>NC_071516.1:8169908-8472938 GCF_027887155.1 Malaclemys terrapin pileata | reverse complement strand
TGTTTATGTGACCATCACTTATTAGCACTGTAGTGTCTAGGAAGTGGACCTCTTGTGTGGACTGGTCCAGGCTGAGGTTGATGGTGAGGTGGAAACTGTTGAAATCTTGGTGGAATTCCTCAAGGGCCTCTTCCCATGGGTCCAGATGATGATGTCGTCATCAATGTAGCGCAAGTAGAGTAGAGGCGTCAGGGGACGAGAGCTGAGGAAGCGTTGTTCTAAGTCAGCCATAAAAAAGTTGGCATACTGTTGACAAACAACCTAATTTATAAACTGCCTAGCAAGAGGTAATGAGAGACACAAAGTGGCTAAGGTAGTATCTTATATTGGACCAACCTCTGTTGGTGAGAGAGATCGACAGAACTACAACACCACTGCATGAGGCAAGCGGTACAGCAACAGTGCTTCAGCAAACCATAAATGGGGGAGGGGGAAGGAGTCGCACACTTTGTTGCTTCTTTGGGTAGAGTTCGTTGCATCCTATTGCTCACTGGGCCCCACTTAATACCTCCTCCCTGTCAAGGCCAATGGAAACCTTCGTTTATCAGAACTTGCCTAGCTCTGAGTGTATCATGATCTCAGTGCAAAAGGGAGCAGAGAACCTACCCAGCCCACAGTGCTACTGAGTAGGTTACTGAAGGCATGTTTGCCCAAGTGCACAAAGGTCACCAGAAGAAAGATGTGATAGTAAGGACTACGCCTCCTAACCTTACCCCTAATGGAGAGATGAAGAGCAAAGGAGAGAGGGTAGAGACAAAAATGGAAGGGTTCTATTGGTCGTGTTCTTTAGGCACACAGAGTTTGATATTTGTTGGTGGATACAGTCGGAAGCTCAGATTTACCCTTCAGGCGACCCTCTCTGCACTTTGCCTCCCCAGCTGCATGTAACAGCTTGAAAACAGGAGCTGCCTTCCAAAGAACCCAACTGCCCAGGCCCCTGAGAGACTGACCTGCCCATCACTGTTCTCAGTGCTCTCCAACATCTTCACTGTAGGTGCAAATAGTGCCTTACAGTGCACACGCTTACCAGCACACCTGTCCTCCCTTGCCACCCCCCTGCCCAGCCCTTGAACCCAGATAAGGGGATCCCACAGGAAGAACAAAGCCAGAACTTCAGGAAAGGTGCGGTTAGAAAAAACGTGCAGACTGCTAGGAGGAGCGGGGAGGGGGGAAGAAGAGAATGTGTCATTTCGTAGGGACGTTTAAAAAAAAGAAAAGGGCAGCAAGCGCTGAACTGGCTTCCTTATCCGGGCTCCAATCTGATAAAATAAGTGTAAACCGAATTTCAAAAGCTGCTGGCTGAACAAATAAGGGAGCTGGCTCTTTGTGAGCGGATTAGCTCATGTAAAGGCAGCCCCAGCACGGCAGGCAGAGGGGCCACAGAGCAGCGTGCTCCAAAGGGCTCCTTAGAGAAAACACTCAAATATTTAAAATATTGGTGGAGAGGGAGAGAAGAGGTGGGGGGGGGAGGAGAGGGGGGGAGAGACAACAGGGGAAGATTGAAAGCAATTTGCTTCTTATCTGAAAGAGCCACTGCACGCCCCCCAAAAGCATTTGGGCAGTTCACATTGGTATGCTGGAGTAATACCATTAATCCTGATTAGTGTGGGTGGTCTTACGCAGGGGAAGGGCAGAGGAATTCCAGCCTAATGCATTAGGAAGTGTTGCCAAATGCAACCAATGCAGGGGACCCCACTGGAATCACCATTCAACGTGGGACACCACGGAATGTAACTGACTTGCACCAAGAGTTGAGAACCACTGGGAATTCCCAGAACTTGTGAATGAATGTCTTCGCTATGCACGAACATGCACTGGCTTAACAGTGTGTTTTTAAATTGACTTAGTGAAACATCTATCTAGATACGTATGCAGTGTTGTAGCCCTGTTGGTCACAGGATATGAGAGACGCAAGCTGGGTGAGGGAATATCTTTTGAGACACACACAGTGTAAGCTCAAAAGCGGTCATAGAAGACAGTCCATTAAAAGATACTATCGCGCCCAACTTGTCTCGATCTAGCTAGATACAGTTCCCATAACCACAGCCTCCAAGTATCTCACAGTCTCTAATGTATTAGTCCTCCTAACAGATCTGTGAGGTAAGGCAGTGCTATTATTCCCATCTTACAGACAGAGAACCGAGGCACAGAAACACTAAGGCCCAAATTTGTAAAGGTATTTAGGCACCTAACGCCCATAGGAGTTAAACACCTAAATACCTTTAAAAAACTGGGCCAATGTGACTTGGCCAAGGTCATACAGGAAGTCTGTGGCAAAGCAGGGATCTGAACTCAAATCTCCAGAGTCCCAGGCTAGCATCTAACCACTTCTTCTGGTACAGTGTTGCCAAGGTTCACAATTTTATCCTTCGTCTCATGACATTTCGCGTTTTTCCTTGAAGTCTCAGCTCTCCAAACAGCGAGGGAGTTACTGCATTCACATACAACGAATCCCAA
This sequence comes from Malaclemys terrapin pileata, assembly GCF_027887155.1. Taxonomy (NCBI): domain Eukaryota; kingdom Metazoa; phylum Chordata; order Testudines; family Emydidae; genus Malaclemys; species Malaclemys terrapin. Next base: position 8,470,481 of record NC_071516.1, on the reverse strand, counting down.
GTCCACTGCACACCCATAGAAATCAGGGGCCTGCCAGAAGGGGATTATAAGGACGGGTGTCTAACAAGAGCCAACTGCAATTTATCATGCAAAGAAACAGGGCTCCTAAGTGGGCATTTCAGCTGCTACCCCAGGTGACAAATTAAGGCAGGAATAAGAACGATATTTCAGTCTAGCACTAATTCTGCACAGAGACCTCCCCAGGCTCCTTAACAAGGCATATTAATTTTTCTCGCTGTCAGGGGGCAAGCAAGCAGTTTAAACATTTTCCTTTGGTTTCTATGGTAACTCTCAAACACATTTTTGGAGTATCTTATCAGCATAGTGTTAGTGGCCATTCTAAGTGGCTCCAACACGTTGGCCTTCGAAATCCAGAGGAAAAGCTCTGTGTGCATACTTCGCAGAGCAGACAGACACATTCAATGGGACATTCCTATGAACAAAGAACATTTCTTTACTGTACATTTTGTGTGTTATTTAAGTGACAGTAGTGCTGATCAAGGCTGGTCGGTAAGGCAACATAAATACACAGAGTAAAATACAGTCCTTGGAGCCAACAGATTATAATCTAAATAGATAAGATAAACAAAGGAAGCATCTCCATTTTACAGCTAGCGAACGGGAAGGCAAAGAGATTAAGGCCTAGTCTACACCTAGAAGTTTTGCCAGCACAACGAAGTCAGTTAGGAACGCAAGCTGTTTGGGGCAGGGCCCAGTTTTCTGTTCTGCGTTTGCACAGCACCTAGCACACTGGGGTCCTAGTCCTTCACAAGGACTCCTAAGCATGGTGGTAATACAAACCAACAATCAAATAAAGATAAAAATAGTCCTAGTGCATTTATACTGGCCAAAGAGGGAACTGGTATAAGATAGACCAGCAAAAGCGAACTCTTTCTAGTGTAGGCAAGGGCTAAGTGACTTGCCCAGAGTCACACAGTAAGTTTGTGGCAGAGCCAGGACCTGAACAGAAATCTCCTGAATCCTAGTCCACTGCCTTAATGACAAGATCTTTCATCCATCCTCCCTGTCTCTGCACACATTCACTATAAACGTGAGAGAGAAGGCAGCCAGTCAGTGAGAAAGAGGGTGCAGTTCAGAAGTTACATTAATACCTGAGCATAAGACATGCCATTAAATGAATAATGAATCATCCGTTTATTAGCACCTTTCAGCCCGAGGCCCTCATGCCACGCAGGAGAATCATTATACCCCACCGCTAAAATGCAGCCTTCTCTAGGGTGCAGTGTGGCAACTACAGCATGAAACCGAGGGTCTATAATTGGAAGAAAAGAGGACCTTGTTTCATGTGAAACTGCCAGGAGAATTTAGGAAGCAGAATAGAAATTATCCTAGCTGGAATGTGGCTAGGACACCAGGGCTAACACCCGTATGCTTGCAAAATAGCGCCACGGGATCATCCCTAACCATCAATGGCCAAGACTTCTGTTTTACACGTCATCTCAAAGATGGCAGTTCCCAGAAGCAGGATGCCCCCTCCTCAGTCTGGGGTACTAGCTCAGCAGCGAGAGTGAGAGACGAATGCCACCCACTGAATCAATGCCTCTTCCTGCAGCAAGCTGCATTTCCCCTGGTAGCACTGACCCCACCCAACCCTGCTCAGCCCAGAGAACTCTCAAGACCACAGCCAGCTGTGATGTGGCTCCAAGGTACTTCTTACTACTCTTCCCGGAAGAGCTCTCAGACAACAAGAGCCACTCCTCTGGCAGGGTGCGTTGGACACGGTCTTTTGCTATGGCATTCTCAGCCTGTCGGCAAAGCGGCAAGTTAAATGGGTCAACCAGGCTCCCCTAAGCATTAGGGGGCACGAGGCTGCTGCCCACAGGCTGGCAGCATTGCTTTGTTATTCCGCTCTCTCTAGTGCTTTCTATGTAGACAGTCACCAGCTGATCACAACCAAGTCATGGACTACATCGTTTATGGCCCTGTCTGCACTAGTTAAAAATCAGACATGCAAATGCACCACTGTTGCTACCACTAACAGGGACTTACAGGTCTGAATTCACCACTGTAGATACAGCCGATAAGATGACCTTTTGTAGTGTAGGAAAGGCTTAAAGTTATCATGTGAGGAGGGTCCCCTACTATAACAGTTAAACTTGTGCAGATGGAACTGAAATGTGTTGTAACCAAGTTACTGAATCATGCTGGAAAGTCCAGGCATAGAACATGTTTAATACACAGTTGAGCCACATCTACACATGGAAAATTGAATCTATGCTAGGGCGCTACGGGTATACACCAACCCCCCCCAACACAGCAATTCTGGGACTAACAAGACTTTGGAACCTGTCTGGTTGTAGCTAGCACAGTTCTTCTCCATGTGTGGAGAGGGCCAAAGGATAACTCCAAATACTGCTGGTCGGGCTTCACTTCCAGAGCTGCAGGAAATCCATGCAAATTCTGATGCCAACATCAGTTACAAGTGTTTCCTTGGGCTGCCCTTTTGAAGCCTGGAAGAACAAAGCAACCTTGGCAATTGGCCACGTTGGAATATAAATATTTCTCTCCCTTGCTTAAGCTAAGCAGCTATCCTGTTGCAAACCTGCAAATGTGGGGGGGATGGGGAGGAGGAAGGAAAGGGAGGGAGACAGATTACCTAATAACTGGCACAGTATGAGATCTCAGCATGCCCCAAACCCATACAAGGTTTTCAGGTGATCAAAGGTAAGAGCTGTGCAACTCTCCTGAACTTTAGAGGAATCTTGCATTCACAAGCACCATGAAACACACACCAGTCAGCAAGTCTTCGCCATCATGGGTTTTATGAGAGGGTCTTGCTATTAAGGCACTAGAGTAGGACTCAAAGTCGGAGTTCAAATTCCAGCTCTGCAACAGGCTTCCTGCGGGACCCTGGGCAAGTCATTTAATCTCTCTGTGCCTCATTTCCCCAGCTGTAAAAGAGAGGCTATTGCCTCCTTTCCCCTACCCTTTGTCTGTCTTGTCTAGTTAAAGAATAAGCTCTTCAGGACAGGGACTATCACTTATGTGTATATACAGTACCTAGCACACTGGGGCCTGGTTTAAATTGAGCCAATTTTAGACACTACAGGAATATAAATAATTTACAAGCAGTTCTCGTCTCAGCCAGTCAAGGCCCCGACTATGCTATGTTTGAAGCCATAGTTGCTGTGAACAGATTTCTAGCATATGATCCCAACATGTCTAGGCAAGTATATCCTTCTAAAAAACTGTGCTACAGACATACACAGGCCATGTCTACAATAGCATTTTTCAACAAGTTTCCCCTTCAGAGCAGGCTCAGCTGATAGTGGTACAAATGCCTGTGCACGGTCTGCATTCGCACTCCCTCCCTCATTGCTAGCGGCAGTGGCGAACTGCAGCTACAAAGTTTTGCTAGCGTAGACACAATCCTGGGTAGCTGGTGCTAACATTTGAACAATGGCATAGATGGGGTCTAATGGGACTCAAGAACACAAAAAGTCTTCACAAGCACACCAAGCAAAGAGAGCCACTGCATATATAGCCCCATCTACATGGGCTCCGAACCAAGAAAACCAAGATTTTAAACTCTGAAGCCCAATCAGAGATAAAATGTTTTCCAGGGTAGTTTGGTTGGCAATGTAGACAAAACCAAACTACCTGTAAAACTGTTCCTAAAAGCCACGTTGAAGCCTAGCCAGGACCCTAGTACTCACCGAGTTTGGGTGGGTGCAGACTTTCTGAAGGACTGAAAAAGCATTAAGCAACAGCTTTTGCAAACAGTTGGCGCAACAGTGAAGTGATGATGAAGCTAGAGGTACAGAGCTATGTTTGCAGTCTCCAAGTTGGTGTTTACAATTCGAGGCCATGTGCAAATGCCAAAAAGCCATTTTTTGCTCCTTTCCCCCATCAATGCTCAGCACTGTTACACATTTAACCAAATCCAAGAGATGCCTTCTGCAGCATGCTGGTTACTTTTGGCCATATCTGCACGCTGCTATCACAATGATGGGGCCACATAAGGATCTAAATCGACAGATCTGAGCAGAGCATTGATATGCTGGGAACCTAGTGATTTGTCAAAGCAGGCAAAGAAAGATGGGGAAAGGGCAGGTACAAATTCTTATGGCAAAAATTGTGGTGACCCACCAAATTAGGTTCTTTTATGACCTCCTCTGCTGCAATGATATGAATCACTGCACAGACTAGGAATGGTGCAAATACCACAGCAGCAAAGACACTATGCAGGAGACTTAAACCTGTTTTCAATCAAATTGTCTTGAATTTGAGGAAGGGACTGGAGGATTTAATGAGTACAAACTGGTTTACATTTAAACTTTAACGGTATAACTACTCAGAGGTGTGATGATTTTATTTTTTTGCTACTATAGTTATGCAAGTAAAAGCGTTAGCGTGTGGATGCAATTATATTGTATAAAAAGTGCCTTACATCGGTTCCCAAACTGCTGCAGGCCCCTGTAGCAGGCACCACACTTACAGTGAAGGAAATACCTCACTGGCACGTCACACGTACAGAGGAGGTCACAATTCCATTTGGGACCAATCTGATACGTCGTTCCTGTCTGGTTGGTCAGTGATCACATTAACGATGGGCTGTGGCTTTGCCAAAGGGCAACAGGTACTTGCACTGCCCCAGGAGCAAACCACGGACTAGACTGCGAGTCTTCGCTGCCAACAGAGGGTGTGGTTTTGCCATGGGATTACTGATGCACGTTACCTATAAAATCCTAGTGCAGACCAGGCACAGAAGTTCTTCTACAAGGTAACTTACAAGACAAATTAGGGGAGCTCTGCCATGGGTTGGGGACAGTGGTAAAAGCGACAGGTGCCTGGTCTCCCTCGGCTGGGATTTTACAGAGGGATGGCTAACAGGCCTTAGTCACCTTGTTTTCAATGAAGACGACCACAATCTGGCCCTCAATTCCCCCTTACTCTGGGAGAGGAGAGGGAGAGAGAAGTACTCTATAGCAGCCCTGTGCCAGGCACAGGCTACTTCCTCCTCTGTGCCACATCAGCTGCATTGGCCAGTGCATTGCAGGATACAGTGGCCAGCTCTGCTCACTCCTGCCCCTCCACCCACCCACGTACGCAGAAGGGAAAGCAGCAACCTGGCATCAGGCACCCCCGCATTTCCCAGCAATCTGGGTAGGCAGCAGGGGGCACGATCTCTCCCTGGATCAGAGGTGTCTCAGACCACTTCCTAGTAAACAGGTGTCCACGTCACAGAGCCCTACACGATCACAATGGGCAGTCGCAGCAGAGGGCTAAGAAGAGAATGGCCACAGCCACTGAATTATCCAACCTAGCAGCAGTTTCTCCAGATCAGGGTTGGATACATTAGCTAGCAGGACACTGGGAAGAAGCTTGCAGTTCAGGAAGCAACACTGCAATTGTTTTGTGAACAGAAGGCTTGCATACTGCAGCACACTCCCTATTTGCACAATGCCATGTTAATAAAGGCCCTTTGATGTTCACAAGTGACAGGTAAGTGCTGGAAACAATGAGTTTGCTTTGCTGAAAGGGTGGGCACAAAACGATTCTCCCAACATGAATGTGCAATTATCTCAGTTGTCTGACTCGGGGGATGTGCATGCCCAGCTACCCCATCTGCTCCTGCAATGACACTAACTGGACCAGCGCCTTAGGTGCATTTTGGGGCCACACAGATGTGTGCCTAAAAATCCTTAGCCAATCTCACCCAGCCTCTTACTTGGCACAGCATCTTCATCCTGAAGGATCCCAAAGCACTTTACAAAGGAACGGACATACACAAGACCCACTTCCTGCACTTTGAAATGCTGCCACCTCTGGAGTGGAACATAGCAGCTTTTCGTAAGCAGCCACTTCACTCAATTCAAGGCAGGGAGTGAAGAATGGAATTCCAGGAGACATTTTAGGAAGGCAACATGTAACTCCAAGTGAATATGCATTTTACAGTCTCTAAACTCATCAGAACTCTATCTTCAATATTTAAATATTGGCAAAGCAGATGTAAGGGGCGAGTGAATTTTACTGTATTTACTCAGGCTTCTAATTTGATTCCTGCTGACAATCCACTCAGAGGTCATCACAAACGGATGATCCTAGGGACTCCCAACAAACCCATGAGCCAGAGAAAGGTAATGTGACTCGCCAGGGAGTGTCACAGTTAGAATGCAGAAAGAATTAAACAAAAACAAAAAACCCACGCTCCACAAAACCCAGCCACCAGGCAAAGGGAGAGGTGCACACAGCACTGTCAAGAACTGTTCTAGAATACATGAGGTTCATGTGAAACAAATGGTCATTGCTCTTTTATCATTGTAATACTTTTGCAAGCTTAAGGTGCCTTTCCCCCCCCGCCCCCCCAAGGACATACATTATAAGCCACACAAAGATCCCTGTCAGGCAGGGGAGTATTATTGCCATTTTACAGATAGGGAAATGGAGGCACAGAAAAGCTAAGCAACTTGCCCAAGACCAGACAGCATGTCAGTGGCAGAGCTGTGAATAGAACCATTCTCTCCAGGCTCCTAGTCTTACCTGCTAACTACTAGGGCACACTTTCTCTAACATCTTCTTGAACTAGGAAAGTACAGATCTCTCTGGGTAAACAGCAACTGTGACCCGGACAGTTATGGTTTGTTTTAACTTGTCTAGCATTAGAAATTTTTCAAACAGACCAAATGCATCCAGTCTCCCTCCCCCGGCGCACACATGTTCACACCCAGTTCAACTGAAGCACTTGTTTACCTGCTGCCCTATCAGGCACTTTCCAGGAGAACAGCAAGAAAATTACAGCGCCGGCCTTCCAGCTATTAATTACAAGCCAAACCTGCTGATATTCCCAGCTCCTAGCTGCCTGACCTCTCTCACCCTACGGCTTTCTCCTAATCACTGAAGAATCCCAGTAAGCATAATAGAAGTGCCTGGCCTGAGGCGGTAGAGTAGCATGGCTATGCAGGAGGCTCAGGTAACAGTCTAGTTCTCTTCATTTCTCGCCACAGGCTGCAACTAAAATAAGCAGCTAGATATACAGTAGTTTGCAAAATTCTGGTGAAAAATTGCACATTCAAAATCACTTTCACCAGCATTTCAGTGGCACAAACAGTGCTGCCATTGGGCATGGTATAAGCCATCCTGGTTTCCGGGAACCACAGGTCAAGTCCAGGCAAGGTCAACTCAGCCTTTCTGAATACTAGGCAGTTTTTCAGCAAGGACTCTTTTGAATAAAGACCAAAAGCAACAGCAAAAGCTTGTCTATTGTCAGACAACAACATGGCACCTTAGAAAGGGCTTGCCTCAGTTTCTTCGGCCAAAACTAAACTTCTCCTCCATTGCTGGCTGCCACCCTTCCACCCCAGAGGAGACTGCATTTCAGCAACACTAGATATAGGAGTAAAGTGCTTTGTAATCCCTTCAAGGTGATAAGCACTATGGGCATGGCTACACTTGCGCGTTAGAGGGCATTAAAGCAGCCCAATGTGCTCTAACTCACGACGCATCCACACTGGCAAGGCACGTAGAGCGCTCTGATTCCGCGGCTAGAGCGCTCCTGGTACTCCACCGCAACGAGTGGAATAATATTTGATGCGCAACCCCCCCGCTGGAGCGCCGCAGCGCCAGCGTGAACACCCTGGTCTGTTAATGTGCACTGATCGGCCTCCAGAAGTGTCCCAAAATGCCTGTTCTAGCCACTGATAAGTCTAAAACATCACCCTCCAGATAAGCAAGGTTCTGATTGGAACGACTGGCAGTGCCTTAGCAATGGGGCCACAGGTGATAATGGGCAAAGTATTGTATCGGCTCTTGCTCTAATTTTGCTGCAAAAATCTCTCCAAACCCTGAATGTTAGAAGCTCCCCTACCTCCATCCTCAGCCTAAAAACTCAGAATCTCTATTTCACTCTAGGCTACCCACTACTGAGAAGACTCTTCTGTGAGCTAGGACAAGTTTAGCTTCTATCGTGGGGGTTTCTTTTTATTGGTGATTTACTATCTTGATATGCGTTTCATGGCCTAGTGCAAAGCCCATTGAAGCTTGTGAAAAAAACCTCAGTCAGCACTGGGATAAGGCCATAAGTTATAAGTGACAGCTACTTAAACACACTTCAGATGGGAAATAAACTTCATACAAATTACAACCACATGTGCCATGTTTTACTTCAATTCTAGTCTTTGCTTTCTTTTTCCTATAGCAAACAACCAATTATAATGATAATTGGGTAATGAGGGTGGAAAGAAAAGAGGAAACCACAGCTCCTGGCTGGTCCGTTTCGCTTCAAGGAGGAGAATTCTGTTTCTTTTACAATGTCCTGAGGTTATCAGAATGGGTTTCGCACATCATCCCATAGAAGGGCTATAGAGATTCAGATCTAAGGCCCAGACAGCTCCCACTCTGCTCCAGCACTAGGAATCCGAAGGAGTTGGCAGTACGCACTGATGGGTCAAAGGTGCAAGTGGAGTGTTAGATCTTCCAGACAAAAAAAATAAATAAATAAAAATAAAAAACCTCTCTCCTTATCAGCAGAAAAGGAGAACTGCCTGCACAAGAATTGGAAGAATGGCAGCTTTGAAATAGTCAACGGATTCTTCAAAAGCAGAAGTATTTCAATGTCAGTTTAAAACAAGCTGGGAAAAAGAAAAAAATTCTTGCAGAGAAAGGACTATTCATTACAGGGTATTGTGCCAATTTAAAAAACAAACAAAAAAAACACAGCATTTGATCTCTCCCCCCAATCTCTCTCTCTCTCTCTCTCTCTCACACACACACACACACACACACACTTCTTCCTTTGTTTTTGGAGCAACAAGAAAAATGAAAAAAAAGGGTCTCCACCTGCTTAGTAGCGGCCATATTTAAACACACACACACACACACACACACACAGAAAATAAATAATCCCCATCCCATGGACAAAGGCATCCTTCCTAGGAATAGAGAAAAGCAGTCAGAAGTGCTCAGACTGGGGGACGCTTTGCTTGTCTTTTTTAATCATTAAAAATTCATGTCCTGTCTACTCTGAAAGCTACTCTGCGACTGAAGAGCCAGTGACCCTATCACGAGTCAAGCGACTGTAGCCTCAGCAACTTAAGAGGGGAAGGGATGTTTCATCAGACTGTTTAGCAGGCTTTATTTGTGTTAACTCTTCTGAGTGCCGATGGCTAACACACACTTTGGAGAAAGAATGCCTTTGTTAAAGGGTTTTACCCCTCACCCCTTCAACTGAGGTGCAAGAGCTCACAACAAACATCCCTAAGCCCCACTACTCCTCCCCACAGAGGTCCTCCAGCAAGAAGAGAGATGATTATTGATGGTCCTGATACTTCTAAAAAGGTTTTAAAAAAAAAAAAAAAAAAAAAAAAAACACAACACACACAAATTATATAAAGAAGTCCTGACTGCCGCATCTCTCGCGGTAGCAGGGCATGCTGGGCCCTTTAAGGCAAGCTGACCACTTGGCACATAAGCCTGTTCAAGCAGCATGGCATTTTGTGACTAGTACTCTAGGAGGAAGGGAGGGAACTGTAGCCGTGGCATGCTGCAGGAGGTGGCAGGGATATCGAAACCCCTCCCTTTCAGAACTGTTGTAAGTCCGTCCACAGATGGAAAGACAGGAACCCTTGGGGTGCAGCTGCTGTTGGGTTTCTCCAACATAGGCTTGGGAAAGAGCATTGGAGAGGACTAAGGATTTCTTGGCAGAGAGCTGAGAAGGTGGGTAAGGAGAAACCCCGGACAGGGGAATTTGTGTAAAGAGCTTCTCTCTGGGTGGAGGAAGAGACTGTGTGCATGGAAGCAGAGCTTGCAGAAAGCAGGAGGCAACAATCTGCTTCCTCTGAGAAGCCCAGGTTTGGAGTTCTCAGTAGAGGGAGTGAGTGCTCTCCTTCATCCACCCCCCAGCGTAACTGGGTGATGAGCTTGCTATAACCCAGACCACAGATGAGAAGAGCAGACGATCCAGCCAGCTACAGTTCAGGCTGGACCCTATCGTTTACATCTTGTACACCAACCACTGGGACAGAGCAGGCCCTTGGGACAAACACCTGCAAAGACAGATCCCAATGAGGAGGCGATGTATCTTGAAGTATTATGGCCAGGATGTCCATATATGATGGACGTCGGTTAACCCAGCAGGGGTGGAATTCCATTTGGCAGGGTTGCTAAATCACCTGGTCACCCTAATGAAAAAGTGAGGCAGCAACTACATCACCTTAGGACCTAGTCAGAGGTCCAAAATAATCAGAGGAGCTCAAAATCCCACAAACCTAATTTATTTTAAATTAAATACTTCGCAGAGCACCATTAAATTGATAGCTAAGGCTCCTTTGTAGCTGCAGCACCAGAGGTATCTCAGCATGACCAGGTACGGTGAACTGCCTTACATGTGTGTATCCCTGTGGTCTTTGGTTCTTGTGTTTGGATGGATGCGCTCTGTTCTAGGATCACTATGGAGACCACTGTGATGTTCTAAGGAACGAGGACCTCAGTTCCCATCCCAAGCCGAATGTTTCCAAGCAAGCATCAGCAATGCAACAGAGAATCGTGCCAACCACCAGCAGAATGGGCTTCCTTTATTAGTAATTTCTCTCAGGGTGTATCAAGGCTGTTCTTGATGTGGTTTTAGAATAACTAGGACTCAGCTGCATGCTAACCCCCACCCATCCACACCTCACTGGAGATAGGAGAAGTGCAGACTAGCTATTACTGTGCCGGTCCCCCAAACCACCAGGTTAAAGGATAAACTGATATTTCTAAAGGAAAATAAGAACGGACTGGACACAGGTGGAGAAAGAGTACCGTGAATTGTGCTCTTCCTTCACATCTCTCCTTTAACAATGCACGAGGTTAGGCTGTTTACTTACCCATGGAAAATGGTAAGAACTTTCTCTGAATGCAGATGCCAGTGGAGATTAGGGATTTAATTGTTCACTTAGGGCAGGGGTGGGCAAACTTTTTGGGCCGAGGGCAGGGGGTTGGGGTGCAGGAGAGAGTGCAGAGTGTGGGAGGGGGTGCAGTGTGCAGGAAGGGGCTCAGGACAAGGGATTGGGGCAGAGGAGGGGTGTGGACTGTATGAGGGGGCTCAGGGTAGGGGATTGGGGTTTGGAGGGGGTGCTGGGCGTACGAGGGGGCCCAGGGCAGGGGTTTGGAGGGGTGCAGCAAGGAGCTCAGAGCAGGAGGTTAGGATACACGGGGTGTGGCAGGGAATTGGTGCGCAGTGCAGGCAGGGTGCGCAGTGCAGGCAGTGGGCTTAGGGCAGGGAGTTGGGGGGCAGGGTGCAGGAGGGGTTTGGGCTCTGGGATGGCAGTGGTGCACACCAGGGCCAGAGCAGACTCCCTGCACACCTGCCCTGTCCCCGGCCCCACGCCGCTCCAGGAAGCGCTGCAGCCCCTGGGAGATGGGGGGCGAAGGGCTCTGCGTGTGCTGCCCTTGCTGCGCCTCCAGGTACCTCCCCCAAAGCTCCCATTGGCTGCAGTTCCTTGTTCCCGGCCAATGGGAGCTGTGGGGGGTGGTGCCTGCAGGCAAGGGCCCCGGGGGCCGAAGGGACATCGGGCCAGCCGCTGCTGAGAGCGGTGCGGGGCCCGTGGCACCACGGGGGGCAATCCCGCTGGCCGGATCCAAAGCCTTGAGGGGCCGGATCCGGCCTGCGGGCCGTAGTTTGCCCATCCCTGACTTAGGGACTGCTTATTAAAAGTGGAACACATGCCAAAGCTGTATGTACATGACTGCATGCCTGGCTCACACGGACATCTCTTCTATGTCCACCCCTTGCATGGTTAACCTTTACACAATACAGGCCCCAAGCAGCAGTCTACGCTGTGCAATAAGAAAGAGGAAGTGAGACTTGTGAACAGGAAATAGACTCCAGGAAAACACACCTCCTTTTGGAATGAGTTTCCCACTTAACAAGAATCAGTCTGATACAGGGATAAAGGCAACCACTGTGTATTGCGACGACTGACACCTTTACTTCTCAACTAAAGGGGCTTAGAAAATAAGCTAATTAGCTGGGCCACTGGGTCTCTAGGGGAGCTCTTTTCTTCAGAGCCTGCAACTTTCATCTCTTCGAAAACCCAGCAAACTCCTACGTCACAAGGAACGAGGTCAATGATCCACCTGCAGTAGTGCTGAAACAATTTGTACAGCAGGGGAGCTGAGAGCCAATGAGCCAAACTGTAAACCCTCTGTCTCATGGAAACCACTTCAAGCTGGGGGTGCAGCAGTACCCCTACTTCTAGCACCTATTAGGGATGTAAAAGGTTAAACAGTTAACCGGTAAGCATTAGACTTACCGGTTAACCATAGTTAACCGATAACCCCAGCAGCCCTGCAACAGGCTGGCAGGAGGGACTCCAGCCCCAGCCATGCCAGTCCACCCCCAGCCAGGCCAGCTGAGCCAGTAGGCCCCAAGTCCTGGCTGTGCCAGGCCCCTGCTGTGCCCCCAGCCCCACCTGACCCCCGTCCCGCCAAGCCCCATACTGCCCGACCCCGTCCACCAGACCCCCCACGAGCTGGTCCCAGCTACGCCAGACCCCGGCCACACACGCTGGCCCCTGGCCCCCGGACACGCACACACCCACCCCCTGCGAGCCGGACCCCCAGCCCCTCACCATGCCAGCTCCCCCCCACCCCAGCTACCTCAGTTAACGGTTAACCAGTTAAACAAAATAATTAATCGTTTAACCAGTTTTTTTACCCATATTTACATCCCTAGCACCTATGTCCACTTATTCTGTAGCTTATGCATTTGTTACGGATACTAAACCAAGCACCTTCAAACTAGTCCTAACGTTCATCTATCTATCTATCCATCCATCCATCCTTTTCCTCAGGTCTTCTGTAAATTATTAATATGTGAAGCTTTTGAATAAGGAGAACTGGATTTGGAGTGTACATCTGGTAGAAGTTACTACCTGGACGTCTCTGAAGGATGAAACACTGTCATCTCTAAAGAGACAAAGGCAAATGCATATGAATGTCAGTACAGAAAGTCAAAGATGAAGAGAAGGCGGCATTCTTCCCCTAGAGCAGTGCCCCATAACACACCAGATTAAGGGGTAATTGATTATATCCTGTAAGTATCTACATGGGGAACAAATATTTGATTAAAGGCCCTTCAGTCTAGCTGAGAAAGGTATAATGTGATGCAATGGAATTGACCCTAGAGAAATGCAAACTGGAATTAAGGTGTAAATTTTTAACAGCAAGAGTAATTAACCACTGGATAATTTACCACGGGTCATGGTGCATTCTCCAAGCCTCACCATTTTTATATCACGATTGAATGCCTTTCTAAAAGATGGGTTCTAGATACGGCATCAGCAGATGGTGTTCCAGTGATCCCTGCTGTGCCGAGGGCGCCATTTTGTGCCACACAGAGCAACCTCGTATGCACTGTACATGCAAGGTCATGATGCATGGAGGACATCATTTTGCTCTACAAAAGCATCCTCTGCAAGTGTGATCACACACTATGCTCTTCTAAATGGTGCCCTCCATGTTCTCTGGGGTCCTGGCAGGAAAGCCTTCATTAAATTTGAGTCAAGCCGGCAAAAAGTTTGGGAACCCCTATTCTATGGCCTGTGGTATCCATGAGGTCAGCATCATAATTAGGGCTCCGTATTTGTCTCCGAGGTCACGGATTCCATGACTTCCTGCGACCTCCGTGACTTCTGCAGCTGCCAGTGTGGCTGACCCCAGGGCCACCCAAACAGCTGGCCCCAGGGCCTGCTGTTCAGGGGGCCCTGGGGACAGCCACACCGGCCACTGCTGGAGCAGCTCTGCAGCCAGCCACACCAGCTGCTGCTTTGGTGGCTCCAGGCAGCTGTCCCAGGGCGGTGGGAGCAGCCGCAGCTTGACGGCTCCTGGCAGTGGTCCCAGGGACCACCCAGCAGCAGCCGCCAATGCGGCTGGCCCTGGGGACAGCCTGAACAGTCGTGCCAGGGGTGGCGGGAGCTGCCACAACTCGGCAGCTCGCAGTAGGTGGTGCCGGGGGAGAGACGGTGCCGCGGGCTCTTCCTCCCACCAGGGCTTCCCCCAAGATTCAATCATGGGTATTTATGGTGTAAGTCATGGATAGGTCACGGGCCGTGATTTTTGTTTCTTGCCCACAACCTGTCCATGACTTTTCCTAAAAATACCTGTGATTAAATTGTGGCCTTAATCATAATGGTCACTTTTGGCCTTGGGATCTAGGAGAGAGTGGCCGGAAGGTATGAGGCACTGTCAGATCCTGCTCTTCCGGGCCTGGGATTTTTTCCCCCCAAGTGGAGGCTGCTAGACAGGAAGAAATGTGGGCTTCAGAGAAGGAAATAAATACCTGAGAGGGTGTGAATCAAGACACACTGCAAAATTTCAATCTGGAGTTCTACCCACTGTGTTTAGGGGGGAATCATGGCAACTCCAGCATCAGCCAGGGTGGGCAACAGCTCTGTGGAAGCGGGGACGCTAAGCACCCCATCGCCACCAGTGCTGCAGTTATTAACCTTAGGCAAGCACCGGCATGAAGGCACTTCCATTTCCTGGCTGCAAGCATTCTTCTCCGCACAACGTACCATGAAACACCAACAATACAGAACGCTCTCTGGAGAGGCTTGGCCTGGTTCAGCTTCATGTCAGGAAGATGTCAAGCTCTGGCAGGGAGCCAGCCATTCATATTTCTTGAAAAAAGAGCCACCGGATTTATTACGGCTCTCGCTTCAAGAGTTGCTCAGCTAAAATACCTTCAATCGCGCCCTGTCCCTCCCGCCACCTGCAGCAAGTAGCAATCAACAGAACTATGGCAGGCAAGTACCACAGAGATTCAGTCAATCCTCCGTGTGCTCTCTCCGTGTAACCTACTGCTTGTGACAAAGGCTCCAAGGCTCTCGCTGATGGACTTTTTCCCCCTTCCCCAGCTGACCTGCTCAGCGCTCAAACGGAGCCTTCACTTCCCCAGGGCATTGAGTATGAAGATCAATCTGCACGTGCCTTGGAGCAGTTCCCTGTTATTTCATTGGGTAAAGCCGACGTGTCCCTGCACCCACTGACTTTCTATGGCAACTGCAGCACACTTACTGCAAGCTGCCTCTCTGCCCAACACTCAGGTGAATACTGGCCTCGACACCTCCCATTTGGGAGGCCTTCACTGAAGAGTCAGCCCAGGCTCCTACCCCAATGCCTCTCCTGTCCACACGCAAAAACATCACTGGGGTGCTTTGAACATGGGCTAGCTGGCATGGCTCAGGGAAAAGGGGTTAGAGCCCAGGTTCTGCTTTCACCCAGGCTGCTGACCCACCCATTTTGCAGTGAGGATCCAGGCTAAACCACTTGAGTGCTGACAATTCTCCAGTGCTTTCCCAAAATCCCCCTCCCCACATGTGCCCAGGACAGACAAGTTAAGAATCAGAGTGGGTTGGCTTACTGCAGCACAACCACCCATGAGACCGGCCTCCCTAGCGACACACACGGATGAGTGCAGCACACAGTAACTCAGAACGGGCTCTGCAGTGTGGCTGCTCGCCCAGGCACCGTGCACCTAGGCTGCCTCTACAGTGAAGATGCCCTCACAGACAAAACAGTTTCACTAGCAAGCTCAGTTTCCTTTCACTTAAGAGAATCATTGTCTTCCACACGGTATAGGCAAGTGTCACTAATACCCCCACCTGCACTGTAACATTGAGCCTCAGCATCAAAAACGTTATTGCGTGGTTTGGTCTGACCTGTGGATAGAACCACGCTAAGCAATGATGCTGTAAACTTAGTGCTAATACACTCCAGCCCCATCCATGCAGGAAAGCCAATCCTTGTTCTAGCATGGTTCTGTAGCATTATTTTGTAACAAGACCCTCCCAAGGAATCACCAGACTACTTACCCCAGTGTCAAAACGTTTGGAAGCTTTCAGAGTGAGTTTATGATCAACAGCAGCAAAAAAATCTGTTCTCTATTTATTCTCCACCAGCAGCTTCCAATACCAATTAGCTCCCTTTTTTCCAGTTGTAAATGGAGCAACTTGTTTTGTTTCTAGCTGCCAGATCTCAGCCAAGTATCGGAATTCTAGATGGCTTTTCTCCCTCCACCCCTTTCCCTGTTTTATCCACAACATCCAATGGCAGTTCTGAAACCATAGCTCTGCTACCACAGACGATGAGGGAGCAGATACAAGGGAGCTGGAACAATTTCTCCCAAGCAGATTATGCATTTGATTACCTTTTGCCCATTCTAGGACGAGACCTCTCTGATCTACCCTACCAATGAAGCCATAATATTTAAGCAGCTGCTGACATTAAGAGGACATGATGTGGGCCTTTAATATAATAATTCCAGGTGGGTGGCCAACGTGCGTTTTATAAACCGTTGTTAGTTGGCTACAAAGAATATTCCTCCCTTTCCCCTTCCCTTCCAATTTCATTATCCCAGTGAAGAAAGAGAGCAAGTTCTCTGGACACAGCCACTGAAAGCAGCCTGATGAACAAATTAATCACAGTCTCCCCTATCCCCATGATGCTGTCAAGTGCTGAAGGAACTTCGTTCTCGTTAGTAATTAAGCAGGCATGACTCAGGGCATGTCTATGCAGTGGCTATGCTGGCATAACCCCACAGCGCAGACACCATCTACAGCAATGGAAGGGGTATTTCCCATCAGCGTAGGAACAACTCCTCCCTGAACGACAGTAGCTCTGTCAAGGGAAGCCCTCTTCCTTCAACACAGCTGTATCTACACTGGGTGATAGGTTGGCATAGCTGTGTCAGCCAGGCATTTTTTTTCCCCCCTACACTCCTGACTGAGATAGCTATGTTGACCTAACGTTTAAGTGAAGGCCAAGCCTCAGAAGAGACGCTGGCAGCAAAGAATTGCTATGGCAAAAGGGCAGTGTTGCAAAGAAACCCTTTCCTGACCCTAACCACCCTAGGACACTCCAGTATCTCTGCAGCAAACCAAGTGTCCGTGACCCCAGAACCTTCGATGTGTTTAAACACATCCACCCTGTACCCCAACATCATAGCGCAAAAGGAACCAGTGCTGGTTACTATCTAAAATGTGTAAGACATTTTCTGAGGCAGACATTGGCCAATCCACTCAATTCAATTTAAACTGGACAAAAAAGGGCTCCCCACAAGGCATTGGGAGGCATAAAAGGCCTTATTTTCCAGCCTGTAAATTGCTCAGCCTGCCTTTCAGGCTATTACCTGCACAGTCCCACAGGCATCTGAGGAATTTCCAACACTTCTCTTCCAATTACATTAGGCTCTTCTGGCACATGCCCTGCAGGTACAATAGGACCTCAGGCAAGCCTTTCTTTACCTTCCGCTCTCAGCCACAGCCTCAGGTCAACAGAAGGAAACCAGGTGAAGGGTTACAGAATCCCACAAACACTCGCCATCACCTAACCCCTACAAGTGGGGGATGAGAACCGGGGCCAATCCAGAGTATACGTGAAAGGAATGTTCATTTAATATAGGATTACTGTTATGATGAAACTGCCAGAAATGGGATGCTAGTTTGAGAACAGACCATGTGCTCTTGCAGTGGCCTGCATTGGGTATTTGTGGAGGACCAGTGAATGCAAACTTTGGACATGGTGAGGAGTAACAGTCATTTTAGAAAAAGACCAGGAGTACTTGTGGCACCTTAGAGACTAACACAGCTGCTACTTTGAAGCCAGTCATTTTAGAGGGATCCTTTCCACATAATCCACCAGTCACCATCAGCGGTCACACTGGATTTTGCTCATGACCTAGCATGCACGGTGATGAAATCCCATTTCCCACTAGCAAAAGAATGAGGGAATGGGAAATGAACAAGGAAACATGAGAGTGCAGGGTGAGAAAGAGAAAACCCAAAGACCAAAAATTTCACCATGGCAGAATTCTTCCCCTCCCCCCCAATATCCCAACTTTCCCCCTGGATCTTCACTCCCGCACTCCCAATGTTACAGTCTAGGAAGGAACTGAAGGAGGTAGATGCAGATTTGAGCCATCAAAGCTTCAGTAGCTCGCTAGCAGTCTCTGCAGACTGCATCGCTGTTTAGGGCCAAAGGTGCTGCTTGGAGAAGGGGGGGAGGGGAGAAGAGGAATGCCTGCCCTGACTTGATGGGCTTTGAAACCCTCTCTCCTTTCCCTCCCGCCCACAGGTACAGACAGCAGTTGGAGCAAGCAAAGTTCCACCCACATCCTCCCATCAGGAGACAAAGCTCTAGCATTCTCCTCACCTCACAAAACCCCTGCATTTGGAGCGTTTCCAAAGTAGCTGGCATCCACTGGGTCCCTCTGAAACGGCATTAGTACAACCTCCTTGGCCAGTGTGGCTGAGGACTCTCACCCTCCCAAGAGCCATATTCTAAATCTGCTTTAGAGATTCTGATCAAGGCATTATGGGGATGTTTGGGGGGGCAACGTGGATTGCGCAGTGTAGCTATCAAGGGTCTCCGGAAAAAAGATCTTTGTCCACAGCATGCAGGAAAGCTATGCTAGCACTGTTACGTGTCAGGGACATGTTTAGAGGGGATCCTGGAGACTTAGCTCAAATGGATGAGCAGAAATTAACATATTTGAAAATTACTGGTTTGCTCCAATCCCTCGGATAGAGACAAGCACCTACAAGATCTCTATCAAGCATCCTTAAAACTACAATACCCAACTGCTGAAGTGAAAAAACAGATTGACAGAGCCAGACGAGTACCCAGAAGTCACCTCCTACAAGACAGGCCCAACAAAGAAAATAACAGAACACCACTAGCTGTCACCTTCAGCCCCCAACTAAAACCTCTCCAGCGCATCATCAGAGATCTACAACCTATCCTGAAAGATGATCCTTTACTCTCACAGATCTTGGGAGACAGACCTGTCCTCGCTTACAGACAACCCCCCAACCTAAAGCAAATACTCACCAGCAACCACACATCACTGAACAAAACCACTAACCCAGGAACCTATCCTTGTAACAAACCCCGATGCCAACTCTGTCCACATCTATTCAAGTGACATCATCATAGGACCTAATCACATCAGCCATACCTTCAGGGGCTCGTTCACCTGCACATCTACCAATGTGATATATGCCATCATGTGCCAGCAATGCCCCTCTGCCATGTACATTGGCCAAACCGGACAGTCTCTACGCAAAAGAATTAATGGACACAAATCTGACATCAGGAATCAAAATACTCAAAAACCAGTGGGAGAACACTTTAACCTGTCTGGTCATTCAGTGACAGACCTGCAGGTGGCTATATTACAACAGAAAAACTTCAAAAACAGACTCCAACGAGAGACTGCTGAGCTAGAATTGATATGCAAACTAGACACAATCAACTCCGGTTTGAATAAGGACTGGGAATGGCTGAGCTATTACAAACATTGAATCTATCTCCCCTTGTAAGTATTCTCACACTTCTTATCAAACTGTCTGTACTGGGCTAGCTTGATTATCACTTCAGAAGTTTTTTTTCTCTTAATTAATTGGCCTCTCAGAGTTGGTAAGACAACTCCCACCTGTTTATGCTCTCTGTATGTGTGTATATATATCTCCTCAATATATGTTCCATTCTATATGCATCCGAAGAAGTGGGCTGTAGTCCACGAAAGCTTATGCTCTAATAAATTTGTTAGTCTCTAAGGTGCCACAAGTACTCCTGTTCTTCTTTTTTGAAAATTACAGAAAATCAGGAGGTACAAACTAGGCCTAGATTCCTCCTACATGGCAAGGGTTCGGTTGCCTGGCTATAGGGAAGATCTCAGTGCAGAGCACCCCCTTCAGGCACAGATCTTTAGGGCATGCTCAGGGCCCCCCGAGTTTATTTAACTCCAAACCAAGCGGACTACAAATAACTTGTTTCAGAGTAGCAGCCGTGTTAGTCTGTATCCGCAAAAAGAACAGGAGTACTTGTGGCACCTTGGGCTGTAGTCCACGAAAGCTTATGCTCTAATAAATTTGTTAGTCTCTAAGATGCCACAAGTACTCCTGTTCTTTTTACAAATAACTTGACAGTCCATCCATGCACCTGAAATTCTGCTCACTCAATGAAACTCCTCCACTGCCTTCATAATGGTTATGCTATCAAAGCCACACAATAGGGGAACCATGCAAAGGCCTCATTCACCGAGCCCCATATCTGCACAAGCAAAAAAGCAACGTGCCTACAAATAAGGTGAGGGGCTTGCATTGTGCAGCTCACCTGTAACACAAGCTTCAAAAACTTGATTCCAACTTTCTCTCCACCTTTTGGTAGCAGAAGGCCCATTGCTCAAGCCAACCCTCAACCTGCTTGGAAACCTCATCCCCCTCCCCGCCCCCCCATCAGCAAGGGCCAGAGAAATCCCAATGCTGGCGATGGGTGCCAGCACAATGGGCGCAGCAGCAGTTAGAAGTGCTACTTCATTACAAACAAGTTCTGGAGCGAATGCCCGGCTCACTGAATTCTGAGGAGTAAACTGCTTACAGCACAGAGACTGCCTCCTTCGCCTGCTCTATTCAAGAACCCGGGAAGCCAGGGCTACTAGCCAGGAGATCTCCTCCCGGCAGACAGCAGGCGCTCTCTTGAAATGAAAAGCTTCATGTCAGACCATTCAGCAGAACATGCTATAACCCCTCTCCAGGCCCCATTCACCGATGCCCTGCCGCTCCCCTAATGTACTGGGGATATTTAAATATTGAACAAGGTGAGTTGCAAAATGAGGCAATTGCTTAAAAATGCTTCCCTTCTGCCTAAGCAACAGGCCCCTATGAAGCCCTCAAACAGTCCCTTTCAGAAGACCTGAGACAAGCAAAGCCCTTCTACTGCATCAATAGCATGCGGAGGTAAAAGACAATCTCTACAGCACACCAGGCAATGAGGCATCTGGAAAGCAGGAGTCTTCCCTAATGCCCCTACACTCAGAGACACTGCACCACACTCTCCTGTTTGGAAGCGTCTGTGGACTGACAGGGTTCTCTGGATATAGCAGACACTGGCCACGCTGCTGTCTATATACAGAAGCAAAGGCCTACAGAAAAGCCCAGGGTCACTAAGCAGAGTTTGTGATTTCTTGTTTACAACGTGGCCAGTGTTGTTTTTAGAAACAGTTTACTCCTGGAGTCCTCCCCTCCGCTGAGGAAGGTTTGAAAAAAATAACCCGACGTTTCCAGAAGAATTGGTCTCCAAATGAACAGGCGCTACAGAGGTGAGCGGCCATGAGGGCTGGTAGCTAGCATTTCTACAGTGCTAATTCTTTTCACTGGACAGCATTGAAGACCAAAGCTCTATTGTCAGTTTTGTCACAAGGCCTTTAAAGTTGATTTCATGTTTTAAAACTCCATGGTTTAAATGCTCTAGTTAAGGTTTTGCCACACACATCTTAACACCTCTGGGCCAGCCATGGCTCATGTTTTGGCTATAGCAACAAGGAATTCAGGAGTGAAGTTTACATATGACATGGTAGCCAAGTTAGCCAAAGACTCTTCAGGGGCACTACTATTATTTAGTCAGCGCTACAGGTTTTTGTGACTCGTGTGACCGCTGTGGCCAATGCTTAGGGAGATTGTGTGGTAGGTAACACTATGCAGCACAGATTGCATTAAGTTTTGTTTTAGAGCTGGAGAGAACTAGAAGGTCTTGTCTGCACCCTGGGACCTTAGGGGAGAACTCCCTGTCCAGTCATCACAGCAGCGTTTCAGAGTAGCAGCCGTGTTAGTCTGTATCCGCAAAAAGAACAGGAGTACTTGTGGCACCTTTGTTAGTCTCTAAGGTGCCACAAGTACTCCTGCTCTTTTCACAGCAGCGTTGTGTCTCACCTCTACCATGGGGATAACTGAAGCTCTTTAAAGACACCCAAGAGGACAGGTCCCCGACAAGAGCAGCTTTCAATCTAAAACACCACAAGCCTTTTCCATTACCTGTCCAAGGTCCAAGGTCACATTGACCTGGTTGAACTCCAGCCCGCGAGAGAGGGGAGGACTCTGCCACCAGCGCTCTGTTCCGTCGATGGCGTTGGTTATGGGGTGAGCCTTGTTGCTGTTCATCGATGTGCAAATGTCGCAGTACTGCCCCTGCCAGAAGACACAAACAGGAGAAATTAACACAATCCCAGAGCAGCTGGCACGTTCCAAGCAGCAGACTTTTTTGTTCATAAAAAGCCCAGACATCAGGGAGGGAGGATATTCTTGCCAGATAAAAGGAGAGGCAAAGAACAATCAAGAAGTGGATGTGGCACCTAAGTGGTTTAGCCACCTCACCACCATCCTCTCCCCAAAGAGGGCTTGTATCCCTTTAAAGATGCACATTCTCTCCACACATGTTCTCTTTAAACCCACATCAATCATTTTTAATGGGGATCTCTCCAGCCAGGATGAATAAACAACCCCCCACAAGTGCCATTATTGCAGGCAACCCAAAGTTATGCTGTTGTGTTGTGACCACCCCCAAACTGAGGGTATATGAAGCACATTTCCAACTGGAAATTCTACAGCACTGGAGGAGGGGATTGCTTGGGGTCCACACCTGAGGTTTTTTTAAAATAAACAAAATGTGTTTGTGATGTTGTGCAGTCTATATAGTTTTATAAAAACCATGATAATAAGTGAATATAATGTAACTGGCATATGCTTCATGTAAAAGGTCTCTTGTAAGGCATCATTACAAAGCTTATAATCTACTGAGTGTGATCATCCTATTTGTATAAATGTACCACTCTTGTATCTAAAACTAGAAATATGAAATACAACTCTGAGGGCCTATTGTAATTATGCAAAGTGTGGGCCATTAATAGTGGTTTGGAATCTTGATGACTCCCATTAACCAGGACCATTGTCTACAGATGGCTGTTTACCTGCGAGTCTTCCTGTATGTGTGTGTGCTGGCAAGTGGGTAATGAAGTCTTGCAGTGACATGTGATCATGTCACCGGACCTGGAATCCATCTTTAACCTGGTGCTTTTCCAGTGGGGGGAGGAGGGGGAAAAAAACCCAGAGGGACAAAGGGTTCCCGCCTTATGCAAAAGATATATAAAGGAGTGAAGGAGAACAAGGAGAGGAGGAGCCATCATGAAGAATCCCCTAGCTATCACCTGAGCTGGAACAAGAGCTGTACCAGGGGAAAGAATTGTGCCCAGGCCTGGAAGGTGTCCAATCTGAGAAAAAAAAACTTACTGAAGCATCTCTGAGGGAGAGTATCTGTATTCAGTTTAATTAGACATAGATTTGCGCATTTTATTTTATTTTGCTTGATGACTTACTTTGTTCTGTCTGTTACTATTTGGAACCACTTAAATCCTACTTTCTGTATTAAATAAAATCATTTTTTATTAATTAACTCAGAGTATGTATTAATAGCTGGGGGAGCAAACAACTGTGCATCTCTCTCTATCAGTGTTATAGAGGGCGAACAATAAGCTTTATACAGGGTAAAACGGATTTATTTGGGTTTAGACCCCATTGGGAGTTGGGCATCTGAGTGCTAAAGACAAGCACACTTCTGTGAGCTGTTTTCAGGTAAACTTGCAGCTTTGGGGCAAGTAATTCAGACCCTGGATCTGTGTTGGAGCAGACGGGAGTGTCTGGCTCAGCAAGACAGGGTGCTGGAGTCCTGAGCTGGCAGGGAAAACAGGAATAGCTGTGGGGGAGGAGGGATAGCTCAGTGGTTCGAGCATTGGCCTGCTAAACCCAGGCTTGTGAGTTCAATCCTTGAGGGGGCCACTTAGGGATCTGGGGCAAAATCAGTACTTGGTCCTGCTAGTGAAGGCAGGGGGCTGGACTCGATGACCTTTCAAGGTCCCTTCCAGTTCTAGGAGACAGGATATCTCCATTAATTTAATATTTAATTTAATTAAAAAAAAAAAAAAATAGAAGTAGTCTTGATACATTGGGTGGCAGCTCCCAAGGGGGTTTCTGTGATCCAACCCGTCACAGTGTTCCCTTCCCCTTCTGTACATGTATAATTCTAATAGGGACCAGAAAACCAAAACCCAAAACAAAAACGGGAGTGGAAGAGGGAATTTACAAGTAAAACCCTTTCAGCTATGGCCCTGCTTGAATGTAATAGCCAACATCCAACACCTGGCCAGACCAGCCAGCCTTGTGATCTCCTCAGCAGCAATAGGGCCTCTAGCTGTGAGTCACTCATGGTCTCCCTGGTGCAGCATGGGTTGCTATGGTACCAACAGACCCCTGGGCATGCAGCCAGGGAGGGAGAGAACCCTGCAACTCATGGGGTGGGCCCTGAGCAGCGTCAGGCAGGCGCCCAGCTGCTTAAGACACTTCTGTAGAACAGCAAGGCAGGTTACACCAAAAGGAGGGATTTGGGCCACGCTGAGGGGGCCTGAAAATAGTCTAGGGAATTGGTGAGTTATTAGCTTAGTCCCTCTGTCCTGTCACTTGAATCACCTTGCTATGAACAGCCCACAAAAGGAGTTCACTTAGCTGACAGTTCCCCTTTAAAAGAGATGGTTACCTCTGGGCATAGTACGTCAGTCAGCCTTGTCTGTCCTGGCTCCTGGTAGTTTTAAATTTAACATTTTTTTTTTTAAAAGAGGTTTAAAAAAAAAAAAAAAAAAAAAAAAAAAAAAAAAGGTGAACGGTACAGAGTTTAAGCATAGAAGTTTCTGGCTGTTAGGGAATAACGTACAGATTATCAAGGGGTGCAAAGTTCAGTTTAAGATCAGCTGGCGTTATTACACCAGAAACATATCTCCAGGAACAACTTCCAGCTTCCTAGCACTTCAAACCCTCTCCCCCTCCAGGGCTGCAGTAAGATAGTCATCCCATAAGATAGTCATCCCACAGAATAACCATTGTCATTTCCACAAACTCAAAGGGCTGGATGAGACTCCAAGCCAAAAAGGAAACTGAAAATTCCCAGCATTCTTCCCTGCAGACGTGTGGTATGTTATTTGCAGGCAATTATGCAACACAACTTGTTCCGAACAAGCCCACCTTTTAATTAACTCGGCTAGAGATATGAAAATACCAGACAGCGAAGTACAAAGCCAAGGAATGGAGACAACCAGAGCTGCCCAGTGTAACACTGTTTGCTGTGCACTGAGACCTTGCTGTAACACAGGGAGTCAGAACAAGGTCTTTTTAAACCAACATCTAACAAGGGCACAGACAAGCAAAGAACAGACATTCACTGGGTGAACAAGTAACAGGTGACTAAAGAAGAGACCTGCTAAAAGAAACCTGTGCAACAGGTTGTGTGGAGAATTAGATTTCTAGTGCCAAGCCCAAAATTCAGAGGCTTGTCACGAAAGTGGGATGTTAAAGAAACTTGGAGCAAAATGCAAAATCCTCACTCTGATGTTCTTGAATTTTGTTGCAAGTGTTTCACACAACCCTAGCAATGACATGTAGTCGCCCCTTCAAGTTTCCAGAGGACTGAAAGTTAACAAAGGCTACTGTACTTTATTGATGCTACAAACGTTCCTTTCTCTGTTACTGGTGCTAAGTGCCAGTATTAAAGGCTAACATCTCAGTGGCTTACTTGCTGTCGCCCACGAAAGCTTATGCTCAAATAAATTTGTTAGTCTCTAAGGTGCCACAAGTACTCCTTGTACTCCGGATACAGACTAACACGGCTGCTACTCTGAAACCTGTTACTTGAGCTTGCTATTAAATGGTGTAATTTGGTCCCTGATATTACCATTCCCAAAAGTTTAATAGCTCGTTTGTCTAGAGAGAGCACCTGACTCACAAGCAACATTGATCATTGCTAGCTACTAAGCGAGTCAAACATATTTTAGGGCAGATTACACACTTACACTGGTACAGATTCAGATCAAAAGAGAGCTGAGCTCTGACCTCAGAATCTGAAGATTTTGTTTTAAAAAGAAAAATGCAGGTCTGACAAGTGTTAACCTGGGCCTTGTGGAAACAACAACACAGACGTTTTCTCAGCTCAAGAGCAGGAGGGAGGGAGATGCCTATCAAGGTAAGCAACAAGGTGAAAGAACTATTGAAATGGAGGAAGAAAGACAGAAGTTGCAAAAGGGTTTAAGGAACATAATAGTGCTGCTATCAGAACAAACTGCAAGAGGAGTGATAAGGAGAGGGACTGAATGGAAGAGAAGCCTTCAAAGAATCACTGGCCTGCTCCTGCTCCCACTGAAGTAAATGGGAAATCTCAATTCTCCTCAGAGCACAGACAAGAGCCCTGAAGCCCTGCTGAGCTTGGCAACCTTAAGGCAGCTGGCTTTGTACTGGCTTATCTGGCCTTGCCTTGACCCATTCTCACTGATCCTCACCTAATTTATCAGAAACCCTGAGGGACAAGACCCCAAGGCTTTAGAGAAAATAAACTGGGGGGCTGGGGAAGCCCTGGGTGGCATTTTCAAATGAGTCAGGTGCACAATTACCTCAACTGTGCATGCAAATCCGGTAACTGCACACACCAAATTGGCACATGCTTGGCTGTTGTTGCAACAGGTGTCTGGTTTTGCAGGCAGCTATAACCTGTTGCCCAAAAAAAAATTCACAGGATTTGTTTTCAATTCCAATTAAGTCATTAAAATGTTGGTGTCTTAATACAAGGAAGCATGGAAAAGACATAGGTAGAAATAATGAGGTACAGTAGCAATCCTTCCATTTTAGTCTAACATCCAAACTTCCAGGGACAAGTCTTTGACATTAGCTATCTCCCAATTATTTGTATAGCACACAAACCACGATAGGCACTTTACAGACATAGCAGATAACAAGACAAAGGGACCAAATCTGCTCTGTGGGATAGTTGCCCATAATGCACAGCTCCCGATGCCGCTGCAAGTGCCGCAAATGTGGCCACGCCAGTGCGCTTGCAGCTGTCAGTGTGGACAGACTGCAGCGCTTTCCTTACTGCGCTCTCCGAAAGGCTGGTTTAACTCAAAGCACATCTGCAAGTGTAGCCACGCCCTGACTTCATCATATTCCAAACAGATCTGGAGCCTGGTGTTTGAAACTATGCCACAAACTCTGCGATTTTCAAAGCCAGTATTATTAAACAAAACAGGGTTTTTTTAGGAATTCCTTGAGGCAAAAATAGTTGATTTCCCTCTCCAAAAAATTCTATTACAGTGTTAATTAACTAAAACTGTTCGTGGTGGGAGAACTGATTGAACCTATTAAATTGACAAGCTACAATATTTATTAGGCAGCCAATCCAGCGAATGTCTGTCCTCTTAACTACCATGCCCCATTGAAACTTCTTGAGTACCCATCAAAACTGAATCTTGCCACGCTCCCACCCAAAAGCCTTCCTCACCGTGGCTGCACTTGGTGTGGAACAATATACAAGAGAGCAGGTGAAGGGGTTAGGCGAGTATCTGGTGAAACATGGAGCGTATTAGTGACTTACATTTGGAGTTCATTCCTGTCGCTTCAAACTGCTTAAATTGAACACTTCCCCTCCTCCCCCCCCCCCCCCCCATTGCTTTAGTCACTGGGTGGTGCTGAAATCCCTAACAGGGATGAATTGGGAACTCTGACCTTTGCACTAATACCTCTTTTTTCCCTTCCTTTCAGGTGCTGCCTGTAGTCATGGAAAGGAGCCACTACAAAAGGATTGTAAAGCTTTCAGATTGACCGAAGAATATCAGCCTAGGAAGCAGAGCTCAGATCAAAGCACGCCCATATCAGAGCTGCACAGAAGGACAGGGAGGGGGTCACTATAGTATCTCAAAGTCTAAGGAACCACGTTTGTTTAACTGGAAATAACTGGTAAGATTTAAGAAAACTACAGTGCTAGGGCCAGGCTGTATTTGCAAGGGCATGAGTCACACTTGCTAGAGAGCACCACACAAGTCATTAGACTCCAAATGCTTTATTTTAGCCACTATTTAATGCAGGCTGTTATAAATCAGGCTAGTCACACAGAAGCATCCCAAATGGCCACTGACTTCATGTCAAATGCATAGCCCTTAATGTGCAATAAACCTCCCTGTTTTTAGAAGTCTCATTTTACTGGATTTACTTACCAGGTATTTAGATGTTGGCAACTGCACACAGAACAGCACGCATTTCTCAGTCGTCTTCCTCTCTAAGCATTACATTGACAATAAAAGCGCAGCACTGCAGTTCCAACAACTGCTATGCTCAGGATTCACAGAATCCTTACCCACATCCATCAACTACAGAATAAGGCAATATTTGCCCAGTTGTGTTTTATTTTAGATAAATACCTGTTGCATTATACAGGTCTGACGCACATGTCTGCTAACAACGGTAAAGCAATCAAATTGAAGGAGGATGGGATGTTGGCTTTCCCACAGCAACATCCTTAAGCATGGGCCACTGACAGGACTTTGCCCTTTAGTAGCGAGAACATTCCAATTAGCTAAAGCATTGGAGACTTAGGGTTTTTTAGAAGCAGATATTCCATTCGGGCCACTTTCTCCTATCTGACCTGTTTGAGGACAGCAACTTCACACTAGCTGTTTTCCAAACACTCCCGCTGCTTATTAACAGGCTGAGTAGGGTCCTATTGCTCCCGGTGAACTAGCACCATCTTTCTTAAAGAACCCAGGAGAAGCTACTGGCAAACAGCACATTGTGTTGCTTAGATTTGTCATTGCTTTTTTCCTCATTCCACAAAAGGGTTTCAAATTCTTCTATTTGCTTCCCACTACTTTGGCTCTTCTCATGGGATTACAGCGGATCTGGGATTCATGGAACTAAGGCTCCCATTTTACAAATCTTCTCGCAATTGGTCTCCCTGCCTTCCAAGATGTCCATGGCTGTTAAACAGGCTGCTACACACAGATGACTGAGTATTACTGCATTTTTGCAGTCTGCATTCCAAGGGGATTCCTGGCTACAGGTCCCTATTGTTGGGTTAAACTGGGACACATGGGATATAGATAAACGGTGTTTACAAGCGGATGTCAGGTGAATATTACCAACACCCCTTAAAAAAAAATCTCAACACAAGTTACACACTCATATTATTAAATATTAGCATGATCACCAATGTCTGATCTTTGCTTTCAGACCCATTCAGCAGTCTCCACTTGCCCTGGATTTCATCAACATAGAAACTGATGCCTTTAAAAATAATGCCATGGGAACCTAACAGGCTGTGTTTAGTTTGCACAATTTCTGGCAACCCTGGAGCATTTCTAGCAACCCTGAAAAGGCACACGTGTTCCCTTTCCCCTTCAGCCTTTGAAAGAGAAACCACGTTTGGAGAATTCAGAGAAGATGCCTCCAAACTAACCAAGTGACAAGCTTTTTAGAAAAGTGAGGGAGGAGGAAATCACCCCTCACCATCCCTTCAAAATGATCTTCCACAATCAGCCCTTTCGGGGAGCTAAAGAAAATGAACACTCTGCAAAAGTGCAACTGCTATTTGCAGGGCACAAACACAAGGGCACACACCTGGGAAAAAATACTAATGAAAAGATTGTCGCCCTGCTGTTTTCTGAAACACCGAATTGCTCTCCTAGTAGGTAACGACCTAAAATGGGCCAGATAATTTGTTGCAGGATTTCCCTCGCTCGCACCCTTCTTTTCTAAAAGGAACCGCTGGGCTAATTCCACATAGCCAGTGGAGCTGAAATCTACCTTTGCAAACACAGACTGATGGAAGAAAAACAAGATCTTGATTTACACTGGGGGGGGGGCAAAGCCCCCCTGAGGAGGAAATGCACCACACAACCAGAGCCAGGCGTATTCCTAGGGAATTTAATGCAGCTCCGCTTTGCTAAAGCCTGGGACGGAAATTGCCGAGGGGCTGCTTCAAACCATCCCGTGGGGAGGCGACCCCGGGCCATTCAATGCAGCGGCTCCAAAGAAACAACCACAACAAAAAGTTTCCTCAACTCACAGGTCCCCCCCTTCGCTGGGTGGCGAGAAGAACCAACGGGAG
Source organism: Malaclemys terrapin pileata (assembly GCF_027887155.1). Taxonomy (NCBI): domain Eukaryota; kingdom Metazoa; phylum Chordata; order Testudines; family Emydidae; genus Malaclemys; species Malaclemys terrapin. The sequence goes on along the minus strand of NC_071516.1, from coordinate 8,440,733 downwards.
GAGAGGGCGCCTGGGGCAAAGCAAACACGGACCCGAAGAGGCATTTCCCACATCGCTTTGTGCGCGGCTGGCCCCATTCATCGGCCGGCGAGCGCCTCCATGCAAGGGAGAGGCGGCCGGCGCCGGGCTACCTGGGGCAGCGGGGGAGGAGAGCCATGGCCAGGGGGCGCGGGGCAGGTGCCCCCGGGGACAAGTGGCGCGCGGGGGGGGGCGTACCTGGATGGTCTGGTTGGGGTCCCCTCCTGCCACCGGCCCGCCGACCAGCTTGCAGTACAGATCCTCCACGGCGCGGGGGCTCCGGCTGCCGCCGCGCTCTTCCCCGCAGGTGGCGGTGGCGGAGATCCGGGTGCTCTCGGCCAGGTTGAAGTAGGGCGGGTGCAGGCTGTAGCCGTTCACGTCCCCGGGCAGGGGGACCCGCGGGCGAGCCGCGCCGGCGGGCAGCGCCGCCGCCAGCAGCAGCAGCGGCAGCGACACCAGGGTCCCCCGGAGCCTGCCCGCATCCCTCTCCCTCCTCGCCATTTTCACCGGCGCTGCGAGGCGAGGGACGGAGAAGGGGGGAGAGGAAGTTGGCGGGGACGAGCCTAGCGCTGCTGCCCGGCGGGGCGCATCGCGGCGGGGAGAGCTGGCGGGGGAGCGGGCTGCACGCGGGGGAGCCGCCGCCGCCGCCGAGGCTGGGTGTGTGCCGCCGCGGAGCCAAGCCGGGCAGAGGCAGGGCTGCCTAATCAAGTGATGAGCCATCAATCTCTGCCCGCCCCTCCCCGGGGCCGGCTCCTGCCCCTGCCCCGCCAACGCGCCCGCCGCGGCTTGGCAAACCCCTTCGGCGGCAGCCGCCCCCCGGGACGAGGTGGGGGGAGTGGCCGCGGGATTATTCATGCGCCTGTCTTGGCAGCCCTGGGTTAACTCCTTCCTACGCCTGAGCGGGTCCCCCGCGCTCTGGCCAGAGGCGTCTCTCTTTGCACTCGTTTGCCACTCCGTGTCCACGTTAAAATGTCCCGTCCCCCCCCCGGGACAGATATCGACAGAACAGTGCCCCCTCTCAATAAACAAACACAACTGAGGAGTCCTTGTGGCACCTGAGAGACTAACACCTTTACTTGGGCCTAAACTTTGGTGGGCTCGAACCCACTTCATCAGAGGCATGAAGGGAAAAGTATATACCTGCTCCTGTATTTTTCCCTTCATGCCTCTGATGAAGTGGGTTCGAGCCCACGAAAGCTTTGGCCCAAATAAAGGTGTTACTCTCTAAGGTGGCACAAGGTCGCCTCCTTGGTTTTGCTGATACAGACTGACACGGCTACCACTGTGAAAGTTAGTGCAGTATCATGTTTACTTTTACAGCTATTTTCTGACAAATCCATGTAAATGCCATGTTCAAAATCACCTGCCCCTATTAGGTCAGCAGCTGAACTACTTGAAGGAGGATGGGCCCAATGGGGTGAATTTTTTAAATGATTGATATAACTTTTACCGACCCCATGTGTCTGCTTCCTGGAACTCCTGCCCTGCTGGGCTCAGCGCTGCCCTCTTGTATTGTCATCCTCTTTTGATACTTGTTAAACAACACCGTGGATTAGCGCAATTTTTAAATCGTCAATAAAAAGTTGAAAAGTTAAAATAAAAAGTTAGTAACTAAAAATCAGATTAAAAAGTTTAATTGCCTTAGGTTAACAACACTGAGGGGAAAAAAGCAAAATCTAATTTTCTTGTCACCAGTCGTCCTGTTGGTTCGTTTCTTTTTGCCATTTCACACAGTTTAGACACTGAAAACAGAGTGGTTACCTTATTTGAGTCATTTCATTTCCTGGTTCTCCTGCATTGGTTTAGAAAAAGGCTGTTGTATTTGCCTCTCCAGCACCGGGGTTGGGGGGTATTTAAATGCAAGCAAAAAATACTAACAGGAGATTTTATATTTTTAATAAAATAAATGTTATGGCTAAACTACATGGTTGTGTCTCTTTAATGTAAACATATTTAACTGATGATGTTTGCAGGATCCAGGTGCGCTAAGATGCATGTACTTATCTTTAAGTACAGAGTAGTACTATTGATGTCATGTACTCACACGCAGACTAATTTGCAGGGTTGTAACTGTAAAAGTAAATTTAATACCAGCCTGAAACATAAAATGAGGGTAAATCTAGAATGCTGGTCCCGCTGCATTGTTATAGGACTTGATCTGACTTTGCCATAAGCAATAGAAGAACTTAATTGTGCCATAGTGGTTCTCTTTCTTAAGCCTTTGCACTCTACTAACAGGCTGTCATGAAGTTTCTCCTCTTTCATTAGCAGTTTCCAATTATTACACATTATCCCCTTCCCCTCTTTTGTGGAATAGCCTATCTGGAGCTATTCCTCTGGACAGCCTCTTTTTTAATCTAAATTCATGCTTTACGCTTAAATTTTTTAAATGCCCACACAATTATGTGCTTAATTTGAATATTTAGCTACCGTAGTTGTGCATGCAGATCAAGTGTGTCCATCCACGCACATTTTGTGCAGTACATTTGCACACCTCAGTTTTTGTACTGTAGCTATCTATCTTCATTGTTTTAAGGGGTTGTTCTGTGATCCTTTTACTTGATCTAATTTTTTTAAATGATACAATAATGCACAATACAATAATATGAATATTGCAGCACCAGTCGTAGCAGGATGGGAACAATGACATGCCATTGGAACCACCGGAAAATGCTGCTTGGAGGAAGCCAGCATGACCCCAAGGACACTACAATACACCTTGCTACAACCGGTATGATATTAGAAGCGCTGACATTCCACTTGGATTAACTAGTGTGCTACTTGGAAGAGCTGGCAGGTCACTAGAAAACTCACCGTGCAGATCCAAACTGGCACGCCACCACAAGCCGGAAAGCGTTACAGTGCCAGCTGCTCCTCCGCTGGCACTGCGTAGCATGAGATTGTATTAGCATGACATCATGACTTCTGAAGGTACAGTGGCTAAGGGTGCGTTAGTCTGCTGGGTTCTACATGGCAAGGAAGCATTAGAGCACAGCAGCCAAACCCATTCAATTAGCAGGGACTTCCTGCAATGCTTTCAAGTTTCTTTTAACACCCTCCTCTTTCAGGGCCGCCCGGGGGGGGGGGGGGGGGGGGCAAGTGGGTCAATTTGCCCCAGGCCCCAGGCTCCACAGGGGCCCCCACGAGAATATAGTATTCTATAAGATTGCAACTTTTTTTTACGGAAGGGGCCCCTGAAATTGCTTTGCCCCAGGCCCCCTGAATCTTCTGGGTGGCCCTGTCCTCTTTAGGGAGCTTTATTAAGGCTTGAAAATCCTCTAAGAAGTAGTTGCATTCAGAAACCTTTTTCCCCTGCTTCCCCCATTTAGAGCCAAATTCTGCTCACCTTACTTACAGGAGTAGCTCCATTTAACTGTAATCCAGCTGACTAAGAGGCAGTGATTGTTCCTTAAAATGCACATTTAAAAGGATTATTTCCCATTGGTAAGGTTTAATAACAGTGTTTGAATATGGAATTTTTTTTTAGTAATCGTTAACTAACATATCCTATGTAGAGAAATCCAAAACTGCAATGGACAGGAAAATTAAAACGAACTTCCTTAAACAATATTAAATGCCCCATTCGTTACGGGACTCAAGCAATTAATTATCTGTGAATGTAAAAAAGTTAACAGTGAAAGCAGGGCATGGATTAACAAATAACCTCTTTCTCCCGCAAGGGAATTAGGAGGCAAAACAGCAATAGCAAATCCAATCACTTTAATCCCTCTAGTGGTAGCCTCCTGTCACATAATTAATCATCCCTCCAAAATGCAATTAAGAATAGGAACTATTTATTAAGAGTGAAATCAGAGTTAACACATTTAGTAATGTAGTATTAGCTGCAAGGTTTCCATGAGCAGAGGGATCGGGTACAATGATAACTGTGATGCCTGAATTTGAACAGTTTCAATTTAACTGTGGAACTGCTTTGTGTAAGGACTTGCAGTTCATATTTAAGGACAAAAAACAGGCTATCTAATGCTTCCAGATGAGCAATGGAAATAGAGACTATGCTAAAGAAACGTTTCCATTTGCAGAAAGTACACCTCTACCCCGATATAATGCTGTCCTCGGGAGCCAAAAAATCTTACCGCGTTATAGGTGAAACCATTGAACTTGCTTTGATCCGCCGGAGTGCGCAGCCTCGCCCCCCCAGAGTGCTGCTTTACCACGTTATATCCGAATTCATGTTCTATCGGGTCGTGTTATATTGGGGTAGAGGTGTATAAGAAGTAGCGATAGGCAGAGGATTTATAACATTGTTGATTATTTTATTTTGAGATTAACAGAAGAAGTAAACCAATGCTTTTTACATATTCTTATCAAGAAAAAATAAAATGCTATACACTAAGACCAAACATTTTCATGAGCAGGAACAAATTTTGGGTCACACGTTATCTTGGTGGTGAAGAATAAAGGCTCCCAAATTAGTTACTGATTTTGAAAATCCTGCACTAAGGGTCCAATCCTAGCAGATGATGACAGCCTCTTATATGGTGCTTCAGTTCTAGTTCCGCAATGTGTAGGATTAGGCACTGGTACCAAACACTGTTCCCAGCTGCCCAGTCTACGAAGACCGTATACTTCACACGTATAGAATGCCTTTCATTTGAGCATCTCCAAGCATGTTACAAGCATTAATTCCTCTTCACCACATGCGCATGATATGGATGACAATACGCAGCAGTTTTCATCTGAGGATTTCAGCCTACTTTAGAGCCATGGGTCAATATCACAATCTCCACTTTACAAACAATGACACTGAGGCACAGAGAGGTGAAATGACTTGCCTCAGGCCACACAGAGATTCAGTGGCAGGGCCAAGAATAGAGACAGAGTCTCCTGACTCCCATTTTGATACCCTGCCCAGGGAGCCACACTTAAGAACTGCCAGACTGGGTCAGGCCCAGGGTCCATCGAGTCGACCAGTGTCCCATCGCTGAACATGGGCAGTATCAGATGCTTCAGAGGAAGTTGCAAGAAACCCAAACAGGGCAGATATGGGATAATCTGCCCCCATGAAGGTCTCATCCAAATCCATAACAAAAAGAGGTTTAAACCTTGAAACCTGAGGTTTTGTATCCCTTCTTAAACTCCATTTTTAACATTCGATATAACAACTCTGGATGTGGTCATTAGTCATATAAACCTCTAATCCCTCTTTGAATCTTACTAGCTTTCTGACTGTGATGATGACACCACCTCTTGGCTTCATGAAACTATTTGCTGAAGCATGGGGTCAGGCATTATCTTAGCTAGGAGGTCTTGAAGCAGAATGGGCCGTCCAGTTTAGAACCTATGCCACTTCTAGCAAGGTAGTCAAGTGCTGAAAAATCCCTCCTGTGGCAGTCTTGCTCAAATCCAGTCTCTGAATCTATATAACAACAACAATTCGGTTTTCAATCATACTACCATCTACTCCTCCTTAAACCTGCTGCCTTTAACTCCCATTGAATTCTTAATAAACTGTTGATAAATGAGATTTAGACAGTAACATAATGATGTGCTCTCTAGCTTTACAGAAATCTGAGAGACTCTGGTGAAGCCTTGGTTTAGTATTTGGACATTTGGGCTTCTTGGTATTTCCCCCCCAGTTGGCATGACCACTAGCTAGTTTATCTGGACACAGAGTCAAGAAACAATGTCAATGCTTTCCCTCCCCTTCCCTCTTTAACATGGTGGGAAGAGGAAGCTTCCAACTCTCAGAAGCAGAAATTGTGTCTATCAACTATTTCAGAGTACTGCTGGCAAGTTCTGGAAGGCGAACTGCCATGAACAACATCTCTGTCCATTTTCATATTCTATGGTGTTGACATTGTTGAGCTGAATTGGTGCCTATATTTTATTTATTTATATATGAGAGAGGGGGATGGGCCTCACACAGTGGGAGCCCAGTGAAAAAAAACTATTGCATTAGCTTGCAGTACTTCTGGGAAGAGTACCACTCTACTCTGGCATCATGGTGATGGACTTAGTGTATGGATGTAGATAAACAGAACTGACAATAGTTTTGCTGAAGGCTTGAGGAGTCTGAAGAGAATCTGTCTCACTTTCTCAGAGCTGCATTGGGTCTGCTGGGTTAATAAGAATAGATGATAGATAGTCCCTAAAGCATAAGGAGCTGTGATACTAATACACATAGGAAGACCTGCTAGGTAAGAAGGTGCCATTTTTACATGTTTCAGAGTTGAACCACACATCAGTTCCTGGAAATGCACTCCCCCTAATTCACAAGTCCAAGAGTGCCAGTATAGAAAGCAGAATAAGGAGAAATCTTAACAAATTAATTGTTAGATTTTCTTTTTATACGATTATTTTGAAAGACATCTTGGTTTTATTTAATCTATAAACTTCTTTCTTGAATGTGTATTCCAATAAAAATAAGACCATTTAGTCCAGCAATCTCTGGTGGGTTTGAAATGTGTGGGCTGCACTTTTTTTTATTAAAAAGCCATCAACTCCTGTTTTGGCTTTTGGAAGATGTTTTTACCAAAAGTTTTGCAAGTTTTTGTAATCCAGCAGGAGTAGCACATGTTACTCTACTTCAGAGAATTCAGTTAACTTTAAGGTCAGACTGTACCTTCCCTATAAGCAAATGGTTTCAAAACCGCCACAAAGCCAGAACAGGTGTTTCATTCATGCTGTCTGTCTACCTGGCAAGGACCCAAATATTTTCCTTTAAAGCCTAAACTTCATATTATTCTGAGACACACTGAGAATGTACACATGTGCTGTCTCCTAGACATGTTTAAAGCTTGCTCATCATTAGCTGCATGTTTTTCTTTGCTCGAATCAAACTGGAACAGCTGTTTTCATGTTAATAATGATCATAATTTATATTTATGCCACATAACTCTCTTCTGACTGAAGGATCACAAATGGCCTCACACATTTAACAAGATGATATATAAACAATATGTAGAGATCACTTCAACTGTCAGTGAAGTGCAGCCAGCTCTAGGGTGAAGCATGGCAGTTATTTAACACTGCTAGAAAATGAAGAATACCATATCAAACTGAAACTACAGAGAGCACGGAGGAAGAGAGAATCTAATTACCATAGCTAGGACTTACCCTAGAGACTGGAGTTAATGCACCATCTTATATGTAAAGTGCCCTGGGATAGCTAATGACAAGTGGACGGGATGTGCTTTTACAGCTTGTCTGAAAGATAATATATCCAGCAGTACAGTGCTCAGGACTGCCTCAAGTCTGACTCAGAATGTATCATCAACTCCTTTCAATACTGTGGCACCCACGTTCCTATTGTAAATTGCTTATTCAGGATTTCAGAAGTACTTGCTCTACCCTGGGGGTGTCTATACGCACACACACATGCACGCACGCACTTTGGCTTCTGGCTCATGTAAACTCCCATTGGCTTCTGTGGACTTTGGACCAGATCCTATAATCCAAAATCCAAGAGCAAAGATTTATTGCATTAATGTTCAGATATTTTACAAAGGAATCCAGTAAGGCGGGTTAGTGTTTTCACTACAAACCTAATGTTTCTAGTGATTCATGCAAAGAGTGACTGCTCTGGGTAAAATTATCCATTCCATTTCCATCCTAGGAGAATTTGTTTTCTTTTTGTCATTCATAAGCATCAAGTTCACAATCCCCTCTAGAGATAGCAGGTCCTACAGGAAACTAGTAGCCAGTCTTGAAACAACAAACTCTTCTACATCAACAGGTCAGGAGACTAAATTGATTGTTATATAGTTCCCCCGTCCCCTCGACACATCCTGTCTGTCACTACATTTTCATCAGCAAATAAATCTGTTCAGCTTGCAATCTAAGGCCTTGTCTAGACTAGGTCAGTTCAATGATGGAGTTACACTGGTGCAAAATGGGGCTTGTACTATTGTGGTTGGTAAATTGCTGAAGTTATGCGGATGGAAGCACCACTTCACATTGGTGCACTATGTCTGCATTGTGGCTTGCCCCAGTGAAACTAGTTTCCAGTGCCAATTTCCCTTGTCTAGCCAGGATTTAAGGCCTTGTCTACACTCAGGGGCGGCTTTATGTATTTTGCCGCCCCAAGCACGGGAGTCAGGCAGATTTGGCGGCATGCCTGCGGGAGGTCCACTGGTAATGCGGATTCGGCAGCATGCCTGCGGGAGATCCGCCAGTCCTGCACCTTCGGCGTACCCGCCACCAAATTGCCACCGAAGCTGCGGGACCGGCGGACCTCCCACAGGCATGCCGCCGAAGGCTGCCTCACTGCCGCCCTCACGGCGACCAGTAGGCCGCCCCCCCCGCGGCTTGCCGCCCAGGTACGCGCTTGGAGCGCTGGTGCCTGGAGCCGCCCCTGTCTACACTAGAAAGGTTTGCTGGAGTAGTCATTATACTGGTGTAATTATACCAACAAAAAGAAAAGGAGTACTTGTGGCACCTTAGAGACTAACAAATTTATTAGAGCGTAAGCTTTCGTGGGCTACAGCCCACTTCTTCGGATGCATTCAGATTGTATGCATAAATACAGCAGGAACGTGCAAATTCAAGTGGACTGCATGCAACCATGGATGCAAAGCTTGAGTACAACAAATTGCAGGGACAATTTTAAGAGACTGTGTTTGAAAAAGTAGTCCTGATAGTCTTGATTGTTTGCAATTATGAAAACAGAAAAAAAAAAATCCTAAAAGTCACATCAGTAACTAATCCAACTACCAAAAGAAAATGGGATGATTCTCTTGGGAGTTTTTAAATTGTTTTACAGCCATATAACATTTGTTTTAATAGAAAGATTTTTTAAATAATAAAAAATATCAATCCCTAAGGAATCATAAGGATTTCAGTGAGAGAGAGGTTCAAAGATCCTGTAGCCTGGCCAAGTAGCCCTGTCAAACTCAATGGGACAGATATTTCAGTTGGAATTTGCTTGTAGCCATCGATGTGGAGTCTGGTTTGCTTTATTTTTTAAAATCATTGGGCAAAACAGCAAACGAAGCATAACCATGTTCTAAATATAAAGCAGTCAGTGTTTGCAGCTCTCCTGCAGCTTCTCTGTTGTGCTGCACATGTTTTCCCAGATGAAGTGAGAACTGTGGGACTTATGAAGAGTGCCAGCTGCTAAAGAGGTTAGATGCAAACATTTTAAAAATGTTAAAAATGAAGGATTTCTCCCCTCATCCCTTTCAGAGTAGGCTGTGAATGTGGGAAATAACTCGCTCCCCGTGTATGGGACATGTACGACGAACGGTAGAGTCCTGGACTGAACTGCTACAACGAATGTCTGGGGCCCACTGCCTGAAAATTTTCTCCAGCCAGCGGAAATGGGATGAGTTAGGAACACAGGGCACCATAAGGGATTCCAGCTGAGAAAGCTGGTGGAGTAGGGTAGGCAGATATCAAGCATATCCAGCATTTTACCCATATCTATCTTAGGATATCCTCCCAACCACCGACTGTGTATCTTCCCTGTACAAATCAATAGCAAAGGCCTATTCATTGAGCCTATGGCTCTGTTCAACCTTGGGGATAAACATTCAACTTAGGGTTTGGGGGGTTGCGTAGTTTTTGGTTAATATGTTTGTTTCAGGGGGACTTCTATAGAAGGTGATGTTTGGTTGATGGTGCCATTATTACGTTACCCAGATCCCTGTGCCCAAATTGCCAAGACTTAAAGAATCCCCCATTGGGAGCAATGCAACTGGACACAAGTGATCTCAATGACCACAGGTGCAGAGCTGTGGGATGTTCTAGGCGTTGCTGGTTTTGGCCATGTGTAAGTAAGGGTCTTAGTCTTAAACACACGGCCCCATCATGATGTGGTGCAGAAAGTAGTCTGGAAGCCGCTGAGGTTAAACACAGTTGAAAACCCAACACTGATGCGGATCGGGAGGAGGAAGGGGAAGTCTCCTCAGATCAGACACGAGCTCTCACTGCTTGGAAATCCTCTAGGACTAGAGAAGGTTGTGTGATTGGGTTTGGTTTGGAGTTGGCATATAGTAGTTGTGCCGTGGGGTCTTAGATTACATTTTGAATTCAGGTGGAGTAGACTCATCTGGATCATGGGACTGTATGAGCCACAGAAATGGGACTTGGCCAGGAAATGCTAGGCAGGCAATGTTACAGGAGAGTTTGACCTCTGGGTCATGAATGAGCTACAGCTGCTAAACAAAGGCAAATGCGAACTGATGCAAGGAAAGGAGATGGAGGAAGTGGCTTCCTAAGGACTAGGTCTCTGGCAGGGGTGACACGCTGCTGGCTGCCATAGCCGCGGGGTCGTGCGTGGACTGTATTGTTTATTTCTGTTCAAATACATTCAAAGACATGAAAGCACCTCTCAACTGACAGATAATCACAGTCCATTTCAATACTGCCACTGCAGCCCAGCAGCCGTTCCCTTCCCACCCCGATCCATAGAAAATAGGCCAGCAAAGACAAACAAAACAGGCCCACAAAAGTCTCCAACCCCGCAGAAATCCCCAGCCCTACCACACTTCACCCCTCCTCAAACCCCCTTTCAAACAGACAGGCTTTGCCGTGTGTCCCCCGAAGACTGACAAGAAGGAGGGGAAATCACAGGGATTCCCAGGGAGAACACCCAGCCAGCTGCCACCTTCCTAACACAAACGAATAGGGACTCTCACACCAGTACCTGCAATGATCCCAACCACAGCATTAGAGTGTGGGGAGGGAGCTGGCTTCTTAGTTAGGCACGCTCCCGAGTCACTCAGAGCCAGTAACCAGTTACAAACTCAATTCTAAGAGTTGTCCTGTGGACAGGGCCCGAGCGAGAGCAAGTGGCCTGAATTCCTACCCAGAAGAGCATTAGCTCTGTTTTTTTATACTGGGGAAAGCTTCACCTTCCAGTTATCTGCATCCAATGGAAAAACAGAGAACATTTGCCAACCAAGCCTGCCCCTCCTTGATATACTCCGGCAAGGTAGATGATATCCTGAGTTCATAGCAGCAGGGGTTTGGAGTAGGCCTGATTATGTCTGCGGGGACACACTCGACCCGAGCGCCTTACGACAATAAGCTCCTCTTTCCTCTTTCTGCTCCTTCTGATCTCGCGGACGTGAAGGGAGGGTGAAAGCTTTGTAGTGAAATATTAGCGAGAGTTGCCCTGGCAACTGCCCAGATGAAGCCTTCTCATTTTCACTGAGGTCCTCTCAGCGTGACTAATACCTCCTGGGCTATAGTTACACCACTCAGAAGGTTCTGAACACATGACCAATCCAACACAGCAAATAGACTCAAGCTCCATTTATACAGCTATGGCTTAATCTGATTATCTCACAGATTGACCAAGGGAAGAAAAACCTACAGAGTTTCCACTTTGCAACCACTTGGTTTACTTTCATCTTGGATCCCTCAATAATTCATGTTAATGTTTTACATTCTATATTTCCTAGTCATAAAAAAAAAAAAAAAGAAGATGACAAAGGAGAAGGCTGCCTAACAGCTGAGCGCAAACGGCATTCATCTGTTAAAATGCATTTGGCAACATTTTCTTTACCCTATTAACCACATCAGTGAATGCAACAGGTGGGAAATGCTGAGGGCCCTTATGTAATGCAAAGCAAAGGGCTTCCCATGCGCAGGTCCCACCAGCTCCTCCACAGCAAAATCCAAACAGGGCAACTAAAAAAATGCCTAGCGTGAAGGAAAATTGTACAACCAAAAAAGTACAGATTTAGGATAAAAGGAAGGCTGTTGGCATAGATTCTATTACGATCTTAAGCAGCCAGGAGGTCATGATTAGTAGCATTACTTAGTTATTCTAATATACATGGAAATAACTTAACTGATGTGTGTGTGGTGTGAGACTGCCTGCCCTTTACTGCATGGAATCTGAACTGCTTAAGTGTGTGTCATAGGCCCCCTACTGCTTAAGGCTAACAGAGAATAGAAATTGCCTTTCTGCTCAAACTCCGATCAAGTCACCCCTTAACCTTCTCTTTGTTACATACCTATCTGGGGAACACATATTTCCTAATGGTCTCTTCAGTATAGCTGACAAAGGTATAACAAGATCCAATGGCTATAAGTTGAAGCTAGACAAATTCAGACTGGAAATAAGGTAGACATTTTGAACAGTAAGGGTAATTAACCAGTGGAACAACTTACCAAGGGTTGTGGTGGGTCTTCATTACTCACTATTGTAAAATCAAGATTGGATGTTTTTCTAACAGATCCGCACTAGTTCAAACAGAGTTCAAACTAATTCCAGGCAGGTCTCTGGCCTGTGTTATACAGGAGGTCAGACTAGCTGATCACATTGTCCCATCTGGCCTTAGAATCTGTGACTCTGTGGATGAAAAGAGCTAAGTACTGTTCCAAACTTGAGATCACTCATTATGTTGTGTCCCAATCCCTGCCTCCCACTGCCTGACCAGCCAAGTTCTGTTCCCATTACTCCCCTAGAAAGCATAGTTCTCTTTCATCACTGCCAGGATTAAAGATTTATAGATCCCTGAGATAGTGACCCTGTCCCCCAGCCCCCTCCCCCCAACTCCAGCTCTTGTTTCCAGTGGTGTATGATTTCTACTTAGCACTTCCCTCTGGATGGGGTGCATGGCATAGTGCCCACAAGTATGGGACTACTGGCAGCATCAGACATTGGACATTTATTTTTAACTTCTTGGAAACTCATAACATTATTTCCTTTAAAAAAGAATTGGCTCATAATTCAAACTCCTCTTTTAGCCCAGATCTCCAGGCTCCAGAGACTTCTGTTTGGATCAGAATAAGGGTTTTTCTAATATTGGGGTCATCAGTGATGGGAAAGAGCTTGGTTTACAAGGTCTCTTGTCTCAGAGCTGTCAGGCAAGCTGTCTAAAAGGGTGCTCAGAAATCTAAGGTGGTCTATATTTTGTGTGTGTGTGAGCATTCATATTATCTTCAGGCAAATGCCAGGATATATTAGCTGCTCTGTTTGACTGCGTGTGTTGGAAAGCACTGGCTCCAATTAGAGCTTCAAGTTGGCATAGCTGATAATACAATTTAATATTTGGAACTGCCAACACTCCCATGCCACCTCCCTGTGAGGAGTTAATCTGTACTTCAGGTTTTTTCCTTCTCCCATTTCCAGAGGCAGATACTTAGATGTGACACACAGAGGACAGTTTTGGGAAAAGAGTGTTTCAGGAATACGTCAAGACTGTAGTCCTCCACATCTAAGAGATAATCAGTCAAATTGACCCATTCCCTACTGCAACTCCTCTGAAAGCCAACGGAGTGCCCCTAAGAATGAGTTTGGCCCTATACTCTTTAGGGGCAATGGTGCAGCCTGGAATTGAAACCAGCGTTCCATCCTACTGAGTGAGCCAGCAAAACCAGGTGCATGCAAATGGCTGTTTGTGCATAAATGGCCTCCACCTGCTTTGTGGACACAAGCAAAGTGTCACAACACTGCTGATTGGACGCTCTCTGTCTCTTTAGGGTTGCTTCTCTCAAAACTGGGACACAAGCTGCAACATTGCTCTTGAGTAATCAACCCTTGCTTCCCTGAAATGAACCCTGTCACTAATAAACACATGCTATCACATTCCTCATGATATCTAGACACCACATTTCATCTTCGTCCGACCCTCCTACCTAACACCAAGTTTATTTCCAGGAGGACCCTGTCTTCATCGCCAGTGCCAAGTTCCAGGAGAAGGATTATGCTGGGGCAATGGCTGATGGATTTCCTGACACTATGTGGAAAGTCATCACCTCCAGTCATTTGCTTCCTTCCCAGACACTGAGGAATGTGATGCAACATTAACAAGACTGCAGGGTTATCTGCATGACTCCAAGTGCTTCAGGAACAGGTCTTTTTGTAGCTTGGCAAGTAACAAAAGAGGGCTGAAGCTACCATGGGCAAAGAGACTGTGGGTGTTTTTTATATCTTCATCCCGAGCAGAGATGGGGCTGGAGCAGCTCACCAAGTTTGAACCCCTTCAAACTTTGGGAAGCATTCAGAGCTGATCCTCCTCGGAGCAGCAGAGCTTGGGACCCTCGCTCGTACCAAGTAGCACTTGTTGAATCCAGACCATGGGTTCTTGTTCTTGTTGAATCCACACAGTGGCAGTCATAATGGAAAGGGAGAAGAATTCAGCCTGAGATTTTCAAAGCCATCTCCTGGAGATGGATGCTCAGTTCCCAATCATTTTAGTAGGGTTTGGGTGTCCATATACATCCCTTAGGCAAATCTCAGCGTGTTTTAAGTTTATTTGCTTCCGCCTTTGTCACGAGGCTTAATTTAAGACAGGGAGATTCGAAGGCGAATGGTGAATCCTTAGTGTCCCTGAGGCCAAAGGACTCTTCCCTCAACCTCGCTGCTATCCTCCCTCCCTGCTGCCAGCAGAGGGGGAAATGAACTGACCAGGTCTCCCTTCGCAGACAGTTCCCACTACTCTTCAATCAGGTGGGGCAGCTGCTGAGTGATGTGAAGCACACCGTCATTTCAAGGGTGGCATGCTGATCCCTGCCAGCCCATGGATCCGGGAGCCAGACTGGAGAGAGGGATCCCAGGTTTCCAGTTCTCGTGATTTTGTCCTGAGTATCATGATAATTGTTTTCCTTAAAGTCCCAGCTCCAGGGGTCAAGTGGAGATGTGATGACCTCAGCCTTCATTCTTGAAGAAAAAGTAAGTTTCTAGCCCTCGTGGCTGTGGAGAGCGCTTCAAAATGGGACCCCAGTGCACCCTAAAGGCTCACAAAGCAGAAGGCAACTAAAAAGAACACCCAATCTATTACTTTGACACAGTCTCCTGGTTTTAAAGCCAATCTCATGATTTTTGGGGAGCCTGATGTGATTTTTGAATATTTTCACTTGGCACTACTGGGTTACACTAGCACCAGCTCACCAACACTATTAGCCAATAGTCCTGAGCGAGGCAAGGGCAGTCAGTGCCTCTTAGGGTGACCAGATGTCGTGATTTTATAGGGACAGTCTCGATTTTTGGGTCTTTTTCTTATATAGGCTCCTATTACCCCCCACCCCCCGTCCCGATTTTTCACACTTGCTGTCTGGTCACCCTGGTGCCTCTACCTTACTGACAATGGTGCTCAGCTCATGGCTTAGCAGTGCACAGGTGACATGTGACATTCATAACTCCTTGCCTTGCCTTCCTGGTGAATCCTTCCCAGACCGGACTGTAATAATAGCCTTCGTTCTTCGCCATAGATCCTTTCAAAAGGCAGGTAAGTAACACGATCCCCATTTGACAGATGGGAAAAAACCAAGCCACAGAGAGAGGAAGCGCCTTGCTCAGTTCACACAGTAGGTCAGTGGTAGGAGGCCTGGATTCTGTTCCCAGCTCTGTCTCCCGTCCAGTGCTCTATCCACTAGACCACACTGCCTGTAGCCTGCTGGGGACTTTTTGGTCATGAGGAAACAAAAGCTGTTTGGCCAGGAAACAAACACAGGCCATAACACAAGAGCAGGGTCTCTCCTGAGCTTGGAGAGTTTGATGGATGTTTTGGTTCTATACTGCAGTAAGTCTCCCGGGGAAAATACCACATCACAGAAGAGAATATCCCTCTTTCCACTGAGCGGTGTTATCAGTAGCTACCGGTGTGGTGCTCTGCTCTTGTTCGATGATGATAACAGTCGGCTGCATGCGTGTTCCCTCTGTGTGCTGCCCCAGCTCTGGCGGATCGCTGACACAGCAGACCCCAAGAGAACCCCCAAAGCCCACAGACTCTCGTAAGGTACGAAGGAACCCGAGCCAGGTTTATTGTCAAACGAAGCACAGTAATAGTTTCCCATAGACTCTACAAGACATACTACGAATTTGTGCTCCCTGGCAATGGACCGGCTCAGTCAGTGGCGGGACTTTCCACTGCCCCCTCGGCCAGACAAAGATGTGCACTCCGAGACCTACTTTTATACAGTTACAGGACAGATTACTCATCCCTACTGACGTATTGAGGTACAGTTCCTTGGCTCATTAGGGTGCTGTCTCCTCCTTTGATCGTGTTGTTTCAAACAGATCTATCATCATGCTGTCCTTTTGACCCTGTCTTTAAGATGCACCTGCCTGTTCCTTGTTATCTCTGTGGGGTGTTCTGATGCCATCTTGGCACAAGTTCCTCTTATTAGCACTTATGTGTGGATGCACCTGCTTCTAGCAACCCTCTTCTCACCAACTTCTGTGAGTGGGGCCTGCCTCTGGCTCACAGCCCAGCTTTGTTTAGCAATGCCTGGAAGTACTTTGGTTCAGGCTTCAGGCCTCAGACTGGGCCTCTGACAAAAGAGTTTATGTTTCAGGGCCTCATCTTCATACAAGCGGAAGCATCAACTGCATCCCGAGGCTTGGTCAACACTACTAGCTTATGTCAGTATAACTCCGTCGCTCAGGGGTGTGGAAAATTTCCACCCTGAGCGATGCAATTATATTGACCTAACTCCATTGTAGACAATGATATGTCAATGGGAGGGCTTCACCTGTTGACATACCTACCATCTCTCAGGGAGATGGAGTACTTACGCCAACAGGAGAAGGTCTCCTGTTGGCATAGGCAGCATCTTCACTACAGCTGTACTGCGGTTAGTGTAGACAAGCCCCCAGTCTATTTCAAATGGCATAGGAAGGCAGCACACATTAGTCTCCTTATTTCAGCGCCTGACCAGCCTGAAGTAACCTGCCCACTAGATTCTGGCACTGTTTGGGGCTCCTCTTGGTGGATGAGGGACTTATACCCTCCATTAGCATCAATCCCCCGGGTGCAGCTACAGGAGTTGAGCCATCAGTACCATAGTTTTCACTTGTATTGGTGATAAGCCCCAGCTGCATTTGGTCTCCACACCAGGAAAGGATTTTACTTATTTCTATTGTCAACCAAGTTAATGTGAGATCTAAATGACTTCCTATTTGGGGAAGCATCAGAGCTTTTCCACCCAGACTTGTTTTTGCAGTAGCTTAGTATGAAATACTGGGTGTTCTGTATGGAAAAATAACCCAAACAAATGGGGAAAAAAACCCCAGAGAAAATTGGAAAATAGAATCTTTTCCCAGGGCAGAAGAGCTATTGGTCAGTGGCTACAAGAGGAGAACATGAAGAGAAAGGAAGGAAGGTCCAGTGTTAGAACACTTGCCTGGGACTGGGATTCAATTCCCTGCTCTGCCACAGACCCCCAAGTCACAGTCGCCCCGTGCCTCAGTTTCCCACTTGCACAATGGAGATAACAGCACTGCCCTGCTTCACAGGGGTTTGTGAAAATAAATACATTAAAGGTTATGAGGTGCTCAGATACTACAATGAACCATGTAATTACCTAAGCTACATTCTTAATCTGTTCAAAAATAGATCTCAACAGAATGGAAACTAGTCTTCAACCTAGACAGTAGATCGAATAAACCTCAGTCCACATCAGCCTCTCAGATATACTTTTTTCCAATCTTGGCCGGCACAAAACTGACTGGTTTGTCAGCATCTGGATGAGTTCAGAGATGTTGGGATCTCTCAGTTTCAGATGCTGACCAATGAAATCATCAGCTCTTATGCAATAAGAATATTTCATAGTTAGTGTGAGATTCCAACCCATATAGAGAGAGCGATAAAAAATACTGCAGTATTCTACAGGCCTAGCGCTAAACAGTGCAATGTCAGAGCTGTAAATTGGAGTGTCTAGGGCCATTATTGCACTACAGTTGTCTAAGGGAACACAACAGAAATGATCCTGTATATTTTGCATGAACAATATGCAAACAGTGATGTGTTCGGTAGTCTCACCCCTGAGGATGCAATGTGATGCTGTCATGTCTGCAGCAGTGCAACCTCAGGCTGTGGTTTCAGCAGACGAGAAAGACCAGACCTGGCTTGTAGATGTCTGAGCCCTACAAGGAAATCCCAGGTGCTGCAGAAGTGGTGTCGATGACTGAGCCAGGAGACACTCGTCCCGGCTATCTGGCACAGAACCGATGCCCCCCCATAGTGCTGGAGGGCGCGGTGTTACCCAAGGTGCAGTTCTTTTGATTAGAGGTCAAACCAAGCCACTGGCCATTTGGGGCCAACAGCACTTCTCAACTATGTCCTGGCCAAATAACAAATCAGGTAATTACCTGGGAAAACCAGACACAGCATGGTCGGATGGCTTACCTGAGCCAGAGGCAAAACCTAGATTAAAACCCACCTGTTTCTGTCTTCCAGTCTCACGTCTTATCCAAGTCGCTAGACTTATTCCTGCCATTTCAAGCTGGTAAATTTTTCTTCACTTCCTCTCCCCATTGTGTGGTGTTGCAAAATGGCTGGTGCGTTGCAGTGCTGGAGGACAGCAACCCCTGTTTATTCACTTTGGGATCCTTTGGTGTGAAAGGTGCTATACAAAACAAGGTTAGTGCTGTATGGACATAGTGCTTCCATTATGGTAGCTGGCAGTGCACTGGGCCCAGCACTGGAGTTGATTCTCCTCCTGGGATTTCGTCTCTGCCTACCTTAGCCTGCAGTTTCCCTAGCGCCTTTAAGAAAGGTTTATTACCTCATAGGATATCTCCCACCATGTAACCAAAAAACCCCCAACCCATTCTTAAAGCCTGAAATGACTGATCTGCCCCTGTTTGATGTGGTTACTGCATTTAATTACTGTGCATGAACGTGAAGAATGATATTTACATTGAAAACACCCAGAACGACAGTTGAGCTGTTCGTGGGAGGTTCCCCACCCCCATTATAAAAGTTAATTGAAAAGTTGGCAAGGAACAAAAGCTACTTTACCTACTTCAGAGAGGCGGGGGGGGGGAATAGGTACTTTGTGGATTAGAAGATTAAAATTAAGAATTCATTGTCTAGTAATTTTACAGTAATTAAAGCCATTCACGTCCACGTATGTGGAATTAGAGGATGAAAGGAATCCGCTGTGGACTGATCCATAACCCGCAACTTTAAGGATTCTGAAGATGAAAGCCATTTGGAAAATTCCTGAGTGATTTATATATAAAGTGACTGGCATCCTCTTCTTCATGCTCCGGGATTTATTTCTTCCCGAGTGAGGTGAAGGTCAGACACGCTGCTCTCCCTCTGGAAGCAGAGAGGGAATGGGTGTGTGCCCATTGGCATTCTTGCCTGGAGCTTCACACTGCAAGGCTGAGGGAAGCATAAAGGAATTTAATTAGTTCCAGCTTGCTTCTATTAAACCGCTTTAGAGGGAGGGACAGGAGAGAGAGTGTAATAAAGAGGGTATGTGATCAGCTTGCTAATAAAGACACGTGATCTTTTTCTTTGGACAAGACTGAACTCGATCCCAAGATCAGAACTTTATTCCACTATAAGCCTGCCCCACACAGCACCACGAGGCTTTCTAGTTAATTACAGTCTGTTGTGTTTTGGGTGTTTACTATGTTTTGCATTCTTTTCCACATTCTGCAGCAAAGATCAGGTCTTTACCAAACCCTCCCTACTACATGCACTTGATTGATGCGTAAGAAGAAACATAGTTATTGTTCCCTATTTGTTCCGTGCAGTAAAGGAGCGGAGGAGACATACTCTCTCCCACCAAGGGATAACTAAGATGATGGGCAAAAATAGTATTTTGTCCTTACATACCCCTTGTCAGCCCAGGCTCTTAAAACCCTTCACAGAGGTGGGTAGTATCCTCATTTAACATCTGGGGAAACTGAGGCACACAAAGGGGAAGCAACTGGCTCCCACTTACAGACTGAGTCAGTAGAAGAGCTAGGAATCAAACCCAGGTCTCCCAATTCACAGCCTACACTGGCTCACAAGACAAAGCACTGAGACCATGTGATCCAGATATATAACAGCACAGCTGTTTTTTCCTGAGTGGGTGGAACACAGGTAAGCAGAAGCTATCTGAAAGAGAAGGGGGTTGGATCTTGCTGCACTAGCAGAGAGAGGCTATTCCCAATATAAAGAGCAGTACTGAGGAGTGAAATATTTCCAGACTCCATTGGATCAGTGGTTCATCTTGTCTACTATCCTCGTCTCCACCAGTACCAGCGACTTCAGAGGAAGGGTAGAACACGCGTCTTAGGTAAAGGTACAGGAAATGGAACCTTTTTTGCACATCTGTCTGCTAACAGCCCCTCTCTCCTGGAAAAAAACATCCACAGTGACATGACCTTGAAAATCTTGCCATCTTCAATAGGGCAGCATCCTGAAGGTTTGCTAAAACGAGCTTCCAGTCCAGTTCAGCTGGAGTTTTGCTTAATAGACGGTACTTGTTTGGCCTTTCAAAAGCTGAACCTGTTTTATTCAGGCACCAGCAGAGAGAGGAGAGGAAAGATGATCAGTGGGTAGGCTGGTAGCCTGGCACGTGGGAGACAGAATTCAACTCCCTGCTCTGCCACAGACTTCCTTTGCGATCCTGGGCAAGTCATGTAGCCTCTCTGGGCCCCAGATCCTATCTGTCAACTGGGGCTAATAGCACTGCAGTACCTCACCAGGGTGATGTGAGCATGAATACAATAAACACGGTGAGGTGTGTGGTATCTTGGGTAGAGAAGATGGGTGAACCCTACTGGGAATCCAAAACATGCCTGGGAAGCCTTTCAGCCAGAACCCTGCTCCTGGCATTGCTGGGATGCAGGCAGTTCATTGAGAGCTCATCCCAGCAGTACCTTTCCCCTGCTGAGTGCACAGTGCAGCTTTGCAGGTGGGAAGAAATGCAGAAAGGACAGGACGGCCCAGCATGTGCCCAAGGCATCAGAGAAATAATGGCCCTGGTGTGGAGAGCCATCTCCTGAAGGAAAGATCCGGCTAAAGGCCTCACCTGACAAGAAGCACCCTGGAAGCAGTAGCCCGGACACACTGACATTAAGGGGATTGTTGGGCTAGATTCTGGATGTACAGTTTACATTCCCAGAGAGAGAGCAGGGTGGTCTGTGATACAGCTCAGACTGTTAATGCTGCAATAAAACTCCACAGCCACAGCATACCACAAGCGCCTTCCTACCGAATAAAGCTCAACCTCACCCGTTCAGCTTGTTGCGCTATCGGACACGGCTGTTCTGAGCGATTTACCAGGGGTGCTGGAAAAATTACAGGCACAAAGTTAAAGTTGCAGAGGCTGTAATTTTAAGGCCTCATCCCCGCCCCCGAAGAAAGTAAGTTTCCAACTTACTTTTCACAAAGAGCCTTCAGAGTCTGATCCACGCACGGCTGCTTGGCTAGGCCAGCATAGAGGAAATAGGCTCCGGTTAAACAATTGCAACAGCGAGACCGAAATGTCCACCTCCCACTGCCTCATTCACATCAAGACAGGCATTGACTTAAAAGGCTATGTGGGATCCTTTTAAGTGCTAAGACTAAGCATGGACAAAGCCACTCCACAGGAGTGAAGGCACTTTTACAACTGTGGGCCAAGTGTGACCCTGACTTCAGTGGGGTTGCACCGGCAGTATGTCTGGGCAGATTTGGTCCATTGTTTTGCAGGGAGGAAAAGGGAGGACAGTTTTCAGGGAAGAGCTCCTGACTGATTTATTCTTTCCAAGTGGGACTCTCCTGCCACGCTGTACCTCTGGAAGCCCCTAGTAATCAGGACCTGGCACTCACTTCCCCCTCCGTCCTGGAGGGTGAGCACATGGCTGTCTTGTTGAGCCGTCGTACAAACTTCCTGGTAATGGGGGCTGTGGAGTGACACACCTTGTGAATTAATGCTGGCGACTCGCCAAATACCTCTGCACTGCTTGGCCTCTGCCATGCCCAGGGTCCAGATGGGCGTTTAGCTCTCCCACTTTACCATCTGCTGTTGCATTAATGGTTAGACATAAACCTGCTAATACACCATTAGGGATGGAGCTCAAGCTTTGGAATGTCACGATCTGCAGGTCTGGGGCAAAACTCAAGAGAATTTGTAAGCATTTCCCTTTTTCCTTCCTCAGCTGCTGTTATGATTGTCATATTCGAGGGAAGCCTTTGTCACATAACATTTGTCATGTATGTCGTGGGCCAGATTTTCAAAGATCCCCAGCATCCGCAACTGGCACCAGATTTCCAAGAATGCTCAGCTCTTTTGAAGATCTAGCCTTCCATCCCAGAGTATTTCACTAACTATATAACATAGATAAGATTTGCCAAGAGTGGCAAGTGATTTGGGATGCCTCAAGTTCTGGGTGCCCGGCTTGGGACTGAGCATCCACCTTTTGAAAATCAGCCTCCTTTAAAGGAGTGTCAAGCTGGGCACCCAAAATTACTGGTTGCTTTTGAAAAATCTTGGGCTGTACAAAGAGCTGGACAGAATGGATCAGACCTGGGAGGAGTGAAAAGAGGCTGCTTTATGCACACACGGATGGTATTCTGTGTGTGTAACAAATTAACTTTACCTGTACGCTGCCTTCCATCAGAGGATCGCGAGCATCTTACAAACCACCCCATAAGCCTTAATACTCCCTGAGAGGTAGGCAAGGCTCATTGTCCTCAGTTTACAACTGGGGAAACTGAGGCAAAGGGCAGCTGTGTCATTTACATAAGGGACTCCCTTCAAATAATTGCCAGTCCTCTGTGAACGGATCTGCTGTCTTTACAGTCAGACAATAAGCGAGAAAGGAGATGAACTGTGGAACAGTGCGGGCTACGCTGTATAAAAGGCATCCCCGCAGCGTTCCTCAGGAATGCAGAAAATCTTTACAATTCTTACCAATATTTTCCCACTGCCCTCGGTGCTCACTAATCTTTATGGAGTTTACATTCCCTATATCATATTTATGACCAGAGATCAGGCGGGGATTAGAACCAGGGCTTGGGAGCTATTCACACAAGGCCTATGCTTATCTGAGCTAACAGAGCAGCTCCCCCACTGCGACCACGTAAGTGCTGTATCCCTGGCACCCAGGCTACCATTTAGCACGCCTGCTGGAAGTCAATGCACGGCCCTGCAGTAAAACGCATTTATGTGCTGTCCTTCACGTCACAAGAAGCCTCACGCTAAGAGCACCATTGAGAGGATCATTAACCAAGAGCAGTTATGGCAGCAAACGTATTTCTATAAGTTCACTTCTCCACTCCTTTCATTTTTCCTGGTACTTAACCTTCTCGTTTGCATTGGTGGCTCTGACAGAAGGTTTCTCAGACCGCGGGTTGTGACCCAAAATTGAGTTGCCAGAATGTTTCCAAGGGTTGTGTCTCGGCTCCGGTCCCACA
Source organism: Malaclemys terrapin pileata (assembly GCF_027887155.1). NCBI lineage: Eukaryota > Metazoa > Chordata > Testudines > Emydidae > Malaclemys > Malaclemys terrapin. Next base: position 8,417,673 of record NC_071516.1, on the reverse strand, counting down.
GGGCTGGCTGGGCTCAGCTACCTGCTCCAGGTGTTGAAACCTCAGGTTTGGCCCAGCCGCCCCTCCGACATGACAAATTGACCGGGCTCAATTTGAGTGCATGGCCCGGTGATCCCATGTGACAGGTCGCATCCCTACTCACATAAATTTGGCCCAACTGGTCCCCCATGAGGAGGGCAGAGCCAAACCTGAGCAGCACTCCAACCCCGGAGGTCACCATGCCCGGAGCAGGGTGCAGACCCCAGCCAGCCCCCTGTGACGGAACCACCACTGCACGGCGGGCAGGGCCGGCTCTAGGATTTTTGCCGCCCAAAGCAAAAACAATTTTGGCCGCCCCCCGTCCCCGTTCTTTAATTACCCCACCCCCCAGCCCCGCCTCAACTCCGCCCCTTCCCCAAATCCCCAGCCCTGCCTCCTCCCCCCAGGCTCTCAAGCCTAGGAGGGAGGGAGGGGGATAAGCGGCGCCCGCGCCATGGCCACTCGGAGTCTCCCCCCCTCCCAGGTTTGAGAGCCTGGGAGGGAGGGGGAGACTCTGAGTGGTTGCGGCGCGGGTGCCGCTTCTCCCCCTGCCTCCCAGGTTCTCAAGCCTGGGAGGGAGGGGGAGCAGCGGCGTGCGAAACGGCTGCTTGGGATCTCCCCCTCCCTCCCAGGTTTGAGAGCCTGGGAGGGAGGGCGAGTAGCGGCGCGCGAATCAGCTGTTTCGCGCGCCCTGGCAGCAGCAGCGGAGGTGAGCTAGGGCGGCCGGGGCACATTTTTAGGGGCGGCATTCTGGCTTCCCACTCCCACGGGGCAGGGCAGGACCCGACTCCTCCTCCGGCTCCAGGGTCTCCGACTACCCTGGAGGCAGGACCAAAACCTCCCTCCCAGCCTATTTATTGGATTGCAATAGGCCATCCTCCACCTTAAGGGCAGGTCCCAAGAACCCCCCTTTCCTGAATACCTCCCCCCTGCTTGACCCTCCCCCCCTGACCTCTTGGCTGGGTTGCGACAGGCCATCAACATACCCTTACGCTTACCGCTCTAACTTACACTTCAGATCGAATTGTTCCCCAATTCTTCATTACTCATCCCATCTAGTGATTGACCAACGGCACAATAATCTTACATCATTGAATCTGGTTTACCTAATCTGCCGTGCAGGTTACACTGGATGCAATATATATTTAGAGGTGGCTATGGTTCAGTGGTGGTGCCCACTGGGATCCTCCAGGATGAAATGTGCTCTCGCTCTGAGAAATATTACAGCTCCTCTCTCAAATCAGACAATCGCATTAACCACAAACAGCAAGGGTGACATCCCAAAGGAGGCAATCAGCTCATTTTGGATCCTTTGTTGGGGGGGAAAAAAAAGCTCCCAAGTGAGAAAATGCCGTGTATGTGTGACAGTAAACAGACGTAAACATTCCGGGTAATGTGCAGTGAGCAAAGCAAAGCATTTTGCTGAAGATCAGAAAGAAGAGACCCCACCACATGGTTGCCTAGAAAAAGTTGTAAATACATTTAATGTGAACAAAGCAATTGCTGCAGTGAATGTAAAGGCGTTCAGGTGACTTGCTGGAAGAGGAGGGGAATCCAGGATATAGTGAAAAAGCAGGAAGTAGGATTAAAATTAACCAGTTTATACGGTTAAACTTTCCAGAGCAGGAGATCCTGTCTGTTTGTAAAGCACCCGACAGTGCTGTGAGCAGTATATAAATTATACAGTAACCACAATAGGGGTGGGGCAGGCTGGTTCTATGGCCTTGGCCTGTTCTGAAACTGGTTTATGTTACGCCTTGACCTTGATTTTAAAGAGAATTCTCTCAGTACATTTACTGCTAACATGACATCAAAGGACTTCTGGAATCCTACCTGCTCCTGAGGGACACGGTATAATGTCACACACTGACCCCTCTGTGTTTATTACATCTTGGATTGTCCCAGCTTGACTCTTCTGGAACAGGGCCATTGAAGAGTAACCTAGTGCCATGGATATGAGAGGTCCTATGGAACAGACTTTGTACATGCATGTAGGGGAGCTAAGTTACAGTGTTTTAAGAAATCAAGGGTCAGTCCTAGGACCAATCCTATTCAATTTATTCATAAATGATCTGGAGAAAGGGGTAAACAGTGAGGTGGCAAAGTTTGCAGATAATACTAAACTGCTCAAGATAGTTAAGACCGAAACAGACTGTGAAAAACTTCAAAAACATCTCACAAAACTATGTGATTGGGCAACAAAATGGCAAATTAAATTTGATGTGGATAATTGTAAAGTAATGCACATTGGGAAAAATAACCCCAACTATACATACAATATGATGGGGGCTAATTTAGCTACAACTAATCAGGAAAGAGATCTTGGAGTCATCATGGATAGTTCTAGGAAGACGTCCACGCAGTGTGCAGCGGCAGTCAAAAAAGCAAACAGGATGTTAGGTATCATTAAAAAAGGGATAGAGAATAAGATGGAGAATATCTTATTGCCCTTATATAAATCCATGGTACGCCCACATCTTGAATACTGTGTACAGATGTGGTCTCCTCATCTCAAAAAAGATATACTGACATTAGAAAAGGTTCAGAGAAGGGCAACTAAAATGATTAGGAGTTTGGAACGGGTCCCATATGAGGGGAGATTAAAGAGGCTAGGACTTTTCAGCTTGGAAAAGAGGAGACTAAGAGGGGATATGATAGAGGTATATAAAATCATGAGTGATGTGGAGAAAGTGGATAAGGAAAAGTTATTTACTTGTTCCCATAACATAAGAACTAGGGGCCACCAAATGAAATTAATGGGCAGCAGGCTTAAAACAAATAAAAGGAAGTTCTTCTTCACACAGCGCACAGTCAACCCGTGGAACTCCTTGCCTGAGGAGGTTGTGAAGGCTAGGACTATAACAGGGTTTAAAAGAGAACTGGATAAATTCATGGAGGTTAAGTCCATTAATGGCTAATAGCCGGGATGGGTAAGGAATGGTGTCCCCAGCCTCTGTTTGTCAGAAGGTGGGGATGGATGGCAGGAGAGAGATCACTTGATGATTACCTGTTAGGTTCACTCCCTCTGGGACACCTGGCATTGGTCAATGTCAGTAGACAGGATACTGGCTAGATGGACCTTTGGTCTGACCCAGTATGGCCATTCTTATGTAGGTCAGACACACAGTGGCCATGATAGTACAATTGATATGGCAGTATTCTCCATGTAGAGCGTCTTTCCAGTGCTTGGAGTCTGCTGGAGGCAGCTACCATTTTGTGAGGCATAATGAATGCAGCATGTTAGCGAGGAGACATGCTCTGTGCTCTCTTATGGAGGCTTTTCTTTTGTTCTTTCTTGCTGGCACCACCTAACTGCGTAAGCCATTCAAACAGTTGGGGTGGTGTATAGAAAAAACACTAATTTTTAAAACATCAGACCCAGTATCTCTGGATTTATCAGGCAGTGCTCCTTGGTTTGATGGGGATAGTGTTAAACTAAAATAAAACTGAACAGTCCAATGTCTACTAGGCAAGGGCTGATTGTTTACAGTACCGTCAGCTGCTGGTGTTCTACTGTCTAAAGGCAGTGGGTTAGGATGGCTCAGCCAATCGAATGCTGAGAACAAACAGATTAGCATTCATTGCTTGTGGTGAGGGTATCTACAGTACGTATATTTCTCAACTCTTTCCTGCCATTGGTAACACAGGTCCTGCTCAACCAGTGTGGGGAGCCCCAGTGTAGACAGGCTGCCGTCTTCAGCCTTTGCTGCTTGGATATGAAAGCTGCTGCGATGGAGAACAGAAAGGGGCGTGGACATTTCCCAGCATGCTTTCTTTTCAAAATTTGCTCCCCTCCCCCTTCCAGGTATAAGCAGCTATTACAACCCACAATGCCCTCTCCCTCTCCTCCCCCTCCCACCCAGGCTATTGTTTCATTTGTAGCAGGAAAGCAATGGGGACAGCTGCAAACAATTCTTCAGTGTAAAGGTTACAGGTGTGCCCTGACATTCCCCCTCCGCCCCTCCCAGCACGAGAGCTGATGTCGGCAAAAAAGGCCTCCAGGCCCTCAGGTGACAGACTGATGAATGACTTGCCCCATCAGGGCTGGCAGATCCTTTGCCCGGGAGGCAGCAATGAGAATCACATGCATTTTTGTGCTCTGAAATTACTCCTCCAACCTGGCTGCCACCAATGGCCCTGCAGCTCATGTTTTCCTAATAAACCACATTGTAAAGATGGGGGTATCAGGAAAGGACCCCTCCCCCGCCCTCGCTTTCTGTGTCTCTCCAAGATAAGGTGCATCAGACTCACCATGGAATTTCTTATTTCACGCCCAGAGGACTGGCACGTTTCCCAGCTATTTCCTGGTGTTATGAGCTAGTCGTTCAGGGGGGAGGAAGAAAATTGTCAAGTAGGAGTGGGAGCCCCTGGAATTAGTCACCGCTGCAGTCACAGATCCTGTGCAAGGCTGAGATAATAGCTCTTCTTTTTGCCTCAAACACACCTCAGAGGACTAAGTCCTGCAAGGTTGCTGAGCATCCTCCAGTCCTCAAAAAGTCAGTGGGTGGGGACAGCACCTGGCACCTGGCAGAACTGAGCTGCAAAAGCCCAAGGCCATGTCTGTATGTACAGCGCTCCATACAGACATGGTGAAGCTGCCCTGTGCCAATGGGAGAGAGTTTTCCAGTCAGCATAAAAAAAAAGCACCTCGGCAAGTGGCAGAAGGAATGTCGGCAGGAGATGCTCTCCTGATGCCATCGCGCTGTGCACACGAGCGCTTATGCCAGCATCATTCGTGTTGCTCCGGGGGATGGTTTATTCACCCCCTTGAATGGCATAAATGATGCCGGCATACGCTGCAGTGTAGACATTCCCATACCTCAAGCAGGGCTGAACCATCGAGTCCTCTCCCGTCTGAGTCCACTTGTAGATTGTAAACTACCCTTTGCTTAAAATAAAGGGGGCCTGATCCAGAGCGCACTGAAGTTGGGGGAGTCCTTCCAATAACTTCACAGTAGCGGGAGTATGGAGGTCCAATGATTTGAGCGTGGCTCTCGAGTTCTTTAAGCTATGCAGCCTTTTGTCCGTTTTCTCAGAAAAGAGAGCCGAACCCTCGAATGGGAGATCCTGAATAGTCTGTTGGACCTCATATGGCAGGCCCAAGACCCGGAGCCAGGAGCCCTTTCTGGTGACTCTGCCCGTAGCCAACATGTGGGTAGCCGCATCTGCTCCATCCAGTGTGGCTTGTAGTGAAGCTCACGAAATGAGCTTCCCCTCCTCCACCAGAGCCGAAAACTCGGTGCGGGCGTCCTGCGGCATCAGCTCCGCAAACTTTGCCACTGCCCCGCATGTGTTGTAGCAGTACCTGCTGACAATGGCCTGCTGATTAGAGATGCGGAGCTGCAATCCGCCAGTGGAATAGACCTTTCTCCCGTAAAGGTCGAGTTGTTTTGCCTCCTGATTCTTCCTGGAAGCCCCGGTGTTCACATTGGTTGAGGGATGGGTATACAAATGCTCGTAGCCCCTGGACGGTGCAAATTAGCACCTTTTGTTGCGCTTAGCCATAGGGGGCAATGAGGCTGGGGTCTGCCACAAAGTTTTTGTGGTGTCAGAGATGGTCTTTATAAGCGGCAAGGCAATTCCTGCAGGTCCGGAGCGGGCAAGGATGTCTACCATTGGATCTGCGTCCTCCACTACCTCCTCCGCCTGAATGCCCAGGCCCTGGGCAACCCACCGCAGCAATTGCTGTAGATCCCTGCTGTCCTCCAGGGCTGGGGTCGTCGCTGTGCCCACCAGCGTGGGCCACGGTGCTGGGTAAGGGTGCCAGTCCCATGCTGACGCGGACCGTCGGCTCCTACTCCTACGGGACTGATCGGAGTCCGACTCCGAAGTGTCTGAAAAAGAGGACCATGCAGAAGCGGTATTTCTAGGCACTGACCGTTCATGCCAAGGGCTCGGGGACTGGCGTGGCTGCTGAGTCTGTTCCGGTGTTGAAGAGTGGCGCACCGGGGTCGGAGATCGGCGGGGCATCATGGTGGGCTTTCCCCTTGAAGGTGCATGGGGAGCGACCGGTGCTGGTGACCTGTTCCGTCTAGGAGAGGAGAATGGTGCCTTGAGATGGAGCAGTTCTTGGGCTGCCTTGAACACCTCCGGTGTCAAAGGGAGGTGCAGCTTCCAGCTTGGCCTCAGCGAATGAGGAGGGTCCAAACTCAACCGCCCTTCCACGTGGGCAGGAGTCAGTGTGACCGTCACCGGTGGTGGAGCAGAAGTAGTGTGGCCCAACTTGGGTCTCACAACAGCTGGCTCCTTGGGCCTAACAGGGGGAGAACGACCCCTCTCCACCCTCTTCTTCTTCTGTGGCACCGGTGATTGAGAACGGTGCCGGCGTGCAAGCTGCAAGTGGAGCCAGGACGATGCCGTGAGTCCTTGTCCTTACTCGGTGCCAGTGCTCGTGCTGACAGTGCTGGAGTGCTCCGCACCGAGAAAGAGGAACTCCGCACAGGGGTTGGACTGGGGGTGGAGTGCAGCCTCCATTAACAGGACCTTCAGGCTCTGATCTCTATCCTTTAATGTCCTGGGCTGAAAGGTCTTGCAGGTGACACAACGATCCTTCTGATGGCTCTCTCCTAAACACTTCAAACACCAAGTGTGAGGATCACTTCTGGGCATACACTTGCCACAGGCTTTGAAGCCTGGAGACCCCAGCATGCCCCAGCGTTGAGAGAGGAACCCCCCTCCCAAAGGAAACTTAATAGAACACTAAGGGATACTAACTACTAACTATTTAATTAACACTACAGAGCTAATGAAAACTATGTATATAGATTGCTAAATGTGCTTGCCTGGACAAGAGCACAGGGAAGTCCTAGCTAACCGTCACTGGGGGTAAGAAGGATCTGAGGGGGTGGTGGGTTGGCAGGGCTCTATATTCAGGGGCGGCTCCAGGCACCAGCGCAGCAAGCGCGTGCCTGGGGCGGCAAGCCCGGGGGGCGGCCTGCCGGTCGCTCTGAGGGCGGCAGTCAGGCTGCCTTTGGCGGCGTTTGTGCGGGAGGTCCACCGGTCTTGCGGTTTCGGCGGAAATTCGGTGGTGAGTACGCCGAAGGCGCGGGATCGGTAGATCACCCGCAGAACCGCCGCCGAATCCGCGTGACCGGCGGACCTCCTGCAGAAACGCCGCCAAAGGCTGCCTGACTGCCGCGCTTGGGGCGGCAAAAAACATAGAGCCGCCCCTGTCTATACTGAGCACCATGAAGGCACGACTCCAGAGGGTGCCCGGACCAACCCGACGGACGCTGCTATGGGAAAATCTTCCGGCCACTGTGCACACACCTGCTTGGAATGAACATGAACAAAGCACTCGAAGAAGAACATCATTTCCTATCTGGCTGCGACTGCAGTTGCTTCTAGTCACTGGCAGCGGATGGTGATAGAAACACCACAGAAGAGACTAAAAACCTGTAGCTACAGAACACTGCCCACTGGCTGCATCCGTAGCAGGGGCCTACAGAGCATGGAAAGGTGCAGCCTGCTTTCCCTTCTGGTAAGGGATGACGCCCTTCCCCCTCTGCCATTTGCAGAAGGTTCCAGGGGATGCCTGTCCCACGTTTGGACAAAATGAGGCATGGATTTCTGCAGCTGGCAAGCTAGTGCTGTTCCTGCAGCTTCATGAGAGTGCATCGTATCTTGGCCCACAATGACATAAGCGGCACTTTAGCAATATGCTAAACTGGTCACGTTAAAGCCTATGGGGAGCACAAGCTTTAATTAACTCGCCCAGTTTAGCATGCATTAAAGTCTGCACTGCCCGGTCTACGCTAGACTTCTCAAGCGTGTTGGTTAGAATGCACGAGTGACACGTTCTAAAAGTCCCACCTTTAAACCCTAGGCAAACAAGACTAAGGAGTGCACAAATTGCCCCCTTGCGTGTTGTACGAGTGACATTTATTTTTTGCTTATGCACATGACAGTTTATCTTAACCACCATGCAAGACACTGGAAATATGACTCTAAAACACAGCTAGAGTAGATCACATCTCTGATGGTGCTTCTTGGGAAAGGGTTTAAATGAGTCCAAAACAGAGCAGCAACGATATTTGAATGTGCTGCCAGTTTTCAGTAAACCCCCACAATAAAAATCCCTCATGTTGTAAGGAGAATGCTAACTGGCTACAATGTTAGCTCATGACTCAAGCAGAATTTTAGAATTATTTTAAAAATAATAAAGTAAAAGACTTTAATTTCGTGGTTGATAAAGTGGAGATAGCACTTTTAGATTAACGAGGTAAAGTTTAAAGTGCTACCGAAAAGAGAAGTTGTCCTATAGAAAACAGCATTCTGTATGCTTAGATAACAGCTGGCACCATAAGACAAATACAGGACGGAGCAGATTCCCTGGTACTCGTGGGTTTTTGTGATGGCTCCAGGAGACAGGAGAGTGTAATGAGACATCACATGGGAAGACATCACATTAGGGCACAGATGAAAATTAATTGGGAGAAAAAACCCATTGAGTCAACATCTTGAAGAACTGTATATATAAATACATCATTGTGTACGTTAGTACCTCATCCTGAGCTTCATGCCTTAGGTATGTGACACGAATAGGAACGGAGAAGGGCTGAACCATGTGCCAAGTTCTATCAACTGCTGAGAAAACACAAGTTCTCCTTAATCCCTTTGAGAGCAAGCAAGCTAATAGGAGCCATTGTGGCATTTGCTCTGTCCTGTTCAGATAGATTGATGACCAAGACAAGACACTTCCTCTTCTGCCATCAAGTTTTAGACCTGAAATTATATTTTTTTTAAAACAGCTAATTTGGGTTTTGTTATATAAACTTTTCAGAGCCTGGGAGTTTTTAATTTTAAACAGAGGGCCACAGGCTCGGCTGGTATAATGGGTGTAGCTCCACTATTCCAATGGAGATAGCTGGGGAAAACTGAGGGTCTGCCCCCTTATCTGGATTTAAACATTTCCCCGTCCGGACAAGAAAACCTTTGGTTAGGACATGAGAACCAGAAAATGACACTGACTGCTCTATTTTCCTTCTCCAAATGGAGTGAAGCACAATCCAAACAAAATCTCCAGAATAAATAGTGAAAAGGAAGTTAGGTTTTTAGACCTTTCCATTTTAATACTTTCGATGTGTTCCTAGGAATAGGCAAGGATTTTTGCAAAAAATTGTAATTTTTAACCTAATTTTATCCTTTTAATGCAAATACAGCACAAAATGGGAAACAATTCCATTACACACATACCCTTTGTGTTAACTAATAGGGTTGGATTATGTTAACCCAGTGGCAGTGAATAAAGAAAGCTTGCCTTGTTTACTGATTGTCAATGTGGCAAAGGATAGGTCCTATTCAAAGGTCCTTACTCAGACAGTGGGAGTTTTGCCTGAGTAGGGATTATATGGTCAGGGATTAAATAAAGAATAGTTATTTTAACAGAAAGTCCTTTAGAGTCTTGGAAAAACCCTGGTTCTCTGTTTGTCCCAGATGAGTTTGGTCATTTTATAAATGTCACTGCTGTAATAAAGAATGAGACACTTCATTGAGTGGGTTAGTTGTTATTTCAAACAGTTATAAACATGCATAAGAGGCTAAAACATGCCTTGCATTAGAGGATCCTGGTTACCTCCCAGCATTGGAGACGTTCTATCCCAAGGTTTAAAAATGAGTTTCTATCCCCACAGGATCCTGGTTTAATCTTTTCAACAATGAATCTGCCCGGCTGGCAGTGGTGGCGAGGATTAGGTATTATGAGACATTTATGAATGGGGACGATTAGTCAGACAGCTACCAGAATGACTTTACATAGGATTATTAGGGCAATATCTAGGAATGGAGGAAACCAGGAAAAGCCAGATGCTATACACAGTAACATATTTAACAAAGCAAAACAACCTGCAAGCAAATAATGACCCATCATATGCTTGCAGAACAATGAAGAAATAGATAAACACCACTGTCCTGATTATGTTTTAATAGAATCATTAGAAATAATGGACCTGATTTTTCCTCTCAATGCCACTGCTTTTACACCAGTATAAGTCCATCGGCTTCAGTGCAGTCCCTCCAGGTTTACACTCGTGTAAGCAAGTGCAGAATCAGGCCCATGAAGCAATAAGGATCATTGTTGCTACTGTAATCACTTCAAGCTGTTTCAGTGGTTAGAGGAATTGTACTTGAGCAATAAGCTGTGTAAGAGTCTGTACCATACGGTTGCTTTTCTGCATATGCACTTCCTACAAGCATTGCAAATGGGAGATAGCGTCAGGGCCGGCTCCAGGCACCAGACGAGAAAGCACGTGCCTGGGGCGGCATATTGTAAGGGGCGGCATTCTGGCCAATTTTGGGGCGGCCAGCCGAGCCCTGCAGGGGCACGAACTAGCGATCCCCGCCGCTCACTGTGCCGCCGGGCTCCCTGGAATGCGCCACTCCCCACCTCCTGCACCGGCCTCCGCCTCCCGCAGCCTTTTTTTTGGCTTCGGCAGTCCGGCTGCCGTTTTTTTTTTTTTGCCTGGGGTGGCAAAAGAACTAGAGCCAGCCCTGGGTATAGTGCATTGTGCAACAATCTCTCAAGTAAGATGTGGCCTGTACTGGAAAGAGGGTGAGAACCCCGATCTCAAATATTTGAAAATGGTGTCCCCCAGATTGGACTGATCTGGACAGGAATTCTTGGGGGTACCTTCATCCCAGATTAGCTCCATGACAGTAACTTGTATTGAAACAGAGAGAACACCCAGGGTTGTCTTTGAGAAGGCAGGACTGAAATGATCACAGATGTTGCAAACAGGATGTTCCCAGTTGCCTTTGTGCGGAATGTGTGTCACGGCAGCATGAACACACAGGCATGTGAATGGGAATAAAGTGGGTGGACTCCGGCAGCCTCTATCTGTCATCAGCAGAGCAAATGACCCCTACAATTAAGAGCACAGAATCTGTCTAGTTTTGGCATCACTCATTCCTAATGGCTGCTGCCACACTGAGTATACAGACGTAGGTGAAATAAAACCTGCACTCAGCGTGATATATTATTTTATCCAAACTGCTGATTTGAGAGGTATGCTGCACTGGAATGTGACAATGGAAGTATCGCCCCTGTAAATCTTCAAAAGCTTTGGCAGTTGGAATGAGACTGGGTTAGGGTTTTTTTTAAGTAATGAAAATAGCTTTAGAGGGTGAGCAATAAAGATAGCCACAGCTCAGATGGCTAAGCAGCCAAACTCTTGGGTCCTTATCTAGACCTCTTCATCCTGCAAAGCTGGGCCAGCAATCCTGCAAGAACTGCTACGTGTAATATTGTAGCAGATCTGGGCCTGGTCCTAGGAGATCAGAGACGAAAGAAAACGGAGAGTGAAAAAAAACCCGATCTGAATAAGTTCAGGTCTAAAAATTTGGCAAAGGTTTGTTTGTTCGTTTTATACAGAGGAAGAGGAGCTCTTATTTTATCCAGTCTCAGTGGGTCTCTCCACTATGGGTCATGGAAAGAGCTGGCCTCCTCCAGATATATGCAGCCCTCATTAGCGTAGTACCCGAGCACCTCCCATTACTCACAAATCAGTCTCTTCCCTCCTCGACACCAGCTCCTTCAGACGTGGGCCTTGCAAATAATAGGTGGTGGGAGATATTTCAGTCACACCGCAAAAAATAATTATCCCCGCCCCCTGGCCTAGAACATTCATCCTAACAGGGTTTCCAGGAGTCTGAGCACAGGGGGCTTTTTAAAATTTAAATGTGTGTCACAGGGTCCCGCATCCAAGGACAGGATGAAAGTGGGACCAAAAGAAAGCATCCCGGGAGCACCATCTACATGTGCAAATACAGGAAAAGTATTCCCTAGTCACGTGTCCTGTAGCTGTAGGCAGAGAGTCCTGCAAAGAGCCTATTCTCCACTCCCCCCCGCACCTGGTTACTCCTTTGACACAGCATTTAATCAATCATAGATAGGAAGCAAATCAACCCCCTTTGCTGAAGCCCTGCAAGTGGACGAGATTATTCACACACCCGGTTTGCATTTACTGTGCTAGAATTAGGGCCAGACTCGCCTCTCGTTTACTTCTAAATTAGAGTTGCACCAGACCAGCGTAACTGAGAGAATAACTTGGCCCTCAGCGTACATTATTGGCAGCTGTGTCTTGCCCCACTTCCAGACACATGTATTAGGCCAAATTCCCTGGTGAAGGCACCAAGCAGCAGCTCTATTTACTTCAGTGACATTGAGCCTCTTATACTGTGAGCTATTAAGGAAAGCTGCAGATATCCAAAGTCCTTAGATGGCCCACACTACTGTAATATCCCATAGCCTTTAATGGATTTAAACACAAGGGAAGTGCTATTAGATGCATTTTAGAGATTGACTGTGGAGGTACAGCAAGAACTGAGCTGCCCAAGGCAACACAAGGTGTCTGTGGCAAAGAAGAGCATTGAACCTGGGTCTCCCGCGTCGCACGTGGGTACCCTAATCAATGAACCACCCTTCTTCTGTCATCCTGCTCTAATATATGCCCATGACAGCAGGGGCACGGAGTCCAGCAGATTAAACACTATACTAGGAGCCTGGAGGCCTTTATTATTTGTTAAGCACTTACAGTGGGCTTAGTCCCAGACACTCTGAACCCAGAAAGCTTCCAGTGCAGAGGAGACAGAACCCAGCAGTGTTCTTGGGCACGTCACTGCAGCTCCCCGCACCCCAGTTTTGCTATCTGATGCTTACTCACCTTTGGGATGTGCTTGGAGATCTGCAGATGAAGGGCTCTACATAAGTGCTACGTACAATTTGATATGATTTTGTTCGGCCATCTTGTCAAATCTCTATTAGCCCACCAGCATCAAAACATCTCAATGGCTCCTCAGACCCAGGCCAGTTCTCGGCAAGACTTAAAGAAAGGATTTATCGTCTTATCAGATTTATCGGAGGAGCCGGTTCGGAACCTCGGCTTGGCTTTACAAATGGCCTCAGGCAACCCAGAGTGGGCTGAATCACCAGCATCCCAAAACCTACAATGGGATCTAGATCAGCACAGGGGCAGAATTCCAAAACACACAACCGCACTCAAAATCAGTTAATATCATGGGAAAATACACCACTGAGTCCTGTGGGAATAGTGAGCTCATGTCCCTAGCAGGAGGCACAAAATAGATTCATCACACTTAAAAGTATCTCAAAGGATGCCTTCTTTGGTACTAAGAAAAGGAGTACTTGTGGCACCTTAGAGACTAACAAATTTATTAGAGCATAAGCTTTCGTGGACTACAGCCTTCTTCTTCGTAGTCCACGAAAGCTTATGCTCTAATAAATTTGTTAGTCTCTAAGGTGCCACAAGTACTCCTGTTCTTTTTGCGGATACAGACTAACACGGCTGCTACTCTGAAACCTGTTCTTTGGTACTGAAGATACTTAATTACTGAGGCTCTGAAATGTTTAAGACAAATGTCTGACCATAACAATGCAACATATTACACTGATCCTAATCATCAATAAATATACACTAACAGCCGGCTGTTTAATTAACCTACAGCACTCCTTGTGCCAAAGCTGGTTTTGTATCATCTCGTTCCCTCCTGCTCTATGTAAGCGCCTACAGGGCATTCCTGGTCAGCCTGGGGATGGAAAGGAGTGCTCTGCTCTGGTAATCCTAGGTGGGTGTCATGGTCTCTAGGGGAACACTGCAGCTGGGACGTCTGTGAACACAATATTCATATTATCATAGGACCACTTCAAAAATGACATCCGAGGTGCAGGACCGCTCTCTCATTTATAGTACTGCCACCCCAAAGCGCTAAAAAAAATCACGACTTGAGTACCCAAAAGTCATCAGATTGGCTTAAGAATCATGATTAAAAACCAAAACTCTGGAGCCTTTTTATTTACCTTTTGGTTTTTGAGCTTTAGGGTGCACTCTGGTCATGTTTTCAAGCTTTTCTCCACAACCGTGAGGACTTGAAACTTTCTTTTTAAAAATGGAAGCTGAGAGGCTCATATAATCACAGGCATCCAGGAGCTGGGGCTTTAAAAAAAAAAAGACAAATCCCAAATATCGCAAGATATGTGATAAAATCACAAGCATTGGCACCACTGGCAGGCTGCCCCCCTCTTCCTTTGCTCATCAGTTGAGCCTAAGCCTCCTTGTGAATTAGCTTTTGTTCACTACAGATTCACTCTAGTGCTTTCTCACACCAAAAATTAAACCCGATTTGGCCGTAGGGCCTTTGGCTCCTGGCCAGGACATGCATAGTGTTTCTCCTTCATTCACTCGTCCTTTCTCTGTTTCCCTCCCCTCAGGGAGAGCCGGCTGTTCCTTTTTTCTTTTAATCCTAGATTTTACTGATTACAATCATCTTCTTTCAAGTTGTTACATTGTGGCCTTAGGGATCAGAGAAAAGTACAAATTATTTTAGATTTAAGAGCGCGGGGATGGCTGGGGTGGGGAGGGACATTTTAAGGTGCTTTTGTTCTATTGAGACATGCGAAGCAAGATTAGCCTGGCAAGGACTTGGAGGGTGGGGGACGAGGGGGAATTGATATTTGGATACAATGGGTAGGGCCCTACCAAATTCATGGTCCATTTTGGTCAATTTCACAGTCATAGGATTAAAAAAATCGTAAATTACATTATTTCAGCTATTTAAACCTGAAATTTCAGGGTGTTGTAACTTTAGGGGTCTTGACCCCAAAAGAAGTTCTGGGCAGATCACAAGGTTACTGTAGCGGGGGTTGTGGTACTGCTCCCCTTACTTCTGCACTGCTGCTGGCGGTGGTGCTGCCTTCAGAGCTGGGCAGCTGGAAAGCAGCGGCTGCTGGCTGGGAGTCCAGCTCTGAAGGCAGCGCCGCCACCAGCAGCAGCGCAGAAGTAGGGAAATGCGTGGCATGGTATTGCCACCCTTACTTCTGCACTGCTGCCTGCAGAGCTGGGCCCTCAGTCAGCAGCTGCCACTCTCCGGCAGAAGGCAGCAACGCAGAAATAAGGGTGGCATGGTATGGTATTGCCAATCTTCCTTCTGTGCTGCTGCTGGCGGGGCGCTGTCTTCAGAGCTGGGTGCCCGGCCAACAGCCGCTGCTCTCCGGTCGCCCAGCTCTGAAGGCAGCACAGAAGCAAGGGTGGCAATACCGTAACCCCCCCTAAAATAACCTTGCAACCCCCCTGCAACTCCTTTTGGGTCAGGACACCCAATTTGAGAAACGCTGGTCTCCCCCGTGAAATCTGGTCTTTTGTGTGCTTTTACCCTATGCTATACAGATTTCACGGTCCATGGCACGTTTTTCATGGCTGTGAATTGGGTAGGGCCCTAACAATAGGAAAGCCCATGATTTTGGAGTCTAGGCTGAGTCCCGGGCAGGTGCCATAGTGCTATCTGAGGGGTTGATAGTGTAAGCGACCCCACAGCAGGGACAGGCTGTGAGGGCTATGGGACACCAGGCCCTACATGGCAGGTATGGGGCTGGGCATGCCATACACTCAGAGGCTGTGCTGTGAGTGCTCCATACATTAGGCCCTTCTCCCACTAGCTCCGAGCGGGGTCCCATCAACGCTCTCAGGGTGGCATGACTGACTAACTGTTGCTGTGCTCAGGCTGCTAGAAACAACCAGTGCAACTACCCTCAGCAGGGTGGCTTCAAAGATACTAACTAAGAGATAAACCCAACCCATGGGCAAGCCCAGGCAGGGGCATGGGGCTGTTCATAAATTACACAGTGCAGTAGGGGGTGGGTAGGTGGGTCCTTAATTCTGCATGTTTGTTTCACTGTTACCAGGGCAGATGTGTCTTGAAAATCACCCTAAAGTGTGTGATGTAATTTATGGGCAACCCCTATGAAGGTGGGGCTTTTCAGGCCTAGGGCCGGGGATAAACACTCTAAACCACCCCTTCCCCGGAGGCCATAGCATGCCGGCACGCAGCTCCACAGCTAGAGTCCAGTCCCTTTGGCCAGCACCCATCTCCTTCAGGCCAATCCACATGGTCCCCCTATTTGCAGGCCACTCCTGGCTATCACCTTGCTGCAGGAGGCTGCTTCCCAGCCCAATTCTCAGTCTCTGCACCAGTTCCTAAACTGCCTGGCCTCCACTCCACAACCATCCCCTGGGCTGCTGGGCATCCCCCTCCAGTCCTCACTTCCCTTCCTGTGCTGGGGATTATGGAGCTCTCTGCTAGCTGGCTGTTAACACCGTACCCAGTAAAGAGTCTGTCAGCTGGAAACGGTCCACTCTGGATCACCAGAGCCAATCCCCCCACGGCCCCATCTTGGCCTCGAACCAGAACTAGGTGTCTGAATACTGCCCAGCGCTGGGGAATTTTGGATTGAGATTGAAATCCACCCCTGAACTCCACAGCGTGGGCCTTTGTCTATACAAGGAGCTCCTGGCACCCTGAGCTCTGCTGAGATGAAAGACATTTCTGGTGACTAAAGGGACAGGTGTTAATGCTTACCCATTACAGGGGTTGATGGAGAAGAGGTTACGGTACCCAGACCTACCATCACAGGACTGGCTTCTCAAATCATTTAGGGCATATCTACATGACAATAAACAACCCATGGCTGGCCCGTGTCAGCTAACTCAAGCTGTGGGGCTATAACATTGCAGTGTAGATGGTCAGGCTTGGGCTGGGCCCCAGGCTCTGGGACCCTCCCCACTTCCAGGGTCTCAGAGCCCAGGTTCCAGCCTGACCCCAACCGTCTACACTGCAATTTTATAGCCCCACAGCCTGAATCAGCTAACACAGGCCAGCCGCTGGTGTTTGATTGCGGCATAGACACGCCCTTTATGTCCCCCAGCTGAAAACGATTCAGCTCTTCGGCCCTGGTCTGACTCTTGTGCAGCTTTTGGTTGGTATTTGCTCTTGAGCCTGTTACGCCGGGTTTACATGGCGGGGAGGGAATCCGTGCTGCCATGCGGGCAGCTGGCAATGGAGGAATGTCAGAATGTTTGGTACAGCTTGGAAGACCACACCAAGGTTTAAAGTCTCCCTTCCCATCTTCCTCTCATCCTTTCACCTCCATTTCTATTTGCTCAGTCACCAAAAGCCACCCACTGCACCTTCAAATTCTCTCTTGATCTCTAAGAGACCCCAGCGCCCCTCGCTCCCAATCTGCCAGCTCTGAGGGACAGCTAGGGATGGGGTCAGCACAGCTGAGTAGCCAACTGGCAAGAGATCGGGGGTCAGGGAAAAACCCATTCCCAAGGATGTGTATTTACACTATTCGTGTTCTCTAGTGATTCACATCCGGAAGAGTCTCATAGATCCAAGACACAGACCATATTCCCACTCTCCATACAAATGAAAATACACATCGTAGCCAGAACGCTCCCCATAAATCACCGACCTTCCTCCTCAAGCTCCTAGGAGCCTCTCAGGCGAGGCCCTGCGTTCTGCTTGTTACCAAGTCCAGTCACGGCTTCTTTACATTGTACCTACATTGATGTCTACTAAGGCCCCTGCCCAACGTAAATGAGTCGCCCCAAAACCTCAGCCCTTTTCCTTGAAAAGCTGGCAAGGGAGGAACTCCTTCCTACCTACCCACTCACCCTTCAGGAGTTCTGCTCCCGGGGAACCAACAGATCCACTGCCCAAGGATGCCTCATGGACCCTGTTGGTTTCTGGGAGCTGGCCAGTAACCTGTAAACACCCTAGTATATTTTACAGGAGGTCTGACCCCCTATCGAACACCCCCTTCTCAGTCTCACCTCCAGCAAGCAGCAGGAATCTCACGGCTGGTGCTAGCTCCAACAGACTCTGATTTGACTTTTTCAAATCGCACGACTTCAGGTCCCCGGCTGGGCGGCAGGCCCCAGAACACATTGCTCTCCCCTAACCTAGCGAAAGGCCTGGAACTTGTGGCATTTGGTAACAGCCCAGCATAAATAGCCCCGCTTGTGAAGACTCCAAGATAAATCTCAGCAGAGAAGAGAAGACAGATCTGCAGGGGTGGATGGGAGGCAGATAGAGGAACAGAGTTACTTTTGCAAACCTAAAGGCTTGGGTTCAGTGTTATTTGGGCTGAAGCATGTCCCATTTCTCCCCCGATCACATCCATGAACTGTGAAATCTGGTCTTTTGTGTGCTATTCCTAATCACAGGGAACACTTCCTGACCCCAGTACATTTCCTGGTCCCATGGAGGCTGTGGAATGGTCTTCTCTCCACCACTGCTGCTGTGGCACATTACTGCGTGATTTATCACAGCAGAATATGCCTGGGGAAGGATCCCCCGTGACTAG
The DNA here is from genome assembly GCF_027887155.1 of Malaclemys terrapin pileata. Lineage (NCBI taxonomy): Eukaryota > Metazoa > Chordata > Testudines > Emydidae > Malaclemys > Malaclemys terrapin. Next base: position 8,399,498 of record NC_071516.1, on the reverse strand, counting down.
GGTTTATTAGGGCCAATTAAACAAAACCAACTTTTCCAACAAAGGAGAGGAGATTAAAAAGTGGTGTGATGACTCCGAACGACTCCTTTTCCTTCCTGTCTGTGCCTGCCAGTCCCTCAGGAGCTCTCTGCATTATTAACAGAGACGCCCAATTAGAGCCGCTTGGAAAAAAACAAACCAAAACAATAATCATTTTACAAAAGTTGTCTCCCTGTTTTGCAGTGACCTTTCACTGCACTGGACATTTTCTGACTAGCTCGGCTGTTAAGCCTTAAAGCTAACCTCCATAGGAAGTTGTCCTGAATGGGAGTTCTTACCCAAGGGATTCCAACGCTCCGTTCAGAGCAGCTGATTCGGCTTCTGCGTTGGTTTAGTTCATGCATTAAGTCTGAGATTTGTTCTTTGAAATTTACCACTGCTGGTTAACAAAAACGATGGCCCCGATGTTCAAAGTTTCATACGCATTCACTATGATTGCGTGCGCATTTACAACTTACAGGTGGAAGTGCACATCTATTGGTGCTTGCATAATTGCTTGCACACTGTTCTGAAAGTCTGGACCACAGAGTATAAATATTCTACCCATGTAGAAACATCTAAAGCTTTCATAAGACAGGTTTCAGAGGACGCCGCTACAGAGATGACTTTAGTTAGCCAGTCTGTAAAGCTGGTTCGCATCCTTCTCCCGCTGTACTCCATGGCTGGGCAACCCAGCGTGCATCCTCCCCATCAGTGGCAGCCAGCCTTGGGCAAGACAGCTGGCATTTTCACTGCACTCAGGACCAGGAGATAATTGGAAGAAATTTAGGGACTGTTCTCTCCTCCCTCCCAAGCCTCCAAATCAATCATCACTGGTTCCCAGAGGAGATGGATTGTGATGTGACAGTCAAACCATGTTCAAAATTGCCTTCTTGACGGGGTTCTAAAAGTCTCCGTGAACTCATTCCATCTGTCCTTATATTCCCCTACATCCCAGTCTGCGCTCCCAACTACCTTCCTCTCCATCCCCTCCCAGGGACTCCCCACGATAGGCAGGCTCTCTTTCAGCCGGCGACAATTCCTCTCTCCGATCCCAGCGTACCCTTCCTTGGAAATTTAGCCTACAGCAGTTCCCAACACCACTGATCATCCCCTTTCCCCCATTACTGCCATCTCCCACTCCACTCCAGAAACCAGTCTGCAAGAATGTTTCCATCTTTGCTGCTTTTCTACTTCTACAAAGGTGGAGCATCATCCCTCAGGCCACAAACAGAGAAACCGAGGCACAGGTTGGTTAACTGACTTGCCCAAGGACATGCAGCAAATCAGCAGCACAAGTGGGACTAGGCCTCCAGCCTCTACCCATCTACTGGAACACATCTCTTCAAATCTCACCGCTCTTGTGTACTATTATTGTCCTGCCCCTTTCTGGCTACAAAAAGAGGGCTATATCCAGCCCATAGAGCGTCCCCTCTTCTTCTCTTCCCACAGTGTGTTTTGATACCGTGGAGGAAGCTCAGCAGATCACAGCGCACTTTGGATTACACGACTCCAGGACCACGTGAAAGGAAGATCGCACGCTCAGCGTTTACGGACGCAGTTCAGTGCAGGCTGGTGAGGAGGGTTGTTATCTGACCCACCCCTCACCCCGATCTCAGCACTGAGAGCATTTCTCTCCGCTGCTTCCTTTCAAAGAGCCAGGACGTTTTACAACATTAACCCCCCCGCCCCCTCTGCCAAGGTCAATCATTCTTTCCCCTTCATCACAGTTCCCATCAACCCCTCCCTCCCCCGAAACCCAGTTGGCCGGTGCTGCAGCATTCCTGTTAGCATAGAACTGTGCTGTAAAATTGGGTCGCTGTTTACAGCCCTTCTCCAAATCGGTCTTAAAAAGTGCAAGCACAGAGCAGGCACAACTAGTGCAAACTGGCTCCCCCAGCCAGGAAGCCAGGGACCCAGTCTGATACACTTCTGAAAGTTGGGAATGGGTGTCACTTAGGGTCGTCATGGCTGTCACGGGACTAATGCCCCCTGGTAGCCCGGTGCCAAAGGAGCAGTCTCCCTTGACATCACATTGGAAGATTAGATATGAGCCTCTCTGTGGGGTGAGGCCAGGGTCTCGTTGTATGGGCTCCTCCGGAATGTCATGTCCTACGGAGTTAATCCCAGCATCCTGTTCTGTGCAATTATCCCAGCAGCCTGTGACATGGTGTTTTCCCAATGCCGTATTTTATGGGGTCATTCCATCAACTGGCCCTTGTTCTACGGGGTCATCCGAAAGTCAGGATTTAGAGGGTCTCATCCTGTCATCCTGCTCCAGTTGTTGGGCTGGAAACAGCAGTATCTCTAATGGACAAGAGAGGAGACAAAACTCAGCTTCAGTAAATACAAAGCAGGTTCTTCCTTGTGGCTGCGGGACAACGGCACATGTTGTGATTGTCCCTGCCTCTCTAGCTTGCAACCTGACACACTATCTGTTGCTTAGTGTCCCCACGCAGGCATTCCTATGTCCTGGCCTAGACACCATGCTGCTGGAACAGACGGCTGACCACAATACAAGAACCACGCAGATTCATTTCCCTTTCACCTGGCTGAGAGAAGCTGGCTACTGTTTGCCCTCTTTCCAAACAGTGGAAACACCAGGGAGGGAGAGGAATTGTTTAGGGGATTAACACAAGGGTAACAGTCATGGGATGAAAACTTTAAGCAGAAGATTTTGCTTGAATATCAGGGAAAGCTTCATAACAAGGTAATCTGTGTGTGCAGAATTAGCCTCCCAAAGGAAACGACTTTGCTTTGGCCATGTAAACGTATACTGGACAATGCACAAGAAGAGAGATGGTGGGGTGTGGGGAGCAGAACAATTCTGCAGTGGCCAAGGGAAGAGGGTGGGGGAAGGTGGACTAGGTCCTTTAATTAGCCTTTCCCATCCCTCACTGTTTTTTTGACAGAAAATAGGGTTCTTGATTAACATTTGTTCATGAAATGTAAGATTTTAGCCTAAACCAGGAATATTTCCTTTTGTGTATGCCCGTGTGGTGCCTTATGGGAGTTGTAGTTCAGTTGCCTCAAATCTCCATTCTCTGCTATGGGCTGGGCTCCACAGCTGAACTTCATCTCCCATGGTGCACATAGGATGTGGGACTCTGATGATGCACTGCTTCCCCTCAGAGAGGGAGATCATGATGCATCATGGGAGATGTAGTCTGACCCTATAGAGAATGGGAGCATGAGGCACCTGCTCTGCAGCTCCCACCAGGCACCACAGCAGTGGTTTCCAGCTGATGTATGATGATCTTTGATTTTTCAGTTAAAAAAAAAAAAAAATCAAAATTTTTCTTGGGGGAACAACCACCATTTTTCTGGCCAGCTCACTTATCTGATTCATTTTGTTTTATTCATTAAATCGATTCTTTCCTCCTCCAAGTGCTGCCAAGCAGTATCTAGGGAGTCTGTTTGTCAGTACAACATGTTTCACCACTGTTTACAAAGGCAGCGGCAAAGCTTGGAGTCAGCACCCGGCGAAACGATGCAGGAAATGGTGTCTTTTGCAAACCTGAGTTGTCGGGAATGGAATGGAAGCCGTTGATCCAAGCAAGCAGCTGTGGTTCCTTGAAGGACTCCGAAGCTACATCTGATGCAGAAATGGATGCTGCGTGACACTGTTTAAATCTGGTGGGATTTATGAGGGTCTCCAATAAAGATTTTATCTCCAGTTAAAATCAGTTACCACCCCCTTTGCTGGAATTTCACTTGGGTTGGTCTGGCTGTTCCCAGCTTTGTTTGCTTCTGGATGGTTTATGGGGTGGCTTTGGTACAGTGTTTTGTAAACATGTGGAGATGGGAATCTTTAGGGTCTAATGTTATCTTGTTAATTTATGTTTAAAACTCCACTGAATTGAGAGGGGCTGGTAACTCCCTAGCAGGGGCTACGGCTAGGAAGGAACAAGCAAAGAATAAGGCATTAGCCTTCTCCCCCACTGCCGTCACTAGCAAGGATGCCACTCTAGCAGTGGTAGCAATGGTGGTAGCACCAGTGTAGGCAATCACTCCAGGTAGCCACCACTGTGTGCTCTAGATACTTAAAGTTACATCATATCAAGTCCTTTCCTTTGGGCTTGGTTAGTTGTCAGTCACAGATTTCCAACATGGGTTCCAGCTATTTTAATATCAACTAAGGGTATGTCCATGCTACCCACCGCATCGGCGGGCAGCGATCGATCCAGCGGGGGTCGATTTATCGCATCTAGTCTAGACATGATAAATCGACCCCCGAGCGCTCTCCCGTCGACTCCTGTACTCCACCGCCGTGAGAGGCGCAAAGTCGACGGGGGAGCGGCAGCAGTTGATTCACCGCGCTGAAGACACCATAGTAAGTCGATCTAAGTACATCGACTTCAGCTCCGTTATTCACGTAGCTGAAGTTGCATAACTTAGATCAAACACCCCCACACCCCAGTGTAGACCAGGCCAAAGAAATAAAGGCATTGAAAATAGAGCAAGCGCATATTCCCCATTAGTACAATTAATTCCACATAGGATTTTCAAAATATCAGAGGCACTTCCTCCAGCTCTGTGAATTGTATATTGACCATAGAAACACAGGCCCTGTCACTTCCAGTGGGTTGTTCCTTCCAGCACAAATAATTCTGATATGACCATATACACACCATTCGTTTCTCTTTCATTGCCTATCCCATCTCAGCAAGCAAAAAAATCTCCGCAAGAAGGGAAAAAACAACAGATTATTTTACGCATGTGTCCAGCAGTTCAAAAATAGTGTAATCGCCAGTAACATCCTGATGGGCATATAATGAATTATTTACGGTTCAGTCAATACAAAGGCGCAGAATATAAATGGCTAAATAAGTGACTCAGGACCCTGGCCATGCCTGGTGCTACTCCACTGACTTCATGACAGTTACAGAAGAATCAGATTCATCCCAGATTTTGACTTTATCAATCCATTTCTTGTCCAGGTAATAATCTAAACAACAGCAGCTCTCTCTTATATAGAACTTTCTGACCACAGATCTCAAAGTGCTTTTCAAAGGAGGCAAATATAACTCCGATTTTACAGAATGGGAAACTTCAGCACAGGGAGTCACAATGAAGTGGCCAGGCCAGTTCAGTTCCTGCCTCTTCAGGATTGCGGTGAAATTTATTTAAAGGGCCAGCATGCCAAGGAACAGCTCTTGAATCAGGAGAAAGCGACAGCACCTTTTAAAGAAGTCAGCCATCAAACTAGATGAAGGCTGGACAATGGAACAAACAACATGCATTCAGTTAAGCGATACTGTGTGAAGATTTTACATTAGCATGTACAAAAAGAGTTCTACGTATCAGTTTATCAGCAATGCTTTAAATTAAAGGTTTCCAATTGCATTGTCTGTGTATTGGGACATGATAGTGATGGCACACTGCAAGTTACTTCCAACTGACTGTTCAGAACTGAGGATTAACCCTTTGAGCTAGGGCTTGTTGCCCATACCAACTATTGGGAAAGTAGTGCACAGGTCTCTGCGGACAGGAATCAAAACACTGCAACAATGGTGCCAAGCAACTGTAGCCTAAATCAGGATAAGCCAGGCCCTGCCATAGCCAAGATCACGTTGCGGTGACTGCCAAGACATTACGGACATACCCAAGCACACCTCTCTAGCAGCTGACAGATCTCTGGGACCACTCGGTGGCCAAGATGAATAACGCAAAGCTGAGTGCATTTGGGAAGAGAAGAACTGGAAATTCCAAAGGGGCAAAGCTGCTACTGGAAAGTGGATCACCCTCTCCGTGACTGAGCAGGACTCTGCGCTAGGTGCATCTTTGGGGAATATATTCAGTCATTGCCATTCACACCTTTCACCAAGACAGACCGAAAATATTAGGGTTTTTTGGACTTAATATAGATATGCTAGTATTGTTTGCACAGAAATTACAGAGCAGATGACCTAACTGGGGGGAACGCTAGTCCATCTCCCTCATTGCAGGTCATTCCCTACACTGTGAGCCAAGTAGAGGCTAGTGGACTCAGCTTCCTTTTGTGTTGGGGGTGGGGAATTAATCCTCATATGAAATGGACAGGGGACTGGCTCATCCATCCAAACCCACCCCTGTCCCAAGATGCTTCCAAGGTTGTAGAACTCCCTCAACAGCCTTGCTTCCAAGATCCATCAGCAGTCCGCTACCCCAGCCGCCCCTTGCTGGGGGCGTCACGAGGCACATGCTGGGTTAGGCTCCCCTTTGCTCCCTTTCAGGAGGGGAGTATGGGATTTCAGATTCTCTGAAGTGCTTGGGGTGGCCCAGGTAGAAACAATTCAGAGCATGAGGTTTCCCCTGCTCTTATCATGGTGGATTTCTAACATTTTGGAGAGCAGGTACAACCAAGTGAGAGGGGAAATGACCCATGGGAAGACAGTGAAGATAACTGCAGAGTCAGCTTTTTTACGGTCTGTTCATCAACACAAAGGATCTCTGGGGCTGTACAGTCAGATCTGGCTGCTGGGCAGGGCTGAGTAATCCAGCACAAATGCGCCTATTCTCCTACAAATGCTCAGGGAGTTAGTCACGTACTTGGGTCCCATTAGTCAGAATGGAGTCATGTGTATCGGCCTCCCTGAGAACTAAATGCACCACCTTTGCTTGCCCTTACCCAGGAGTGAAGAGGGGAAGACTGCGAAGGAAGCAGAGATGGAGGAGGAGAATGATTTGCTGCAACTCTCAAGGGAGCTGCTGGATTTATTTTTAAAAGCGCTTTTTATTAAACGATAAAGACATGAATCCCTTTTCTCGCAGCATAAAATATCCCATTTCCCCGTTTAAGAAAGATTCAGGGCTGTCAATCTCCACAAGCGAAGAGCTGTGCTAAATATTAACAGATTTTATGCAAAGCCTGCAAATTCTCACTGGTTTTGCTCAATGCCGATTGAGTGGCCATAGACACTGTTGCTCACTGAACGTGCCAACCGCCATGTTTTCTAATGGGAGTCGTGCTAAGATCATGTTTTTTTTTTTTTACGTGAAACTCATAGACTCATAGACTTTAAGGTCAGAAGGGACCATTATGATCATCTGGTCTGACCCCCTGCATGCTGCAGGCCATAAAACCTAGTTTGCTGTAGTGTGAAATTTCACAGAAAAGATAAAACTTTACAGCCAATACAGATATGGCAAAAGCGATCCTGAAAGTACCTGTTAGTGCAGCTCTCGTACACAACATCAGTAACAGTTTCCCCTACTGATAAGGTTTGGGAGATAAAACGAAACCAGGGCTCCCCTTCTAGGGCTTGATCCGATGCCCATTGCAGCTGGTGGAAAGACTCCCATTGATTTCAATGAGTGGAGGATCAGACCCTTATACAGGGAGCAGCCTCTGTTTCACAGAATCTGGCACGTTTCAGCTCTCAGCTTCTGATCAACACATCAAGATTGCAAGATGAAAAGTGAGACTTTTTTTTAATCCTCCAGTGGTTTACAACCCACTTTTCTCTCTACTCAGATGACAGTCTCAGATCTACACCCTGCATTCTTAGACCTAGTCTACACCAGCATTTTCCCTAAAACTTGTCTTAAAGGGGAGGCAGTGGACTCAGGAGACCTGGCTTCTAATCCTGACTCTGCTACTAGCCTGCTGGGTGACCTTGAGCATGTCACCGCACCTGTGCACCTCAGTTTCCCCATTTTACAAATGGAGATAATGATATTCACCTCCTTTGTAAATCCCTTTAAGATCTACTGATGAAAAGCACTAGATGAGATGGGTAATATTATTAGAATCTCCCACAAGTGCTAGCAGCGGTAGAAGTGCTAGTGTAGACAAGGCACAGGTGGCAACTGATATTTTTACCACCATGTCACACACACCTCTTGAGCAGAGTTAGAGGGTAAAAATCAGTGGAGTCCTGTCTACATTAGAGCTCCCAGATGTTGCCACCACTACTGGGGGATTTGCAAAGTAAGGGCTAGTGTAGACAAAGCCTGAGAAAAACCCTTCTTTCTGCCCCTAGCCTCCACCAACAATACACCTATACCCTGGATATCCAGCTACAAACACAGAGAGCGCACAATCACTATTCACAGTCCCAAACTCAGACCTCCAAATTATTGTGGAAGAAGCAGAAAAGTAATAAATAAGACATCAGAACAAAATGTCCAGAAAGACTAGAGTGCTACCGTGTGCCCTGGAAAATAATATTCAGTTATAACTCAGTCTCTTCACATTTGCTTGATTTCCTAATAGCCACGATCATCGGATGCCACAGTGATTAAAAACGGCCATTTCTTTCCAATATGTGTAAAAACCTCCCGTTGATCTTGCTAATAGCCCTCTTATTCAGCTCAGTGTTTATAGTTCCGCTTGGGGATTTAGGCAGGGGGAACTCCTGCCTGCTATTAAACAATAGTTTACTTCCTAGCAGGAAACGGTGGTAATTGGTTTGCCATTGTTTACTCTTGGCTGATTAGTCCTACATGGAAGTGGGTCGCCTGTTCTCCCTGGGATGCTAAAAGGCAAGCTGTTTCCATCACTAGTGGATTCACTGAATCCCCTAACTTGCCACCCAGACGTGAAGGATGCCCAGGAACTGGGAATGTTCTCCCCTTGGTGTGCTGGGATTAACGCTGCTGAGAATTACACACATGGGACAGGCAGCTTTCCCAGCTGGCAGAAAGAAAAACAAAAACCACTGCCAGGCCAAGCTTAATGGTTTGGTTCAAATACCTACCTAGATAGCCAATGACTTCATCTCCACTGTAGCTGTGGGCCTCAACATGCACTCAGAAGCTTCCTGAACTATCCCAACCTCCTGAGACTATTGGAAGTGCCACAAAAACACCCTCCCTCCTGAGATTCCTGTTACATCCTGCTTTCAGGTGGGCCAGAAATGCCAACAGAACAGCCACTGCCATATTTCTGCACCTCTGCTCCGTACCCCAGAGTTGTGTCCCTTTCTACGCCTTCCTCCCCCAACCCTAACTCAGCTGCAGCTACTAAAACCGCAGTATCCTCCTGAATCTGTCCCTCTGACCACAGAGCATTTATGGCCATGATCCTCCCAGCAGCTCTTCCACACAAATCACACTGTCACAAACTGGGAGAGTAACAAGCTCCTAGCAAGGAACGAGGTGTGTTAAAACGTGAGCAGCTACCGTCTGCCCGGGCAGAAACATTTTGGCCACAGATCCTGAAGTAGCCTCAGTTAACGCAGATGTCTTTAGGATGCCACTGCCAAGTCCTTGTAAGTAACAGCAAAGAATTTCACAACTTGGTGCAATGTAACCATGTAAGGGCAACACTGTCCATCTTGTACAGTACAAGTACAGTTCATTCCCTTTCATGGCTCTGTGGGATCTGAACTATTCTTGTCACAAGACAACAGAGGGCATTTTACTCTATACTGATACTAGAAAGTGCCTTAAGATGTGTCTCTAAAGGGACGCTGTCAAGTACTTAAGGCCCCATATTATGGTTCCGCAGAATAAAATTTTACAAGACCTGATACTAACCAATGTCGTCCCCAAACAAAAAGCTTGTTAGCGAATGAAGTTTGGATTTAAACATCTCTCTGTCCTAGTTGCAGAGTTGTGCTACTGTTGTAAGTTTCACTTCCTGGTTCTGATTAGAAACAAAAGTGAAAATGATTTGTCTGGTTTCATCATGGGATCTGAGGAAATGCAACATACAGAAACCAGCAAACAGCATAAGTAGTGGAGAATAAATTCCAAGAAATGTCAGTTTTAGTAATCTCGGATATTAAGAGAGGAAAGGACATATTTGAAAGCACGCATTTCAATTAATACAGATACAGATAGCGGAGAGCCCATGGTCTCCCTCACATGTACAATTCACAAAGCCATGTGTATAAAGGAGATGACAATGGGGCTTGTTTCCAGTAGTCTGTTGCAGTGAGCTACGTTGCTGTTTGTACATGTTCCCTAAAGCTTATGCACAGAGCTGCCCCCTCAACCCCCCCTCAGGGCAAAGCCACCTCATTGTTACCCCATCTAGCCGCTATTCCCACCTCTGGTCAGCTGTCACATTCCAACTGCCACAGAACCTCTGGACTCTGTCTGGTTCCCTGAGGGCCCAGCACTGATTGAAGTTGGGGATATTCGAAACAAAAAGGACTCTCAGCCATGCTCGTAGCTGTTTCCATCACTTTGCACTGACTCAGACGTGATAGGTTTCAAGATAGGGTTGCCAATTTTGGTTGCATGTATTCCTGGATGTTTCATCTCATGACATATTTAATTAAAAATAACCCTGGAGGGTTGGCAACCCTACTTCAAGGTGAGAACAATCCTGGAAGATTTGTGTTGAGTTGTGTGGGTGGCAAATGAGGGGGTGGTGGTGTCGTGAGGGGCTGTGCGCTTGGGGTTATTGTGCATGCTAGCTGTGCTGTTCCTGGGTTCTGTTGCGCTGGGAAAGTTGTGCAGGTGGCAAATGAGGGGTGTGTGCTGTAGTGAGGGGCTGGGATTGTGTATACAGATTGTGTTGATTTGTGTCTGGGGGGTTGTGTTGGGAGATTTGTGCAGGTGGCAGCTGGGCCAAGCATTCCACCATTTGTGCAGTTGCCCTTATAAGACCAATGAAATTGTTGCATGCAAACTATCTGTAGAATTAGGGTGGCGATTGGCTGAGTTACCTATGATATCACAATAGTCTAGGACTCCTGGCATGGCATAGATACATGCCTTGCTGTAGTTGCACACCATACACGTGTAATTCGTAAAGCTAAAATGACTGAGAACTTCAAAATTGGACAGTAACAGACCACGAAACCCAGCAATGAATTAATATGGTGATATTTTGAACATGCTTGTAGCTGCTTCCATTGCTTCACACTGGCTGTATGGACATTTTAGGCTTTGATACAGAGTGACATTCCTGGGATCTTATAGATTAATTAAAATATTTTTATCTGCTTTCAAAAGATGACATATAGGAGACCTCAAGTCTGTCTTGGGCTTTTATGTGTCCAGTTCATTTTCTGGGGGGCGTGGGGGTTCCCCACAGAAATCCATGTGGCTGACTACCTTAGCTGACTAGAGACAACTAAGTAAGATTTGGACTCTTTGGTACACTAGACATTTATCATCTCTAAACATTTCCTGATGCTGTTCTAACTTTTATCCTAATGCCAAGCCAGGAGTAACTAATTTAGGAGATCCCAGTAATCAGGAGAGATTCTCAGTGGATTAAAATTTATCTCGCTCTTATTCGGTACAAAAGAAAGTTGTTAATGAAGACTGGAATGGGCCAAGACTAAATCGGGCCAAGACTAAATCTTTGCTTCTGAGACTATTTGTCTTTCTGAAGAGTGATTTCTGAAATTTGACTGCTGGAGTATCTTAAAAAAATATGTGAGATGAAAGACTATTTGAGCTCAAGGTTCATGCTGTGTACTTTCATACATCCATGCAATAGCATATTCTGGGGATCCTATCACATTTCAGTGAGTTCAAAGATCAGATTGAATATACAGTATACCATTAGGGTCCGGTAACTAAACAATCTGCTTTACCTTACTTAGTATGAGTCCCCCACTTCAATTGGAGTCTCTGACCGCTATTATAAATGCAAGTAAAAAAGTATCCGACACAAAAAAACAACAACCCCATGCCATTTCAGGCTTTCTAAAAAATACAGATGAGGAGCAAGATATCCCGTATATTCTGCCAATAAAGACAATCCTTTACAAACAAAACAACGAGACAAGTTCCTTTCTCCAGATTGCCTGAGAAGAGTCCTAGGCTTCAGTTTCCCACACCCACATGAATCCTCAGCAATCTACAAACACACAAGCAGTCTCAATATACAGCTAGATACTAAATGTAAACAGCAGAACACCCCTAGAGAGCTGCTTATAAAACCTGGGAAAACTGCAAACATATAGTTTTGAATGGCATGATGTGTAGAATCAACATTCTGAAGCACAAAGGGTGCAAGTCTAAAGGAAACACTTAAAAATCCCACACGCTATAAAAAATACATCGAAATCTAACTATACTGGGAAATGCACAAAACAGGAGGTGATCCACGTAGGATCTGGATGTGTTCCACCATAATTTCTGGAAATATACTCAGGACAACAGGAGCCTTAATGGAACCTGAAATACCCGGTAATAATGAAGTTAATGTCTCCACTTACACACACTACATTGGTAGAAGATGGCAAACAATGGATTAAAAAAACACCTATAATGCCAAATATGACAACAGGGGAAATTATTGCAATACCAACCATCAAAAAACGGATGGCAAACAACTTCTGTATAGCACTTCTCACTGTTGTAACTGACCTATAGTAATATGATTATTGTTATGCAACACCAGATTGAAAGTTGAGAGACATTTTGTCCATAGGATTTTAAACCTTCCACTCAGTAACATAAGAGGACATCTGCAAATGTTGGTATAGCTATTTCTTTCTGATCCCCTTCTGCAAGTTCATTTCTTTTTCTTGTTGCAAGGGACAAGCCTCGCTGGTAAAGAGATATTCAACTGCTATACCAGCTTTTGTGCTTATAGCTTCCTATGGGGTTATAGCCAAAGTAAACCAGAGTCCAGACATCAGATTTTTCAGTACATTTGATATTCACTTTAGGTGGATATTCTTCAGCTATTGAATTACCCAAGCCACACACAGATTCCTTGGCCCAATTCACCTTCTAACCCGGTTCCCAGCACTCTAGCTCGAGATTTGAGACATGTGGTATTTGAAAGGAAGTAGGCCACTTTTAATCCCCATTATCCCGCCCCCTTCCTAATTCATCCACATCCTTCATTCCTTTCAGTGGCTTCTTTTGTAGTAACCATCTAGCTTGGTATAGTTCAGTGTTTCTCAAACTTGTCAGGTTGCTGAAGTCAACATTTTGTATGACCCCCCCTTACATTTAAAAGGTTTCAATGATAAACAATCTAATTTATCTGTATGTTTCATGGGACTGACTGAATATGGATCCTGAAGGGGAAGAGTGTACAAGTAATGGAGGAGCAAGATTTTCTTTCCTTTAGAAGCTAATCAAATTTTCCATGCCTCACAACTCCTTGATTGCTTTTCATAACCCCCCACCGCCCCTTCTCGGGGTTGAGAAACTGATGTAGTTTATTCGCTGTGAGGGCTCATGTTCTACAAGACAGGGTATGAAACTTGCTTTTTTAGGAACACTGACAAAAGTATTGGCTACTATTTTGATACCAGCATTACAGATACTAGTGAGTAGGGCCAGAATCTAGACGGATTTACTTTCTGTTTGGGATTTCATTTCTTTACCATCCTGTGTGACAATAGCACTTCACAGATAATTACCATACCAAGGCCTTATCCCCCAGATCTTAAAAATTAAGATTTTCTGAATCAGTAGGAGAAAGTAAAGTTGTATCTAATAATTAAAAAGTGCAGTGCATTAAGGAAGAGGAGGCTGAAGCAACTTCAGACACCTGAGAACCATGGCTGTCTTGTAAAACTGCATTTATCTTAGTGTATAAAGCGGTTTTGCTGTATTTCTACGATTTCAGATTTGCAGAACATTAGAAACTAGACTGGAAGTAGGGTTTTGCTTGTAGCCTAATACCCCACCCCTCTAGCTTGGACCCAAACTGCAAAGTCTGCTTCTATATCCATCGGATATTTGTACAGTCTGAACCTCAGTCAGCCAATCTCCCTTCACAAAGCCCATTTCATCAATTGAGTATTGAGTTTGCATGCTCTCCAGCCATTTACCATTGAAATAAAACACCTGAAGTAGGACAGATAAAACTTGGAAACAATTCTTCCAAAACCTAAAGGCAAGAACAGCTGTGAGCTTCAGGTCAAAAGTGCGATGTGGTGGATATTAGCCAGAGACAGGGAACTGACAGATAACAGAGGCAGTGTCAGCATGTGTATTCTCATTCCAACTGGCTGCACTCCCTATGGGCTCTGGTAGTGAGATAGCTAAAAATAACATGTCAGCAGGTAAAAAGTTTAATAGGCCATTAAAGGACCCGTAAGCTATGTATTAAAATATTGTTTAGATATTTTAAATGAGTTTCTCAGACAGCATAATGCCCTACTTTTTACCATCTGAGGTCATATGAAAAGTGAAGTTTTCCTGAATATTTTGTCTCTTGCAGAGTAATTAATATGGGTAAAGCATGTTAAGAAAATGTAAGCATTTCCTATAATGACACACGATAAGCTTTCAATAGACGAGCCAAGAGCGTGAGTGCATCGATGGCAAACACATACGGCACTGATATTAGCAGAAGAAAGCTGAGCCTATACTTTAATAGTCCCAGTCAAATTAACCCACAAGGACATATCCTACGTAAGCTTTCCTTCTCAAACACATTTCAATGGAACAGGCAGAATCAAACAATTTCTACGTGTTTCCAGATTCCTATACCTGCAAAACATTCAACTCTTGATCTATGCTGTAGAGAATTGAAGCAAGGGTAATACAAAGAGCTAAATTTGCAACATATACTAAATGTGGATGAGAAAGTTTGAAGTTAACAAAAATGCAGACCCAGGTTTTCAAACGAGGCATAGTTCTATATATTGGGTTATCAAAAGGTTTCATCTCTAGGTCCTCAGAATTAGTCAGTTCTGTAACTTTCCTGCACAAACATCTGAAGATATTTAGAGAACTTTAAAACTCACTGGCATTTATGGTTCTGAACTAAAATAAAACAGTGCACATCAAATATGTTCGAGCTGTTTATTTTACAACAAAACGTTCCATATCAGAGGGCAACTTCAGTTAGAAATTCCTGGAAAAGAAAACCAAACAAAATCGTTACAAACTCATAATCTGTTTCAGCAGCTTTAATAAATATTTTTGTAAAACTTCATAAACAGCCTGTAAATTCACAATACATGTTTTCATCAAGACCTAAAACTCTGGAACCTGGAAAGGAAATCACATTGATAACCTTTGCAAAGAGGAGATAAACATACTTACTTGGAAACAATCCCATCATTTTTTGCCAGACGCAGAATAGAATCATCAGATTCACCCTTAAATAGAAAAAAATGGAGTGCTGAAACACAGTCTGTAATCCCTGGTTTCTCATTTTTAAATGTAAAATAAGAGATGTGAGGTGCCCAGCTACCTAAAGACATTTTTGGAAGCATCAACGGCTTAGAGATGTATATAAATCTGTTGATAGAATGCTATTTGTGTGAATTAGCTTTTCCAAAAGTATTCATCAAATTCTTGGCCATCTTGCAGTACCAGAAAGTGTTTTTAACTTCATATGTTATGTCACTTGATGCTCCATGATATATCTTGTTATTACAAAGACACAGCACCCTGATGAAAGTGCAGAAAAAGCACCACACTGAGTTGGTTTAAAGAAATCTTAAAAGCTGGATTTTTGTGTTGCTTACAAACACCACAGATCCAACACTGCTCTAGAAATTGGTCACTCGGTATACTGGTTCACACACACACAGACACACACTTCAGCTATTTCTTGTACTGATTTCATTACTACAGATTTTTGGACAATTCAATTATACATGTTTTAACCAGAAAAAAAAATCAGAATAAATAAGTGGAGAAGTTGATTTGGTAATGGAATTTGTTCATGAAATTCACCTCTCAAATCTAAACAGAATGAATACAAGCTAGCTTTTTGTTTTACATTTAAAACTGATTAAGGTCTCATGAAAGGTACTGAATTGAGAACTTTAGAAACAGAAATCCTCTATCCAGTGAGCATGTAGAGTAGCACAGGAAGCAACAATACTAACATCCTTACATTCCTCTGACAGTGTGCCTCAGATATGTTCTGGAGGAAGAACAACTTGTGGATAAAGAACAGCAGTGTTTCTATGATGGACTGGCCCTGTACAAACTCCCACTAAAGTCAGCAGAGTTTTTCCATTTAAAGAGAAGTTGGATAGGGTTCACTGTCTTTGTTCCCTTTACTACTGAGTCTGCCAAATAGTGTGCCAGAGGAGAGGTATGGTTTTTGTGATAGACACACTAGTCCACTGGGAGCTGGACTGAGATCACAAACTTTTCACAAAGGCCAAACATGCATCACACGGGGATAAACAGTCCAACCAATCTAAGGTGGAGTAAACACATTTCCTAATTTTCAAGGAAACATTCTTACCATCCTACGAATTGCTCCACAAATGGCATAAGTTTTGAACTGGCCATTGACTCTGCCTGTGACCTTGTCAACCTACAATTATAATGAGAACATTTTGAGTAAGTAGACATGTTGGTAAACACACAATTCTTGTAATACGTTACCCTCTAAAAAATATCAAGTTTGCAAAGAAGAGGCTCAAAAGGTAAATTGTTTGCAGAGAAATGGGTCCTATGGTCAGACTATCACGAATCACAAAACCTAAGCCAAATGTCCACATTAAAAATGACAGGTTAGTTTCTTCACATACATAAAAGGACCATGGAGTCTGATGGATTTAGGATCAGACAACATAACAGGAATACAATTAACCAGTAACAAACTGGTGTATTAACAAAGGCCTGGGTAGAAGATAAAGTCGAAGTCTCTTTTGGGACACAAGTACATATCCAATTTAAAAGTCTGTGGATTTAGCTGCCTTAATGACAAGCGCACTTGTCTGGATTTAGGACTGTATCGAAATTTGGAAGAAGCAGTCTTGTTCGGTGGGCCACTAAATGCACAAGAAAAAGGACACAAATTATCTCACTTTTTCAAGTTGTAGGGAAGTTTCCCAGAAAGAGAACATTGAGCAGTGTAAGATTAAACCCCGCAGCGGCCCGTAAAATAGCACAAGGATTTGTTTTTCATTTCTGCTGATCCCCAATCCTTGAATAATGAAATATGGTAAGCAAGAGAATTTTTCTTAACATTAAAAGGGAAATAAAATCACTTAAAAAATGTGCATATTATGGTGATGTAAAAAGGATGAAGTAATTTGCCCAAATCCACACAGTAAGCAAATTGCAGAGACAAAATTGCAAGACTTCCAATTATCAGTCCCATACCTTAACTACGAAGCCACATTCCCTCCATGAATATTAAAAAATTACAAATCCTGTACACAGCACAACAAAGGCAGATTTGCCAAAGCAAGCTGCCAACATAAATTACATCCAATGCTGTTGAGATGGTATTAGACTTATTTGGAGATGTAATACAACATTCACGCTGACATATTGAGCACTTCATAAACGTTAGTGAAACTGAAGGTTCTAAACTTCACAAATAGTTACAACTCTCTAATTAAATCTACATCTGTCATGAGTTATACTTACCTCAGAAATATTCATTTGAATGGAAGCATGGTCCTTAGCACCGATTATTCGGTTGCTAGCAGAGCTGAGGAAAGAGGTAATATGAATTTAAAGTAAGAAGCATACAAGGAGGGTATTATACTAACCGAACAAAGCCTATTAAAGGCCTACCCACAGTATGAATACAGCTGGGCTAGCAGTTTGATGGTGATAGTCAAGGCATCAGAGAGCTCAATGACCATACAGTTAAAAGTAGGCCTGACACCAGATTTAAACCTGGCTCTTATTTGGCAGTATTACACTTAGCTATGGCAGCAAATTATCTTAATGTTGACCTATTTCATTATTTTTAGACTATGTTCACTGCACGTAAATGAAGATAACTCGCACCGGAAATATGCATTCCTATCTGCTCTGGAAAGCAACTATAAGAAACTGGAATGTAGCTACCTACTATGTCTGAGAGGAATGCTACTTATTTAGTAACAGAGCAGTGGTAGTGACTGAGTAGAATCAACTGGCCCTTCCAATAGCACCTCACACAAAATTATTTTTGCCTGCACTTCACATAGTTTATTTAAGGGGTTTACCGGGTTTATCTGAATTTCTTATAAAAAAACTCCCGGTATGTCTATTTAATTCTTTGCCTATCTTAATCCCAGGACTGCGACTTTTAGACTAAACATTGTGAATCCAGATGCAGTGAGAAATCATGAGTTCATTGTAAAAACTCCTAAGAACCCAGAAGGAGCTCACGAAACTGCTCCTGCAGGAAATAAACACATACTCACAAATGAGCAGTTCATTTTATAAGTTTTTGTTCCCCCTTGAAGAAGGTCGGAACAAAATGACTCCCAACACCAATCTGGCCACTTGCTAACGCCTATGTGCTTTTGTGAAAGTTGTGTTTTTCTCTTAACAGTGAAGGTAACTAACTACTGGAACACTTTATCAATTGTCATGGTGAAATTTCCATCAGTGACAAGTTTGAAGTCAAGAGTGGGTGTGTTTCTAGTTCAATAAAGGAATTATTTTGGAGAAGTTTTATGGCCTGTGTTACCCAGGTCAGATCAGATGATCACAATGGTCCTTTCTGGCCTTGGAATCTAAGAGGAAGTAGTAATGCAACTAAATTAATCCCATCATAGAATATAGTGAACTGGTGCTTTGGTTACCAAGTTTCATGCTTCAGGGCATAAACTGATCCTCACACAGGAACTGCCTTTCACACACCAGGGAGGTTTATTATGGGGACACTGACACTGCTGGATGCAGGAGGCTGCACAAGACTGACCACCTGAGTCAGCCTGGAAGACCCATACCCCTATATAATAGCACCAAGCACACCAAGGAAAGGCACTCACCATTTACGAGGCACATACAGGTCCACAAATTCCCCAGCGTCGTTCTGCATCTTATTTTTCTATGTGGTACCACACAGGGATGTGCAAGAGGAGATACCTAAGGGGACATAAATCACAGGGTCATACCCCACTAACCAAGTACTCAGATACATGTTCTAACAGCCCAGCCCACTGAGAATTGTCCTGCTCAGCTTAAGCACACCTCAGTCTATTAGGGTTACCATACGTCCGGATTTCCCCGGACATGTCCGGCTTTTTGGTGCTCAAATCCCCGTCCGGGGGGAATTTCCAAAGAGCCGGACATGTCCGGGGAAATAGGGAGGCATAAGCCAGGGTCCACGCAGCACGATCCGCCGGGTCCGCAGCGCAGCCCAGCTGCCCCAGCTACAATGCTCAGGCGGGGTACGGGGAGGCTCGGGCTTCCCTCGTGGGCGGGGACCCCCAGGCCACTGGGGGACCCTTCCTGTGGCCCCGTTGCCCCGTGCAGCTTGGAACCCAGCGCCACGGGAGCTGTTTCCGGCGGCGACAGACAGGCCGGGGAACATGCTCGGCGGCAGGAAGGAAGCTGTGGCCGGGGCTGCAGGGACGCGCGCTGCCGAGTGTCTGAAGCCCCCAGCAGGCAGAGGCTGCTGGGTGAGCGGGGGAGCAGGGCAGGCGGGGGCATAGAGGCTGCAGGGCGAGTGGGGAGCAGGGGTCACAGAGGCTGCAGGGGCGGGAGGGGTGCAGGGGCAAGGCAGGCGGGGGCGCAGAGGCTGCAGGGGCAGGGGGTGCAGGGCGAGTGGGGAGCAGGGAAGCACTTAGCAACCCCCAACCAAGATCAGAGCGGGAGGGAGGAGGGGGAATGCGGGGTGCTCATAGGAGGGGGCAGAGTTGGGGCAGGGGCGGAGTTGGGGGTGGGGAAGGGGCCAGGCCCCCGTGGAGTGTCCTCTTTTTTCAGTGTTGAAATATGGTAACCCTACAGTCTATCCACCTTAAATTTTATCCTGTAGTATCTCTGTGCCTTCCGCATAAAACCAATAGCCATAACCAAGTCCCTTGTGAGCTTAATGGAGTCTCTGGCATTTCTCCCTTTTCGCAACACACACAACTCTGCTTGTGGTCAAGTCTTTGTTGCTGGAGGATTTTGCTAGTTTTGGTGGGGATGGATTTCGGAGTACAGGGGCATGTCAGCGTTGTGTGATTTTTATGGTGGAAAGGCCTTTTCGAAAGGGAAGGTTTTGCAGCGTGGCCTAGAGACAAGCAGGCAGATTTGCCTGATCTAACCACCAGGGCCCCAGGACAAATGCTTCGCCCTCAACCCTCGTGTGCTGCGTCCTGGGCTGTGATCGGCGCGGTCCCAAACGTCACCCTCACGCACCGGGCCGGATTCTGATGTAACTGGGGCTGGAGCCATTAAACCCCAAACCCAAACCTGGGACTAACGGGCCCAAACGCGGCCCCGGCCCCGCGCGCTGCCGGAAACGCCTGGCCGCCCCGCACGTGGCGGGGATCGGGACGGGAAGACAAGCTCCCCCCGGCACAAGGGAGAAGAACCGGGGCTTGCTCCGCTGACGGCCGGCCCGGCGCGTGGGACCAGGCGGGAGAACCGAGGCCGGGCCAGGGGGGCAGAAGGAGGCCGGGCCCAGCCCGCCCCACTGCCCCCCCGGGGCCGGGAACCCGGCGCCGCCTCCCCCCCGGTGTCTCCCCAGCCCTAGCGGCCTGCAGCCCCCAGCCCCGCCAGCCCGGCCGCCCCTCGCCTCCTACCTCGCCGCCAGCCCAGACCGGAAAGGGCGTCACCCGCCACCCGGAAGCGATAAAACAAAGACGGGGAAAGACGCGAGCGCTTCCGGGGCAGCGGCCCTGACGTCACCGGCGGGCGGGGGCGGGAAGGTTCTTCTGCGCCTTGGCCTCGGGCTGCGGTCCGAGCCCAGGGGTCTCACGCGCCCCCCTAACAACAAACCCCTGCACGGCCCCGGGGCGGGGCCAAGCCTGGGCCCCAGGGCTTCAGCCCCGCCCCCAGCAAGGCTAAGCCCGCCCTGGCGGCCCCAGCTAGGGTGACCAGACAGCACGTGTGAAACATTGGGACGGGGGTGGGGGGTAATAGGAGCCTATATAAGAAAAAGACCCAAAAATCGGGACTGTCCCTATAAAATGGGGACATCTGGTCACCCTCGTTGTGGCCCACTTTGGGCTCCCAACCCACAGTGGGAGAACCGCTGTCCTAGCCCAGCACTGCAGCGGTTCGTCTACAGCCCACCTAGTTCAACGCCCTGGTACGAGGACATTTACTCCAACTGGAATGGGAGGGCTCCTGCCACTGCCCCTCCCCCGGCTCCCTCCCTCGGGGTTGGGAGAAAGCCTGGACGTGGTCTTGAAAAGCGGCGGCACATAAAGCAATAGGAATTGCGGGTGCTCAGCACCCCTGTGGCTCCGTGACGGCTCGCCCTTACCTAACTCTCCCCCACCCCTTTTCGTATGGAGAACAGTGTCTTCTTGGGAGTAGGTTGATACTGGTACAGCCTTTTAACTAAGCTAAAAAATGGGTCACTGTAGCAACAGAAAACAAGAGTGGGGGAAGGCCTTAGGTGGACATTCGCCTGGGTCAGATGCATGGTCCAGTGCCAATGGGCCAGGACTGGGACTTGGGCACACTTGTTTTAATCCCATTTCCATCAGTAACTTGACTTATGATCTTGTGAAATCACAACTTTCTGCCCCTCATTTCCTTTCCATCTGTAGAACATACTTTGTAAAGTGCTTTGAGATGCTGCACTTTTATATGAATGACAAGAGTGTCTCAGCTTTCTTGCTGGACAGCATGAATGCCTTAGCTTTTGGCCTTTACCTGGAGTCCTCACACTTGTACTTCACTCAGTGGATAAGAAACAAAATTAAAATGAAGGGGTAGCTGTTCTGAGCCTTGGCCTGTCTGTCTGATTCCCACACCTACGTTTCTCAGAGAACATGGTCTATTGTAACTCGCTTTAATCAAAGCAAAAATCCATATGGGATGAAGGAAAAGGGTAGGTTGGAACAGCTGCTGCACTCTACAAATAGTAATGAATGCATCAGAAGTCTAGAGGAAACTGACTTGTGTGCCCTCTCTCCCCCCGTTGGGCTGAAGCATAACTGGATACGGATTACTTTTTTTGCTTGATTGGGCTGTGATCCAAAAAAGGCTGCAGCATAGAAATCTCACTTCCTGACACTTTAGGATTCATTCTTTTTAAATGTGAGCTGCTATTAAAAGTAAGGCATTGAAACAAGTGTCTAGTTTGAACTGATTAGATTTGGAACTTCACTTTGGAGCCATTTGTGGATTGTTTCAGCACAATTGGTGATCAGCTGGCAGAGAACCAGGTTTTTTTGCCTTCCTCTGAAGCATGGGGCATGGGTCAGTTGCAGGTTGAAATTAGTGTAAATAGTGGATTCTCTGTAACTTGTCTTTAAAGCACAATTTGAGGACTTCAGTAACTGAGCCAGAGATTATGGGTCTATTACAGGAGAGGGTGGGCAAGGTTCTGTGGCCTGCAATGAGTAGGTCAGACTAGATCAGTGGTTCTCAACTAGGGGTCCAGGGCCCCTGGGGGGCTGCCAGCAGGCTTCCTGGGGTCCACTAAGCAGGGCCTGCATTAGATTTGCGGGGACCCAGGGCAGAAAGCTGAAGCCTCATTGTCTGGGGCTGAAGCCCAGGGCCCTGAGCTCTGCCACCCGAGGCTGAAGCTTGAGCAACTTAGCTACATGGTGGCCCCTGGGCAGGTGCCCTGCTTGCTACCCCCTAACTCTGGCCCTGGCTTTTATATGCAGAAAAATAGTTGCGACACAAGGGGGCTGTGGAGTTTTTACAGGAAAGAAAAAGGTTGAGAACCCCTGGACTAATGATCAGGATGGGCCCTTCTGGCCTTAAAGTCTATGAGGTAGTAAGTATCTGCCTTGTTAAATGAGCCTGTCCTAGAGTTAAAAAGATATATTAAATGAACAGTCTGCCATATAATCACATTTCAGTATGAAATTTTCCTGTGATTGCTGTAACTGAAAGACTAAATTACACAGCACTAGTTCCCATGTATGTTTAGTCAGTTTCTCCAGTTTGTGGTTCTGTCACAGTAATTTTTTTTTTTTTTTTTTAAATAGGGCATTATTGAAAACCCACAAACATGGGTTAAGGATTCAGGGGCAAGTGTAGTACATGAAACTATCAAGAATAGTTTTTTTTGAAAATTGACTTGGATTACCTCTTTCTGCCAGGTATTTAGAAGGAGGCAAAGGAAAGGCTCATACAGCTAGAGTGTTCTTAAAAGGAATATTTTCCAGACACAAGCCAAAGTATGTCAAACTTGATTGGTTACAAAATATGTATCAAAACAAATTTTATTTCACAGCTTCTCAATCCCACAATTTCATCAAAAGAATATTAGACAAATTACAAACAAGAGACTTTAATTTAATTTACTAAGACACAAAACTATAACAGTTTACATAAAAATGTACAAGCTCCTATCAAGAGTCTTTTCGTTGCGCTGAATCTAAGCAGCACCATATTTACATGTGATACATAATTAAACCACACCCCCAAATGTAAAGAGACCAGCATTTCTCTTTAAAGGAAAAAAGATTTTGTTTTTGCATGAAAAAGTGTAACCTCTCTCTCAGAATGTTATGTTGGGTCCCATTTTGGTTTAGACATTGATAACATTGCAGTAATAATTTTCTACCACACAGTGGCAGCTTTTCTATAACAAGATAAATACATCACAATGAGGCTTAACTGAAATAGGACTCTAAGCCAATTTAGGGTAGAGAATGCTAACTCCTATAAAACATTACACACACACACACTACTGCCTTTGCCAACAGGATCACCATTTCTGTACAGATAAGTCACAGAAAAAGGTACTCAACATACAAGTTGTAGACGGTTGGTTAAAATGACAATTTGGGATCAATAACCCATCTTCAGACTTGAAACAAGATTTCTATGGTGTTACAGAAGAGTTTCCTTCCATTTCTTATAGAAATTTACACACAGTGAACACTGTATATAAATAGACCATTCCCATGATACAATTTTCACCCATAATATCTAGGGCTTTAGAGCTTTGGATGTTCACAAACCGAGCTTTAAAATGAGCACCTATTACAGTAAAGCCTTTACTTAAAACACTGCTCTGAAGAATACATGCTTTATCTTAGGAAGGTGTAATTCTACATTTTGCTGGAAGAATAAACCCAACTTGCCCATTTACACACTGAAGCAACAACCTGCATCCTTACTCAGGCACAGCTTCCATTGCAGTCCATGTCTGATGAAGGATTGCAGGATTAGACTTTAAGGTTTACATTTCAGTCAGAGCATCTTTTCTCCGTTACATATTAGTTTAAAGCAATTTAACTCCTATAATTAACAGCAGGAGCACAAGTTGACTTGGAGCACTACAGTTTTAGACATTTATAGTAACATGACAAATGATCTTACATTTTTTGGACAAAAACTGTGAGAAGTTTTACTTTTACCACTTCCCCAAACACTAAAGTTCCATATTAAGTTTGTCAATATTTAGATAAAGAAAAGGTATTGACTGATTTGGAGAAAGCTGTAGCAGATAATGGTCCATTATAAATTGAGTGCACTGCATTAATTAAAAAAAAAAAAGTAAGTTGGCAACCCACAAGTGTTAGTCTAATACTTTAGTAAAATAGAACTTATAAAACTGGCACTAATTATTCAGTATAGAACTTTAGCAAACAACCGACAATTTTCTAACCTTTCTTTTGGAAAATAAATTCAGTTGGCAAGTTGGATGTTAGCTATCTTCCAATTTAGAAAGTTTGTAAAATTCTCCCAGATTAAGAAATTATCATGCATGTTAAACTTTACAGAGAAGCAGCTTTCTAAAATTCATGTCCTGCGCATTGACGAGAAGGTGCATATTTACTTGCACTCAAGTTGTTAAATAGAGCTACTAGGTTTAGGACTTGAGTAGTATTACTGAAGTTAGATGTATAAAATACCTTTCAAGTGCTGCTTAAAAAGAAAGGCTCTACTAAGTTTGCTTCAGTTTCACTGAAGTCAAACTGGACTTAGGTAAAATGTAGTTGAATAGCAAGACTTCAGTTTTATGTTTGTTCTTATTTAGTGGCCACCACAAACGCAGGTGGTGAACAAAGGAGTTGAAATTTACAGTACTCCATGTATCAGAGACCAGGTA
The DNA here is from genome assembly GCF_027887155.1 of Malaclemys terrapin pileata. Taxonomy (NCBI): domain Eukaryota; kingdom Metazoa; phylum Chordata; order Testudines; family Emydidae; genus Malaclemys; species Malaclemys terrapin. Next base: position 8,374,747 of record NC_071516.1, on the reverse strand, counting down.
GCCTTTTTACCTCAGGAAGAGATCTAGTATCTAAGTTAGTCACAAACAAATACTTGGACATTGAGAAATTGTGTATTATTTTTGTCCCTTGCAAACACATACGCAAACATTTATTTGTATCATAATATTGCTTAGAAAAAAACCCCAAGAGCAACTAACTGTATCGCTAAAGGTACAACATGTTTCAGAATTGTTTAAACCAAATGTCTGGGCAACAGTGGAAGAAGTTATTTAACCCTTGCATAAACAGAGTGCTGCTGAACATTAACCTCTAACTGAATGGCTGATCAAACAAATGTGCAACAAATGCCAGTTTCATAAGGCCCATCACAGTGGCACAATGTGTGGAAGAACTGAGTAAAAAGTAACAATTTAACAACTGGACATACTTTGTTTCATTGGCTTGGTTTGGAAGTGATAGCAGTACTGGCTGAAACACTTGTGTACAGAGCAGAGAAAGATCACTCATGATAGACATGGTCATGTTTAAAAAGGTGCTTAGTTTCAGACTATAGTAAACAGTGGCATAAATCAAAATTATAAACGATAATATGGTGATTTCCTCTCACCTGTAAGTCAATTTCTTATCTCCAATTGAACAATGAACTACAAGAATGAACTCCAAGCTGCTTTGCTGCAGCTAATGTGTTCAACAAGTGATATTTCATGACAGATTTCCAATCTCTTTCCTTTTTTAAAATAAAACCTTTATTCACATATTAATAGTTAAAGAAGTTGAACTAGAATAGTTTCAGACTTGCTACCTATAGATCTATAATACAAATCCCCTCTGTAATATTAGTGCAGATATACTGGAATTGTTTTCACTATATGCAAGGCAAATGCAGGTAAAGGATACATTGCTATTTAAATTCAGGATTCACTATTATGCAACGTAAGTAACTTGAAAAGTACTGGTACCAGACCAGTCAATTTTAGGCACATCTTTAAAAAAATAAAGTATGCATTTTATTAATGTAAAAATGCAAGAAAATTCTCAGATACACTATTTGAAGTTTATGATTTCTTTGAATGGAAGTGTTGCTCCCTTTAGTTTCAAGGAAGAAAATAAAGGTCGAAGCAATCTAAGAGAACAATAGCGTAGCATCCTTTGTAGGGAAGAACTGACCATTTCCTAGTAAAATTGAAAAGGAAAATACAGAATAACCAGCAGCCACAAAGGCAGCTAGTTTGTGAATCATTTGTGCTTTAATGTCCAAAGGAAAATAAAGTTCAAGACAACCCTTTCTGTACCATCTCCTGATACAGACTTGGTACCTGTATCGTTAATGTACATCTTGACTGTTTAAAAATCATGCTGCAGTCTTCAAACTAGCTGTAGGCATGAGCTGATGCACATTGTGACAGAGAAGGTCAGTGGCAAGTGTCAAATTCAGGAGCAAAATGTTCAGTAATGCTGTTAATCCCCAGAGCCACTGGTGAGCAGCTGGAATGTAGCTTTGGTCAGGCTTGCTGTGTGAGACGTCTATAATGAGGTAAAACTTGGTTTTCAGGAAGGTAGAGGACCAGCTCCAAAGCTACAAGCACTGTAAATTCAAATCCAATGAGATCTCGTCTGTTGAATCTGAATCTTTCTTCTAGTTTCTGCAATGGCATTTTTTGGGAGGGGGAAAAAGAGAAGAAGAGGAGAAAATTGGATCAGCAGTTTTCCTCAGGAGTGCTACTAGATTGTCACAGATCATACCAGCATAAGAAAGAAATCACGTTATGGCTTGAGCTGTACATACATACAGGATCAAATATGCAGTTGGCCTGCAAAACTAGAAACAATTTATGGGTTCCGCTCTGGTAACTGGGAGCCAAATTACCCAATTTGCATGCAAACAGTTTTTTGCATGCCCAAAAGTTTTAGGGGTGCGGTTTGGAGATCAAATAAAAACACAGGCCATTCCCCCCCCAAAAACAGGTGCCTAATTTTAGGATTGGAGCCTAAATTTGGTTACTCATTTTTGAAAAAGTCTTGGTCTTAGCTCATAAAATATAAGACTGCAACATTAATAAAAAGACAGCTTATTTATGACAGTGAATGAAAGAATTCAAACTATACTTACATCAATAAGGTGTTTAACTTCATGTTTCCTGAGATCACTGCTGATCTTGGCTGCAAGAAGCACACAAGCACCAGCGCACAGTTTGCGGTTCTGTTTGTTGAGCTTGCCTTGGAGAACAAGCTTCTCGAAGTAAACATATGCCATTGACACAGTAACTGGCTCTAGATTGCACTCTTCACTCAGGTTCCACATCTCTCTTTTTAAGCTGTGAGGGGACAAAATACCTTTATCACATGAAATGGTTTCTAAAAAAACATTGGAAACTCTGCAGTGTGAAGGAAGCAAGGATTGGTAAAGGGACTGAAGCCCTGAATTTATTAATCTGGTTCATATCTAATCCAGACTAGTTCTCAACAATGCTGTTACCATCTGAAGGCTGTTTGGTGGCACATGAAGTGAACTGGTATTCTCAGTACAGTTCCCAGTGGACAGGCCTCCACAATGCAGAAACTACATGATGGCTGGCATTAACTAGCACTTTCAGAGACCAAGGACACTGAAAACCTCCTTGTCATATGGAGGTGATCCCTCTATATCAGTTTTAAGGCAAACTGGCAGGGCAGTGTTGCAAACTCATAGTGCTATTGGTCATGCTGTATCTCTGAAAGCTCTCTCTAAACATGCAAGAGTAGGGAGTGGGAGCAGTTGAGGAGAAGAGGGGAACAGGACTTCAGGGCATGGTGTCTGCATGCAAATAAAGAACTACATTTTTCAAATTTAACATCTACGTCTGTAGTTCTCCACATACAAGACACTGTATATTAAACAAAAATTGATGTAATATCTCTGATTGTAAATATCTACAGTGGTTGTGCTAAGAAGATTAAGTCCCTAAAAAAATATTCAGTATGTAACTATAAGAATTAATAGCCAAACAGGAAACTGCCATTTTGACAGCTTCACGAAACAGATTAGGGCTGAGAAAATAAGAATTCAAGTCCCAATAAAACTCAGTTCCAAATTTTTTGAAGTGAACTGAAAACGCTGTTAAAGTTACTAAACTGATTTTCAGCGATTTCAAGTGGGGTCTGAATTTCCACAGGGCTCGATCCTGCCTACCCGCCATTCATGGGACTCCTATTGAAATTTATGCTCATGCACAGTCCCATTGAAGCGAATAGGATTAAAGCGCCTAAGGGTTTGCAGAGTCAGGGCCGAAGTTTGCTATTCACAGACGACAGTCTTCCCACTGGGACGTACAGTTCTGTATCATCAAGACAATGCCCCTCCCTGAAGACAGAAGTTAATGTGTTTATAGGGTATTTCTAAAAAGATCTGAAATTATATTTTGAATAAATTGTATTTCTTATGGGTATTTATTTTACTAAAAAGTACTATAAAAAAATCACTCTAGTTTTCTTTAAAGATAATATTGTGGCACAGAAAGGTGAAGTTGCCTGGATTTTTTTATTTAATTCTGCAGTTTCCTATAACAATCCAAGACGACAGGATATTTTCTTGTTACTCAAATAGAAATAGATAGCCATGTGGTCCCAGATGGAGGCACAGACTGCTTATAGGAAAGGTAGAGCACACTGTAGGCTGTGAAGTCCACTTATGTTTTGTTCCATAGTTTGCAGAAGGATTGTTGATTGTAATTTGCTAACATTATATTAGTACTAAGTCAACAAGAAAGCAGTATTAGTCTGAAAATAACTACTTTTAGGCTGAGTTATATGAGGACCATTCCCAGCATCCTAAGCATTCCTGTAATGGCTGCCATCCCACAGCCAGCTTAACTGGTAACAAGAGATTATCAGTATTTAATCATATATACTATTAATAGAATTAATACTTAATTCCATACAAGTGTTCGAGGAAGCGGCTTGTACAAGAGGCTTAAAGGACATTCACTCTCCCCTTTCTGTTCACAAGTGCTTGTTTCTTACCTTCTAATTTTGCTCAGCGTTAGCTTGATGTGAGGAAACTTCTCTTTAAAAGTTTCATTCATATCCTTTTTAAGGTCTGAGGGTTTCACATATTCGATTACTGTGGTCTGAAACACAAGAGGCAAATTTTCTATAACATTTGTGGTTTCACAGTCTACAATGCATTATAGGTGCCCTTCAAGCATACCCTCTGTTTGATACAAAGGCAAGACAGACATGTCTTCAATAATATTTTGCACTCCTGTAGTGCACACCCAGTACTTACAAAATATTAAAATAATCTCAGCAATTTGCAAGACAGACAATTATCCCCATTTTACAGACCGCAAAACTGAAACGGGGAGAGTCAGCAACTTGCCCAATAGATCAGGCTCCCTTTCTAGTATAAGCTTCTCAGAGCCTGACATACAGGCTTCATTAGCTACCCAATGCTTCACCTTTAACAAACACAGGGCAGTGTGGGGACACTCTTGTGAAGCTAGAGCTCAGCTGTCAGTGACACTGCTCTTCGTGAGAACTTCCCTACTAAACTATCATGATAGAGTCGTGCAAGCGACCAGTATGGAATGTTAGGTACTGTTATAGATGCCTGTTGTAGGCCACAACGCCAGTAGTCTGCTGTTAGTCTGTCCACATCTTCAGAGCATTATAAAGCTTGTGTATTCAAGTGCCAAGTATTATTTCATGGCCTATATGATGAGAGGGGAAAGAGTTCACTTCTTCCCCAAAACGTTAAGGGTCAATAAAGACGTGTGAGCAGGGCTATATGGTCTCATGACAAAGAGGTGCCAGAGAATGAAGTTTGTGCAGGGTAAAGTAAGCCTTCTGGCCTTAAGAGTGGTAACCTGCTATTACAAACATCAGCATTACCTGTTGAGGCACATAAGTTAGTGGAGTAGAGTAACCGCTAGACAAACAGTTGAAATAAGGCCATGTCAAGGGAAAGCTGTAGTAATCCCAATCTCACTGGGATGCTTTGGAAAAAAAAAAAAATAAATAAAAGGAGCCAAAGTGTGGCAAAATGAAGAAATCCTAATTCTCAGACATGGAGTAGACTATAGTTCCCAAATGAACCAAATACTGTCTTGCTGCTTTGAGTCAGTTTCTTCTGAGAGAAGTGGCAGGGAATCCTACAACTTCAGCTGACAGCGTTCCTGGGAACAGACATCAACAATCCTGAAATCAGCGCTCTCTTTGGTTGCTGGATCTACTCTCTGACCTTTATGCTGTTTCTCTCTGTGTAACTAGCAGCCATTGTTTTGCAAGATTTCCATGCTCTAAGAGTGCCTTCAAATTTAATAAAATAGGAGTTCACTCCTGGAACAAACTGTCAGGAAGACTAATTGCTTTAATGTGTTAAGCAAAGTAGCTGTGCATAAACTAATCCCAGAGGCTCATAAAATTAACTTTTTGTAGCTGCCACTGATCAGTGGTTATAGATAACAGACAAAATGTTGTTCTAAATTGACTGGATATCAGTCATCTCCACACAGTTCTAATAGACAAGCTTTTGCTGCAACATCTTTAAAACGTGCCTTTGTCCATAATATTATTTAGGAATACATTAACTAATTTATGCACTACTGAACATATATTCCTTGCATATTCACTACAATAGAGTCTACGCTTAATTGGGTCATCACCATCGAATCTCAGACAGAAGTTTAATCTCCCTGAGGACAGAAGGTCCTTAGCGCTCTCTGGTAATCTATTACTAATGTAGTGTTTGGCACTTCTCTCTAACTCAGTAGTGCTCAAGTTCAATGCACAACTATGTCTGTTTATAGTTTTCCCAATAAGTACTCAAACAGGGCACATTTTATCCAAGGTAGTTCTTTACTGACACTGAGCATCCATGCGCTGAGTACGTATGCACAGGGAGCCAGACAGCTGCTCAGTTAAAATATACCAATTTCTTACCATGTAAGATGCAAAGATGAGAACACGCTTGTGTTTCCCACAAGGCCATTGAGGATCATCCAGGAGATTCGGATTATACTCTGATGACTCACCAACTTCGTTTCCTGGATGAATGGGAGAAGTAAATACAGCATGAGTTGTAAGATGAACAAAAAAAATGAGCTTTAAGAAAGAGATTCCTGATGCATCTCTAAGATTAGAGACAATCTGCAAATGGGAGGATAAAATTCATTTAACTAAGAGAATTTTTCACTTGACCAGAGCTCAAAGAGAATGCCCCAAATTCTTGGATCTGCAAACTCTGAAGCTGTAGGTCACCTACTCATGCTCCAGGAAACACTATAGTACAGAATATACACCGACCACAAAGATAGTACTTGGAAGGCAGTGACAACAGGAGACAAAAGACAAGTGTTTTTTTTTTTAAATAAGCACATTATTGGTTTGCAATTTTTTTTTTGCTGCTTAAAAATAGTAATACATTGTATGTGACATACAGCATGTGAAAAAGCATGTAAGATCTACCAAGAACTCATCCATAATGCAAACTGAAAAGGAGGATGAAGCACTCACACATTGTTTTTAAATATTACAATACCCCATGATCTGAATCGAAAAATACTCAGTCCAGGGATATTACAAGGGTTCTAGTGAGAAGAACAATCTTATCTCCGACTGTCGAAGTCAAAGATTTCAATGGGATCAGGATCTCTCTTTGCACCTCCCATATTCTGGCTTCAACCAGGGACCTGCCTTGCACTTAGCGCAGTCTTGGAGCTGCTTTATGTTGTACTGGCTTGTAACAACCTCTTAGTGGCTATTACACCAGATGAGCATAGCTGGACTGCACAATATTCTGGCCACACCCTTTCCTTCCTATTTATGCTAGGGCAGGGGCGTAGTAGAAACAGAGGAGAAAAGAATTCTGCACTATCTAGGAACATGTTACACCAGGATTATTCTGCAAAGGCCACTTCCAGAGTGGCATAAAGGGGCTGGAGCACAAGAAAGAAGCTGGCTCCCTCTCTACATTTAGAAAGAACGTGAACAGTTGTGTGGATAGAGGAGTCAGCGGGATGTTTTCGTCATTAGTCCTTACACTGCTGAGTTAAAAGGATCCAGTTATTTTTGCCTACTGGCATTCTGCTGCACCTGGTGTTCTATTGTCATGCTACTTATGTTCCACTGAAGTCAGCAGACTGTCAGAGAACACCTCTGGTACATCAGCAGCACAGCAGGTTCATTCTAGCTGGAACATTCAAGCAGCAGAGGTAAAAGCCTGAAAGGAAGTTCTTTTTGTAAAAAAATGTTATTTATGGGTGTTGTGTAAGGATGCCAGAAATGGCACAGCATTGGAGGGTCTAGTTTAGTGGAGGGCGAGAGTAAAGTGGTTACATATGTTGGCCAGATACACAAAAGTCTATTTTATGTTCTCCCGTTAGAATATTGTTTTCAAGTGTGATTATAATCTGAAAAGTGACTAAAAATGATATCCATATGATTCCATATTTATATCTTTCCATGGTTCCAAATGTGCTTTTTGCAAGCAGAAAGATGAACACTTCAATAGCCAGTCATGCAGCTTTAAATCTGGATCTGAATGTTCAACTGAGTTCTTGCCAGCTCATGCATTACCACATGTGATAAAAGATTCTGCACTTCGAATCACTGATGCATGAGCCAAGCTCACTTTCACAAAGATGTATTGACTCTACAGTATGAACAAAAAGAACACATTTGTTTTGTAAAGTACATGCAGGTAGCAGATCTGTTGAATTAGCGGTGTCACTTTTACATGATTGCCTTTTTACCACTGAAGCACCGTAAGGTATATTAGTTTCTGGTTTGAACAGCAAGAGCTGGTGGGTTGGGGTGTTTAATTGCAAGAGAGGGACACTGGAAACATCTTCTGCAGGTAAGATGTCACTTAAATATCAGCGTGGAATAATTTAAATGCTGCTACTTTAGGGAATCTGATACTCTGGTAATTTGTTTCTCTATTTTGAGCAAAACTGTGACTAGATCTCTTATTCTGTAAGTGTGCAGAAGTTTATTCCCCTCCCTGCCTCTGGCATGACCAAAACTTGCACATGTGAAAATAGCAACAGCACCTCCTCACAAATGGCACAGACAAAATGAACTTGCTTATACTCTTAAAAAATAAAATCTTTTGGGCAGTCGGTTGGACACATGAAGTCAATGGTATTTAATCTGAATTTAAGAAAATCACTTATCAGTGTTCCTTTAGGTTAGGTCTTGTTATCATGCTGGAAGGGCAGGGAGAGTTCTTCCTTACATTTCCATGTGTTCCAAGTGTTCAAGTAATTCTTTGAAAGAGTTCAGGGCAAAAAAAATCTATCCTTTACAAAGCCTAGTGTTGTCTCTCCTGATAGGAAATGTAACTAAATTGATTACAAACAGGTAATAAAATAGCAATTCCAAAAATCAATGTTTTTTTGTTGTGTAGCCTTTTATCTCCTCTGAGCTTTTCATTCCTTTATGCTTAGTTATCTCTAGTCTACTCATCTGATCCCTTCACTAGTCTTTGGCCACTGCTTTAGGGAATGGCCTCCTGAAGAATTCTCAGCTTTATCAAATCCTTCCTAAAAGTGCTTTTTGCTGACAGCCTTCAGTTCCTACTGTTATTTAGCCTTGTTCCAGGCAAATTTATTCCTGCCATTTTAGAGCATCTTACAAGGAAAAAGGGTATTGCAGTTCCCCTTGCATGCAAGCAGTACAAAACCATAAGGAGTTTTTACCTATTTCTGTTCCTGGTGGTATTGTTTTAGTGGTTACAGTTTTATGTCTTGACCCCGTAAGGCTCCGTGAAGCACTGAATCGACATGAAGGAACAGCACCATGATTATCAATTTTGCGGCCAACAAGGGCATTGGTTGGATACAAGAACTTTGCATAGGACACAACCTAAATAAAGACAACGCGTATTAGTAATTATAGGAGGAGCTGTGAATTACCTCTATATTTAGGCTAACACTTTCCATTCTAAAAAAAATGCTTGCAACTGTTTTTGAGTAGTCTCCATTGTTTGCAACAGGCCTTGGGAAATTCAACAGGGAGAAAGCCAGGGGCCAGAAAAGTTTTATTTCTTTGTCCCATTAAATTTCATTCAGGTTTGGCACAAATATAAACATTTGAGGAGTCACTATTTCTCTTCCAACACTTGCATTGTCAGCAGAATTTTGGTAGCATGCCAAATAACTGAACATGAATTTTCTAATCTGAGGCTGAGCCCATATCTGCACCAAAGCAGCAGCATCAGTGCACTGCTCTGGGAACCCCAGGAGAAGACAGCTTCTTTGTCAGTGGGGAGAATGAACTGGACAGGGGCCTCCCTACCAGTCTCACCAGACCCAGCATGACCCTAGTGGCCCATCAGTGCCACCTAGGGAAGGAGCTCTTCTCCACCTCCCAGGACACCTCTTATGAAAGGACCTCCAAGTGCTTTATAAACAATAATTAAGCTTCAGCACCTCCAGTGGGATGGGGCAGGTCACTTAATGTCTACGCCTCATGGTTATATAGTGACAGAGCAGGGAATAACACTCAGACCCACCAATCTTCAATTTTCTACTCCACCCGCAGCTCCATTCATTAGTATGGTGGACTCTACAAGAAACAAAATATTTCCTTACCTTGCCATCAGCTCCAAGCTCCACTCCTTCCAATCCAAGAACCATCTCTGAAGAGACTGAAACACCACCAGAAGGATGTCGCTGTTTCTGCCCTTCCATTTTTAGATCACTGTAAATGAAGATGGATACTGAAGTGTACTATAAGAAACTGCATTACAAAGTCTAACTTCCTCTATAGTAAACACTAAACATGCCATAGCATCAACATTAACACCACTGGAAAAAAATTGCACTTCGTCTTCCCATTCCCCTTTTCAAGCAAGCATTACTTTTTAAATACCCTACTCAAAATGTAAGAGGTTCACTTAACTAGAGAACAATCTAACAGGACAGAAACTGGTTATTTTTAATTCAGCTCAGTATTATTATGCTTACTATCATTTAAACTGAGCCATATGTAATCTTTCTACACACATGTACAACCCTATACTGCACTAACAAATGTACACGTTTTGGGTAGCAAACAAGCTAAAAACCTGTTTTACATTACTAGTTTCCCTACACTATCAGCTTACCTTTCAGCTACACTTTACTGACTGGAGCCCGCATTCATAAACACCACACTGACTAAATAAATAGAGATTTCTAGCAGAACTCTATTTTAGTAACAGCAATTTTGCCACCTACTTCAGTCTAAATAAATAAATAAAGTTACTGTATTTTGGTCAAATCATCATCATCTGACAAGGAAAAGCTGAAAGAAGTGGTACTTTAGCAGCCAGCTATAGAATCCAACTCTTTCAAGTGACCTTGCTGCTTTCCCATCAAGTGAGAGAAACGTTTCCCATTGCCTATTTTTGTAGAAAGTATGTTTGCATACAATACAATTTCCACCACTAAACATCCGTTTCCTTCTTCCATAAGTTATGTACAGGACATAAGTGACAACACAATTGTTTTAGCAAAGGTGCATTAAGAGTAAATGCAATACTTTCTGTTGATTTACACAGTCTAACGTCCACAGAGCTAGCTCAAAGCTCACAAGAGAATCCTACATGGATTTTCCTCTAGTTCTCCTCACTTATTATTCCTCATGTGTGAGTATTTGCAATTGTATTGTGTACATTTGGAACACATTTCTTACATTTCCAAAATACATTGCATATAATTTGCCATAAATGGATTTTCAGTTCTTGGTAGTAGACAAAGTCACAGTGGCATTCAGCATTTAATGTTATTTTCAGGGCTTAATACATCTTTTTTTTTTTTTTTTAAAAAGAGTCAGAAGAGCATCTTAATTATGGTGGAGTTACAAATCCCTGAAAACGAGAGTCAGGAAAGACAGCACTTGCCTTTACCTCTAGTGGTATATTAGAGCTAAGTGCAAAATAATGAACAGTCTGACAAAAATATTTAAAAAAAAAAGTTAATAGGGCACTCAGCACTACCTCAAAACTTCAAAGAGAACCAACTGCAAACAGTGCAATAAGGTGGGCAAGGATGACCAACCCAATGGAGTTATCCAGTTTCTCTTATCAGGACTGGCAAGTTTCCGTTCCCTTTAACTTAATAAAGGACTGAAACTTCCCAACTCAAGTTGTTTGGTGTCAGTGATAGCTGGCCAAGGTGGTAGCAAATGCCCTTCTCACATTATATAAAGGAAAAAACCTTTAAAAACCACACACACACACACACACACAGAGCCCAAACAAAAGCACAACTGGTGACAAATACCTATTGCACTCCATCTTTCTCAATTAGATTATTTTTTTTTTTTGCCCAAGAAAAGTAAACTCAAGACTCCTAGCTCCAATCTTTTACTATTACTATTGGAGTGGTGGCGGAAGGAGAGGTAGTTTGACTTTGTTTTCAATAAAAGATTCAAATATTGTGTAAAACCCCTAAAAGTGTAGCATAACTGGTTACCTTAAAAAAAAAAAAAAAAAAAAAAAAAAAGGGAGGTTCTATCTTAACACCACAACCTTTATTCATTGTCAGGTTTTTGCATCAAGCAAGAGGTCTTAGGCCTTGATATTGCAAACACTTAGGCACTTGCTAATTCTGCACACGAGTAGTCTCATGATAAAATGAGACTACTCGTGTACCTATGCCCATGCTTAACTTCACATACATGAAGTTAAGCATGGGCATAGGTGTCTCCAGGAACAGGGCCCTATTTCCCTTTTAAATCTCAAAGCATACACCTCATAAGAGCATAAGAATGGCCATAGTGGGTCAGACCAATGGTCCATCTAGCCAAGTATCCTGTCTTCAAACACTGCCTGGTGACATGCTTCAGAGCAGGGCCAGCTCCAGGCAGCAGCCCACCAAGCATGTGCTTCCCCCGGCGCTCTGGCCGCCGGGGGCTCTCCGCCCTCCCCCCGGTCTGCCATTTTGTTGCCCAGTTACAAAGGGATCTCACAAAACTGGGTAACTCTTTGCAGTCAGCTTTGGACTTAACTATCTTGAATAATTTTTTATCATCTATAAACTTTGCTACCTCACTGTTTACTACTTTTTCCAGATCATTTATGAATATGTTGAACAGCACTGGTCCCTGTATAGATCCTTGGGGGACTCTGCTAGTTACTTCTCCACTGTGAAAACTGACCGTTTATTCCTAACCTCCGTTTCCTATCTTTTAACCAGTTACTGATCCATGAGAGGACATTCCCTCTTATCCCATAACTCCTTACTTTGCTTGAGAGCCTTTGGTGAAGGATCTTGTCAAAGGCTTTCTGAAAGTCCAAGTACGCTATATCCACTGGATTGTTTATTGACACCCTCAAAGAATTCTAATAGATTGGTGAGGCATGATTTTCCTATATAAAAGCAGTGCTGACTCTTCCCCAACACATCGTGTTCATCTGTGTGCCTGATAATTTGGTTCTTTACTATAGTTTCAACCAATCTGCCTGATACTGAAGTTTGGCTCACCAGCCTGTAATTGCTGGGATTGCGTCTTGACCCTTTTAAAAAACACAATTAGTAGTTCTGCAATTTCATATCTGAGTTCCTTCAGAACTCTTGGTGAATACATTCTGGTCCTGGTGACTTATTACTGTTTAATACATCAATTTATTCCAAAATCTCCTCTACTGATCTCAATCTGGGACAGCTCCTGAGATCTGTCACCTAAAAAGAATGGCTTAAGTGTGGGAATCTCCCTCACATTCTCTGCAGTGAAGACTGACGCAAAGAATTCATTTGGCTTTTCTGCAACAGTCTTGTCTTACTTGAGTGCTCCTTTAGCACCTTGATCATCCAGTGGCCCCAGTGATGGCTTGGTAGGCTTCCTGCTTCTGATGTACTGAAAAATGTTGCTGTTACTTTGTGTGTCTTTCACTAGTTGCTCTTCAAATTCTTTTTTGGCTTGCCTAATTATACTTTTACACTTGACTACTATGCATTGGCTTTTGGCTGATGAATGGGGGGGGGGGGTAGGGGGAGAATTAACTGACTCTCTATGGTCTGGTTCAGTACTTTAATTGACATTGAATCAATTTGATTTTTATATTTATTTTACTACTCAATGAGTGCATTGCTATTTTGTGCATTCCTTAAGTCTGATAAGAACATTTAAAATATGCATTTTCTTTGTTTCAGGGTATACTAAAACGGGCTATGGTATATTACAGTTACACTCACTTATGAGGCTACGTCATTTCATAAATTAGGCTGTTATATATGGTAACGGACTGGACACTTTAGAGCAGTGCAGATATGTCAAGTTACAAATATAGACTCACCTGATTCGTAAGCTCTCCCCATACGGCAGGATAGAAAAAGCCACACATAAGGTTCGTTTAGCACAGATTAATACTATCCTGAAAGCAGACAAGAAAAGATTAAAGTGAGAACTGAAACAAAAGTTTTCTGCAGCTATAAAACAGCAGCCTTGCTAGCAACCCTGTAGTTTCCTATGAAGTGTTCACACACAAGGTTTTTCTTAAACGGCTTCTCTAAAGAACCTAGGATGGTTGTGGAGTTTATATTAAAGAAAGCACCACAAAACCAAAGGGCATTCACATAAGGCTGAGGCCCCATACAATCAAGTGCAGGTGTGTAAAGTTCTCAGGAGAGCCCAGAGTGACTCCCATCTTGCAGCTGCTCAGAGTGTTTTGCAGCATGAGTCAGCTACTGTACATGGACTTTTAAAATAGGAAGATAATTTTGTAAACAATATTTGTAGTCTTGCATGCCGAGGTAGTGGTAGCAAGCCTATACTTCAGAACCTATGCTGAGCACCTGCTGTTGGCAGGAAACAATCCATCCTCAAATAAAGCATCACACAACCGGCCTTAACCCCCAGAAATAGCCATTAGGCATTAAGTAAGTAATAGCCAACATGGATTTGTTGAGAACAAATCATGACAAACCAACCTCATTTCCTCCTTTGACTTGGTTACTGACCTAGTGGATGGGAGGAAAGCAGTACATGAGATATATCTTGATTTTAATAAGGCCCACAGTCCCACATGACACTCTCATAAGTCAATTAGGGAAATGTGGTCTTGACGAAATTACTGTAAAGTGGGTGCACAATGGCTTGAAAGACTGTACTCAGGGTCGTTATCAATGGTTCGCTGTCAAACTGGTGGGATGTATATTGAAGGACCTGCAGGGATCTGTCTTGGATCTGGTAATATTCAATATTTTCATTAATGATTTGGATAATGGAGTGGAGGGTATGCTTATAAAATGGGTGGATGACATCACGCTGGGATGGGCTGCAAGCACTTTGGAGGACAGGAATAGAATTCAGGATAGCCTTGACAAATTAGAGAATTGGAACAAAATCAACAGAATTAAATAAAGAATATTACGCTTCGGAAGGAAAAAAAATGAAATGCATAGATACAAAATGGGAAATAAATGGCTAGGTGGAAGTACTACTGAAAAGGATCAGAGGGGTATAGTGGATCACAAAATGAATGAGTGAACAGTGTGATGCAGTTGTGAAAAAGACTAATATTCTGTATTAACATGAGTGTTGTATGTACTAGACAGGAGGATATTTCTCCCACTCTGGCACTGGTGAGGCCTCAGTGGGAGTATTGTGTCCAGTTTTGGGCACCACACTGTAAGAAAGATGGGGACAAACTGAAGAGAGTTCAGAGGAGAACAAAAAAATGCTAAAAGGTTTAGAAACGCTGACCTAAAAAACTGGCATGTTTAGTTTTGAGAAAAGATGACTGAGGGTTGGACTCGACCGCAACCTTCCAATGTGTTAAGGTCTGTTATAAAGAGGACAATGAGCAATTGTTCTCCATGTCCCCTAAAGATAGGGCAAGAAGTAAAATGGCTTAATTTGCAGCAAGGGAGATTTAGATTAGATATTAGAAAAATCTTTCTAACTCTAAGGATAGTTAAGCAATAAATAGGCTTCCAAGGGAGGTTGTAGAATCCCCGTCATTGGAGGTTTTTAAGATGAGGACTGGACAAAACACTTAAGGGTTGGCATAGGTATACTTGGTCCATCCTCTGTGCAGGGGGCTGGACTAGATGACCTCTTGAGGTCCCTTCCAACCCTACATTTCTAAGGTTCTATTGACAGGGGATACTTGGCTCCTACATCAATCACTTTTTTCCCCCCCAGTTGTGAGAGCTTTACAAGAAGTGAGTACAGATTATTCTCTTCATTTTACTGCCCAGGAAACTCAGACATGGAGAGGTTACATGACTTGTACAAGGTCATGCAACAAACTGATGGAACAGCCAGGAGCACAACTCAGGTCTCCAGACTTCCATTCCATTCCCTAACCCGTGGAGCATACAGCCTCTCTAATTAGCTGGAGCTAAGGACAACAGTCTAGTATTAAAATCTGTAAAATAGAACCATAGAGTTTACTCAAATTTCACAAATAAGAACGATCAGATTTTTTTTGCATTCATTCTCTCCACCTCAAGAGCTGAAGTCACGAAGTTCTTTTCCAACCCAAACAATTCCCCAAGTGTCACACTGCTCAATCATCTGAGGCTCCTTGTTGGCTTTTACCCTCACATGTCTTAGCAAATGTATCTGTACGGATACATTTTACGCTTAGAAATACATGTATATAAAATTTTATAAAATCTCATTCCTCCCCTCCCCCCCCAAATATATTTTAGATGAACATTCCATTTACCGCAGTGTCCAAGAATCAAATCTTTGGATAAGCCAGTCCGACTCCAACATTCGTGTTAAGCTGTAATTATTTGTGACCCAAATCTGCCAGCTTTACTCATGTAAACTGGTACTTATTCACATAGATGGATAGCCCAGCTAAACTCAGAAAGACTATTCACATGAGTTAAGTCCTACTTCATGCAAATAAGGGTGTCAGAATCAGACCCCAGTGAATATAAAACATTACCTGCTATTCTTTGTATCATATTGTCTCATATTCTTGATGAAGTGCATCTTCTTCAAGCTTTTGTGTCTTGGCGATCCAGATATGTGCTTAGTTCTGCAATTAAAAAGAATTATTCAGTGATCTAAAACAAAGATGTAGGTGTTATGATCAGATGGCGGCACTAGCATGCAGGACCTCAGATATTCAGCTTTGAGGCGGGTGGAGGGAGGAGAGGACTTGCATGCAACGAGTTAAGATTAATGCTGCTTTTGAAAAAGTACCTTCGTACACTGGCACATTCCACTATGTCTTCTAAAAATTCTAGAGAGCAGCGCTGGGAGATAAAACGCCTTCTGTAAAAATGTACAACACCATGAAGAGTGAACAATATTAGTTCATGGCCTTTGAGATCAGAAACTGCAACAGAGATTTATGAAGTCTTAAGATATTGTACTGCTCACAAAAGATAGCTGAAATATTCAAACCTCGGCATCTTCAAACTTCTGAAGAGGCCAAGAACCTTAGTAGTTCCCAAAGCAAGCAGTTTATACTGAGTAAAGGATCTCATCTTTTTAAGAAGTTGGCTCTCTTAACAAAGAGGTCATTTGACTAATCAAAATAGATTATGTAGAACAGAAAAGCCTGCCTGCAAGTTACCACTCTTCAGGAATCTTTGCAATACAAGTTTAAAAGACCCAATGAGAGGTGTGGGAAAATCCCTCACCTGGGGTAGAAGGGGGGAAATAAATCTTATTTTATAGCTTGTGCGCTTTCCTCAAGTCGGAAAATTGGACTAGTTACTTTTCCTGCGATACGAGTTTAGACAAACTAAAAAAAGCCTTCTTAAAACAGTTCTGGATCAATAAAAGCAACAGAAGGACTAAGAAAACTATAGAAAGGGCTATTAAAGAGGAAGCTTGGGGTACTACATGCTGATGTAAAATCCTAAAATGGAAGACATGGGGGGAAAAAAATCCACAAGAAACTGAGATGGTGTAATGTTAATGGTGAATCACATTAACGTGCGGAAAATGGACCTTGCCCAGAGGAATAGATTCCTATTGTCAAAGGCTTAGATCATTCATTAACCAGTGAAAATGTAAATGTGAAGAAGGATTTTGAAGCTATGTACTCCATAAGAATGTGTTCAGACCCAATCGGCACTAAGAAGCCACCTCCATGTAATAGTACTTCACTGTAACTATTCATATTCTAAATCTTGTCCCTTTGTCTTGGTAGCCATAAACACCCCATGTACTCAGCGATCTGAGTTTTTCTTCTGTTATTCTTGATAGATGTCTGTTAATCCTGTAATATGCACTGTCAGAACTGGACTACTTATATCAATAGAAGCCAGTTCAGAGACTGTACTAGACAAGTAAGAGGGCTTTGGTTTAAAAAAAGAAAAGAAAAGAAAAAAAGATTTGTAAGATTTTAAAGACCAAGACAATGGAGTTTCTTTAAAATATAAGCAAATATCCCTATATCCCAGGGGAAACAAAATAACAGCAGT
This sequence comes from Malaclemys terrapin pileata, assembly GCF_027887155.1. Lineage (NCBI taxonomy): Eukaryota > Metazoa > Chordata > Testudines > Emydidae > Malaclemys > Malaclemys terrapin. The sequence goes on along the minus strand of NC_071516.1, from coordinate 8,357,425 downwards.
GTTTACGTTAAAAACTATGAGAAACAGCAACCATTTTTATTTTATCAAGAATAATTATGTAATTGGAACTACAGAAGCTAGATATTCTCTTGCACAGCTCGCTCTTATTGACTAAGGATTTTCAGTTAGTCTCCTAGGAATTCCATCAAGCACTTAAAAAATAAGCAGCTACACACATTGGTAAATAAACTGGAAAAAAAGACTAAAGACGGAAAAAAAAGTCAGCCTGCTTTATTATTTGGGTGCCTAAACAGATTCATAGGTAAGGCCAGAAGGGACTACTGTAGTCATCTAATCTGATCTCCTGTACAGTAGTCCATAGGACTTCCCCAAATTAAAAACTACAGCATATGTTTTAGAAAGACATCCAATCTTGATTTTAAAATTGCCAGTCATGGGGATGCCATCACAGCTCTTGGTAAATTGTTCCAATGATTAATTACCCTCACTGTTAAAAATGTGCACTCTGTCTTCCATTGAATCTTGTTATACCTCTGTCTGCTAGACTGAAGAACCCATTATCAATTCCCCCTCTTCCCCCCAAATAGGTACTTATTGACTGTAATAAAAATCACCTTTAAACCTTCAGTGTGCTAAGTTTAGCTTCTTGAATCTATTGCTATAAGGGTCTTTTTCCAATCCTTTAATCGTTCTTGTGGCTCTTCTCTGAAATCTCTCCAATTTCTCAATATCTATCTTGAATTGTGGACACCAGAACTGGACATGGTATTCCAGTAGCTGTCAGACCCAATGCCAAAGACAGAAGAACCTCCCTACTCATACTTGAGATTCCCATTTATACATCCAAATATGGCTTTACACGTCTAACTTTAGGCACTTAACTTTAGAAGTAAAAATTTACTTTTTTAGATAGCTATTATAAAAAGATTAAGATGACAAATGTTTATTTCCTTTTCCCCACCCTTGTAGTTACTTTTCTCAACTTCTCTAAAGATACTGTCAGAGCTGCCTAAAAAATGTTAGTCCAGTCACACTTTAAAATAGTAAATAATTATCATGTAAGAGTTGCAACTATACAGTACTTTTCCTGCAAATGCAGGATCTACAGTTTGCATGGTAAGCAAAGACCCTTTATGAGGATATCTGCACCTCTAAGTTAAATCCTTACCAGTTTTTCCTACTAAACTTAAAGTAAAAAAAGTGTCACTTTTAATAACTGTAAAAAGAGAGTCTCCAGGAACAGCTCTGCCTACATATTAAGATGCCCTGGGATAAGGATTTTAAAATTAGATGATTTATTTTTTGTAGTAAGAATTCCAATTAGTATTTTGCACTTCACTATAAAATGCATCTATCCAGTTTGTCCAAATTATTAGAAAAATAAATGCCTTCATACATTCTTGAAACCCAGTTACAAATAAAAAAAAAAATCATGATTTACCATTCTTGTCTACTTTTTGTAAGTGTGTGTCAGGAAACCCAAGACAAACTACGTTACTGAATGCTTTTTTCTCCCTTGGCAGGAAAGGGCATCAAAAGCAACCGTCAAAAGCAAATATGATTAACAACTAGTTATGGCTTAAGGGAATATGTAGCAACATTCTCCAATACAGAACTTGGCATTTTCTCTAGAAAGCAAATTTGACATCTTTAATTTCTCTTACTGGAGTTGTTCAGGTGTTCTCTGGAAAGAGCAAAGCTCAAGCAAGCACTCAGCTGGAAAATTTGAGTTGCTCCTTGTATACAAGAATGGAGAGAATGCTAAATCTTCCCATTTGTGAGTTAATTAATGTTAGAAACTGTCTTTGGTAGTGTTCTATGGAACAGCCGGTCAAATGGCTAGAAACTTGGTACATCCATGGGGAATGGATCACCTATAGTCCCCAATGTCCACTGCCAAAATTGCAGTTTTAAAACATTTCTTTGCATAGCTCTTTTTCAGGTAGTTTCAATCCTACTCATGGTTATTTTGGAGCCATCACAGCCACAAGCATGGCTACTGCAGTGGTATTTCAGCATGCAACATCATCCAAGATAGACAGGTGTCCACATAAATCAAACAATTCCTGGTGTGCTGAGAAGGCTATTAGTCATGATGCAACATTCTCAGATCTGGAATGCAGCCCCTGACCTACATTTAGGAAACGTCACAGGACTCATGTATTAGGGTCTACAGCAGCAGTTCTCAAACTGTGGGTCAGGACACCAAAGTGGGTTTCGACCCCATTTTAATGGGGTTGCCAGCACTAGTATTAGACTTGCTGGGGCTTGGGGCCGAAACTGAAGCCTGAGCCCCACTGCCCAGGGACAAAGCCCGAAGGCTTCAGCTTTGGGTGGCAGGGCTCAGATTACAGGTCGTCCCCCCCACAGGGCAGGCTCAGGCTTCAGTCCCTCCTTGTGGGGTTGTGTAGTATTGTCAGAAGGGGGTCGCAGTGCAATGAAGTTTGAGAACTCTTGGGTCTACAGCATCAAGCCCATCAGGATGTGATGAAACACTATTAGCCCCTTCCCCCATTACTTTGGTTTTCTCCATGTCTAACAAAGCTCGCACAGACGTGGATTGCTGATTCTATCTCTGTGTGTGTGTGTGTGTGTGTGTGTGTGTGTGTGCGCGCGCGCGCATGCAGATGCATGTGTGGTGGTGGTAGGGGAATAGTTGCATAAAAGGGTGTTGGTTTAGCCAAATAATAGAGGTAGATAGAATCCCTACCTGTAGGAATCCCTGGGCAAAGCCACTTTGCTGAAAGTGTAGAGTACCACAGGGATATGCAAATACAAGTTCTCCTTGCTTGGCTGCATGAATCCCACTTAGAAGGCAGGCACCAGGAAGGAAAGAGTTTGTTCTTTATTCCAGGAAGGTCTGTAAAATTAACTCTCTAGGATTATGAAGTACAGTGAGAATATCTGCTTCCTGGAGCTAGGACCTGTACTTATTGTTCTGAACTTTATGGGAGGATTCAAGGTTTTGGGGGGTGTGATATATTCAGCATGTTTAGGAGGGTAGCACTAAATTCACTGTATTGTCTTTAAAAACATCAACAGATGTTAGTTAGAATCAGCCAGTCTAAGTGTCTCCATAACGTATTTATTTGGATGCTTAGTAAAAGGTATTCTTCATCACTAGTTACGCTAGGGCAGAACAAAAAAGGTCTTGGGCTCACTTTTGGATTGAGTACTTGCATTCATGTCCAAGTGGTGGCTGGGGAGCAAATGCAAGTCCCACTTGCCATGTCCAACTCCAGCCAGAAGAGGAAAACCACCTGTTAGGAAGCAGTCAGCCCTCCTTGGAAGGTGCATTTTCGGAGCCCGTGCAGGATAACAGGAAGCATTACAATAGTGACGCATACTGCTCTGGAAAAACTGGCCAAGTCCACTGATGTTTAGATGTATTTGAAAGGAGAAGGGCCTCACGCTCATTGTCTGAAATTGGACCATATAATTCACAGGAAATCAGATCTGCTGACAGCCTGCTTCTGCGCTAGGAGCAAAAACCCAGACACTACAATAAGAATTTCTAGTCAGATTTGCTTGGTTCTATCTTCCAAACCTCTGGCTTCTGCCCTTAGCCCATACTTCAGTTTGCTGGGCTTGCTCTGAGCGCTTATTTGCTGTTTGACACATTAGACATGAAAATTAAACAAAGAGGAACCTCACTCTAGGGCCAGGGGAAGCTTACGTAACTGAAGTTTATTTTTTCCTAAATAAAATAATTAATCCCAGTCCATTTGACTCAATGTTAGGAATGGAGAGAGCACGTGTCTAGGTGATCCACTTTAAAAGATTGCATTTTGACAAGAAATGAAAAAGGTGTTTGCATTAATACCTTCCTCTGTCACTCCCAACTCAGGCACTTGATGATGTGCTTTGCCTGCACACTGAAGAGGTGTCAGGAATATTATCCATTCCTGAATATCACAAAGCTTTGCTTCCCACAATTGCAGTGTCTTGAAGTTGAGAAGGTCAGGAAGAGATATCTGAAGCAGTACACACAGAGAAACACTACAGCATAGGAAGATTCCACCCCACACTTTGAACTACAAACAATACACCCTAGTGCGTAAACAGAAAACTTCACTCCATTTTAGCTGCATTAACAGAGTTAAGATTTTTCTACCAAAGCAGGAGAAGTGTTTTCCCTTTGGAAGTCTAAGGCATTGAATAAGATATATTCCTATGGAATAAGGGTGCCACAGAGTTTTACTAATCTATATATGCCATAATTTGCGCACACAAAAATTGTGCAGAAATTTAATAGAATGTAGTGAGGTGGTATTTTACTATGCTAAGACTGATTCTATTTTAGATATTCATGAACCTATCAGCAGAGTTTTAAAGAATAACAGTTTTACTATTGTTATGGTTTATTTTTAACAATGTATTTTTACAGAGTATACTATAGTACCATAACACTTTCCACCATTGTCAAAATAAGTGTAAGAACATTTTGCAATTTGTTAGCTTGTTTTTTATGGTTTCCCCCATACCCATTATCATAGTGTGAATTAGTGAGGCTCTGTTATAGTAAGAAACCTTGGATTACATGGACGAGCTGACCACTTGTCAGGTTCTGCCTGATGAAACCAATTTTAAAATGGATTTATTCTGTTCTAAGCAGATTTATCTAGGATGAAGTTCCTGCCTCTAGCTTTATGAACTGGACTATAAAGGATTATAATTAGAGGGGTTTCCAGAGCTCTCAGTGCTGTGTGTAATTTAAAGACAAAGAAAATTCATCTGTAAGACAACTACCTACTGTAGCACATTTACAAATATGTTTAAACTGTCTTAAAGACAAATACCACAAAGATTTGACAGTTAGGAGCTCAAGCAGTACTTTACTTCATCCAAAATCCTATCTGGGCTAACATTTTATGCACCAACTACAGCACTCTTAAGAAAAGTAATTCAGTTCAAGCGAATAAAATCTGTGAGCTATATACCAGGGGAAACTGGCTGTTTGCTCCTACCTACTGTAGGTTCCTAAGGAGTAAATTCCCTATTACAATAAAATAAAGTATCCTTGCCAAGAAAGCAGCTAAGGATAGAAAAACCCTTTAAGAAGAGTTTATGTAACACAAATACTACCCTTAATTTGACATTGAGTTTCAATTAGTGAGCATCCCCTCTTTTTCTGAAGGAGTACAAGACCTGAGAGGGCCTTTACCTTATGTTGTTACGAGAATAGAGGCTGACTGCAGCTGATAAGTTGGGCCCTTTGATGCTGGGACCTTTGCTTGGAGTAAAGGCTCCCCAGCTGTGTCTCTGCTCAAAAGAAAGCTCCAGCAAAGGGTTGCAGGAAAACAGAAGATGAAGATGCTCCCACCAAATCCCAGTGTGGAAGGGAAGATGGCGGTCTAGCGGACCAGTACTCTGTCCATGAAAGAGGAAGAGATAGAACAGTGGTAGCCATTCCAAATGCAAGAGCAAGGATTGGGTTAGTCACTGCAGACCATTAGTGCCTCAAATCTACACCCAACTCACCTGAGCAAGGAGGGAAGAGGTCACTGGGGGCGTGAAAAGAAGCTAGTTAAGAACAGATCAAAAAGTGGAAACCCAACTCTCATTCTTAAAGTAGCAGGAACACATCTCCTCCCATTCCCTCTCATTTTAAGAATGGGTGTATTTACGTTGAAGATTCATAGTTTGTTCTTTAAGCTGTAGATGTTTGATAACCAAATCATGTTTAAGCTGGTGAATGCAGCTGTCATCTTGACAATTTATGACATTATTTCCTTCCAGATATCCCCACTGGCTTGCATATTACCGCCAAGGTATGTGAATTGATTCACCTCCTGTATTCCTTTGCCCTCCAATGTAATGTCTCAATTGAGTTGGGAGTTGTTGGAGATCTCATTGGATTTATTTTTTTGTAACTGATTAACCTCATCTTTCTTGCAATGCTGTTCAGTCTTTATTTGCATGTTGGTTGAACAGTCACTTAGAAGACAGTTATATCAGCAGAAGTATACTAAAAAAAAATTTAGATTCTGTTAAACCATGGCCATGTTGGATCCATCTACACTTGTTCTCATAATGAAGTCAATGGCAAAGCCAAACAGGAGAGGAAAGGATGCATTCTTTGTTTGACACCAGTGTCCACGTTAAATCATTCCCTCAAGTCTGTGTTCACTTTAACTGTGCATGTTGCATCCTGATATGAAGACTTGATTATGATAATTATTTCTATTGGCATACCATAATACAGATGTGCCAGAGTGAACAGCAATGGAGGCTGTCAAATGCTCTCTTAAATATCTATGAAGTTTATGAGGAGTGGGTTTTACTACTTGATGCTCTCCTTCAATGATTATTCTTAGGGTGAAAATGTGGTTGAGACATGATCTTCCGGGTGGAAATCCAGCCTGCTCTTCCCTTAGCTTTGCCTCAACGGCTTCCTTTATTCTGCAGAAGCCTCAAGGGAGTCAAACCATCACTCTGGTGCTGTGCCAAAGTGATGGTGCTTCTATAGGGAGCTGGATGCCATTCTCAGTGGCAACCCCACCTCCAGACCTCCAAGAGTTCCCTGGATACTTCCAATTGTTGCTCGGTTATATGAGGTACAGCTGTCCTTTGCTTTGTGTATTCTAGAAGTGGGTGAAGGGGATAGAAATGTACAAGACGAGCTGTGTTTGTGTGTGCTCCACATTCCCTTGTGCAGCTAAGCCAGGGATCCTTCAGGGGGTCACAAGGTTATTACATGGGGGATCGCGAGCTGCCAGCCTCCACCCCAAACCCTGCTTTGCCTCCAGCATTTATAATGGTGTTAAATATATAAAAAAGTGTTTTTAATTGATAAGGGGGGGGAGGTTGCACTCAGAGATGTGCTATGTGAAAGGGGTCACCAGTAGAAAAAAGTTTGAGAGCCACTGACTAAGCAGAGCACACAGATTTCACAGGAATTCTCCAGAGAGATCTCTAGGAAACTTTTCTGGAGGTTTCTGCCAGTCCTCTGCCAAAGCTTCCTTGGCAGAGCTGCTCTCTTCCTTCCCCCATTGAAGGAAGCTTTCCAACACCAATCAGCAATCACTTGTGCAGGGACCAAAGCAGCACCCAGGCGAGCAACACAGGGACCTGGTCTGAAGCCACATGCATGCAGAAGATGTATCCTTGCATACCCTCAGGATTGAGATATCAAGTTCAATGACCCCCACCTGTGAAAAATGCTGGCAGAATTTACAATATTGTCCTTAATCACCTGCAGTGATCCCCTTAAAAAAAAAAAACCAAACCACGGAGAACCTTTGCCCCATCTTGAGCACCCCCATTCCCCTGGGTTCAACTCAATATAGTTTGTTCGCCAAGCTGTGTGCTTGCCAAGAGATAGTGAGAAACCTGATTCTTTAAAAAAGGTGCATTTTACTATAATGATTCGATGCTGTGTGTGCACAATCATGCTTCTGTTTATTGTTTCTTGAGCTTCTGCAGATGCGGACTTCAGGGGAACCCCCTACACACCGTCAGTGTGTCTCCACCAGATAAGGAAGCAACCAAGGAGGACATGTTTCGAGAGGTGCTCAGAGGCCAAAAAACTAGAAGGCAGGGCATGGAGAGAGACTTTAAAAGAAAATTATAAAATAGGCGGGACAGAAAAGAGCCAGGAGCAGATTTTACTGGGCCTGGAACGGATGATACAAGTGATGGAGGAGCAAATGGAGATGCTGAAATCCCAAATCACACTGCAGGCAGAATTCATGCATGCTCAGACCCCCTGCAGCCAATACAGAACTGCTTTCCATGCCCTCCGCAAACTCCAGGACCAAAATTGGGATATATCTACCCTCTGTCGCCCCGCTGCAGTTAGGAATCCTATTGCCACAAAGCCATCCACTATTTTATGCACACTGCCAAGAGTTACAGTCCTTCATAACAGGATGCGATTAATGGCCCTGCACACTTGTGTTAACACAGTCCCTACAGTGGGCTTCCCGACTCCAAATTATTTCACGACTGACCAGTTCAGTCTGGAGTTGCCAGCTTCCACACAGACAGACATCGCCACACGCTTCTCCGCCGAGAGGGCAGCTCTTGTTTTGGTGTCCTTGTGTCATAGTGCTGGGACGAGCGCCGCACATAGTTCCAGAAAGGTGGAACTTTTTTTTTGCATCCGAAAGTTCTGCAGACACTGCTAGTCATACCAGACCTACATAATGATGCAATCCCATCACTCAGCGCTTGTTTCCAAGCCCAAAAACAACGGTCCACCATGTGCAGCTGCTCCTTGAATACCAAAAGTAACCCGGTTTTGTTTCTTTCCATGGCACACAACAGGCTGATTCCTGTTCAGATTGGGTGCTAATGATATACTCCAGGGGTCGGCAACGTTCGGCACGCGGCTCGCCAGGGTAAGCACCCTAGCGGGCCGGGCCAGTTCATTTACCTGCTGACGTAAACATCCCTCGGCCCGCGCTGCTTCCCGCCGCCCCCATTGGCCCGGGACGGCGGACCGCGGCGAGTGGGGGCCGCGATCGGCCGAACCTGCCACGTTAGCAGGTAAATAAACTGGCCCGGCCCGCTAGGGTGCTTACCCTGGCGAGCCGCATGCCAAACATTGCCGACCCTGATATACTGCATGGCCAGCCGTGATGTGTTCATAACAGCGACCACAACAGTAGAGAGCAGTGCAGGATACATCCTTTCAGACAGAGCTAGCGGGCGCACAGTAAACAGGCCATTGAAAAATGCCACAAAATGCAGTTGGAAGGCAATTAACTTAGGAGGAAAAGCTTTTTGGCACATTGCCTAAATATTAATTGCTTTGTTCAACATTGTTCCTCCTTGAAGAGCAGTGGATTTTTCTCTTTAATCAAGGAAGATGCATCAAATTAGCACAAAGGAATGAACTACAAGTTTCTCTACAAAGTAGAAAACTGGATTAGAAACTAGTGTTAAAATGAATAATAAAAGGGTAAAAGGGACTGAACTGGTTGTAGGAGATATACACACACACACCTCTAAAAATTCCAGTTGGGCATATGCTGTTAGGGTCTTGTCAACATAGCAATGACATGGACCAACCATATAATCTGACAGCTATTTTTGAGGGGTGAATTGGGGAAGAGAATGAGGGCGAATGGGTAAATGTGTATTAATTAGTGCTGTGAGATGCTATATTTAAGTCATGGTTATGACTATAAAGTTCTGACAAGCAAAGCATTAAAATGAACACAGATTTTCTAGGACATAGAAATCCATATACATAATGAAGTCTTAGCCCATGAAATTTAATGCCATGTTATACATTGGATATAAATGTCTAACTTCATGAAAAATAAGACTTCAACAGTAGTTCAATATCAGCCAAGACCAGCTACCAACAATTTTCCATATTCAATGGGTTGAAGCTACCACCTCTCCCGCTTTTTTAAAAATGGTCCCCACGTAGTCCTTCAAAAACATGTCTAGTTCAGAGAAACAGTTAACTTCATTTAAGAGTGTTATAGTCTGCAGCCAATGCGTAGTTCAACTATTTTAGAAGTCACTTCTTAGAGTTACCGTACGTACAGTTAAATACCCATTAGGGTATCTTTTATAAACTCTTTGCTAAGGATGTGCTGATGGAGCAAGTTCTCTTGAGTTACTACTATTGTGAGGGACATATCATTGGTAGAGACCAGTGGAATGGCAGTGATTTGAGATGCTGCAGCTGCCACACTCAGGGTACATCTACACTACAGCGGGGCGTCGATTTAAGATACGCAAATTCAGCTACGTGAATAGCGTAGCTGAATTCGACGTATCGCAGCCGACTTACCCCGTTGTGAGGACAGCGGCAAAATCGACTTCTGTGGCTTTCTGTCGGCGGCGCTTACTACCACCTCCGCTAGTGGAGTAAGAGCGCCGATTTGGGGATCGATTGTCGCGTCCCGATGGGACGCGATAAATCGATCCCCGAGAGGTCGATTTCTACCTGCCGATTCAGGCGGGTAGTATAGACCTAGCCTCATACAGTTTCTAGAATCTGAACTGCACCAGGTTCTTGACTTCCTTTCATGTTGTGTCACATTAGCTTTTAGTTTATCATGCCATGTATTGGAGAGACACTGTTCAAAGGATAAGGGCAGAGGGGGCTCATCCACCATCCCGGAAGAATGTTAAATGTTAATGCAGCCAATATTTCATCACCTCTCTAACATGCCAGGCCCTTTTTGAGGATGCTCTAACAAATTTGTATTCCGAAAACCCATTTGTGGCTAATTTACTTATTATCTGGTCAGAATTAATCTACATTTAAACACTTTTTCCACACAAGAATTCAGCTTCTTAGAAAACACTACAAATTAACTGCCATAAAAGGAAAGCAAATTATTAGTTTGTTCTTGCTTCCATCACTGTGGAAGCTTAACTTGTGACAAATTAATGTTTGACATTTTTAAACCATCCATAACAGATCGGAGAAAATCCACATAGAACTTCATAGGATTGTAGGACTGGAAGGGCCCTCGAGAGGACATCTCGTCCAATACTCTGCACTCATGGCAGGACTAAGTATTATCTAGATCAGGGGTAGGCAACCTATGGCACGTGTGCCGAAGGCGGCACGCGAGCTGATTTTCAGTGGCCCTCACACTGCCCGGATCCTGGCCACTGGTCCGGGGGGCTCTGCATTTTAATTTATTTTTAAATGAAGCTGCGTAAACATTTTAAAAACCTTATTTATTTTACACGCAACAATGGTTTAGTTATATATTATAGACTTCTAGAAAGAGACCTTCTAAAAACGTTAAAATGTATTACTGGCACGCGAAACCTTAAATTAGAGTGAATAAATGAAAGACTTGGAACACCACTTCTGAAAGTTTACCAGCCCCTGATCTAGATCATCATCATTATATCCATTAACTATAATAATTTAGCAAAGTTCCATCAACCACCAAATGCTTTATCAAAGAGATGGGAAGTTTTTGCATTACAATAGGAAGTTCGACAAACTTGGGGTCTGGTGAACCATCAGATGGCAACTTCTACAGTCATGGACTCTACTATGAAAATACCCTATCTTCAGTTCAGAAAATTACTTTCAGTCTCAGTTCTTCAGTGATACAGCAAATGGATTTAAACACACTCTCCCTACCTCCCCCAAACCATGATTACCTTTTCACTGTTTGGCAGAACCTACGGCAGGATTATCAAGAAATTAAGGTGTGAAATTACCATGATTATGCATGCACAAACTGGTTAATTACACGCATTTACCGACAAAAAAAAAAAAAAAAAAAAAAAAAAAAATTCACCTAGCAGTTTGTGCCTATGATTGCTCAATTCTGTCTGCTATTTAGATTGGCCTAATCACTTGGTAACCAAGCACAATTTGCACAGCTAACTGCAAGCCCAAGTCATGTATCCAATGAAACTCCCAGTTTTAAATTCTGACAGTCATGATACAATAACATAGTGAAGAAATCAATTTTAGTGACCATATTGACACTCACTTTTAGTCAAGTTTCACTAACTGTTTACAGCTCAATATTTGTATCATATGCCATTCAAATTGGATGTACAACACTGAGAACTAGACCAACCATGTGCATCTCAACCTGTATTATTATGAGACTGATTACAGCCTTCACAGGCAACCTTTAAAATTGTATGAATGATATGAATTGGTTCATACAGACAGCTATGTATTTAAATAGTCAAGCTTCTCTCTTCACCAGTCTTTTCTACTTAGCTTCTATACCACTTCATCACTGTAATATTGAAGCACCTTCCACTGTTATTGATTAAAAAAAAAAAAAAAAAAAGACTCCTTTTGTATCTGATCACCTGAGTATTCACTCAAAAACATTTGTAAAAGCTATCCCCTAGAAAGCTTCTTACCTATTCAACAACTGAATTTTTTTTGTGGGATGTATACTCAATATTCCAAGGCCCAGATTTTCAATAAACCAAGATGTCCATTTCCAATAACGGCACATAAATCAGATTGCAAATTGGCCATGCAGATGTCTTGCTTATGAAACTGCAGTTCTTGTATACACAAATCAGTCAATTATCACATGGTTTGGCAGAATTTGTGAGTTTTTTTTTAAATAATTCAACAGATAATATTGATGCTTATCTATGCATTTTTTCAATTGTTATCAATTTAAATTTGCACAGTTGCACAAAATTATGGGGGGGTTAGACAATACTGTAATTGGAGTAAGAATTTAATGACAGTAGATGTCAAGATTCAAAAAGTTAAAAGCTTGATAACTGTTAAAATACGAATTGGCAATATCATGTCAAAATATACAAATAAAGATCCTTAAATCAAACTCTGGGTAAGTTCCCAAGCAGCATTTCTTACTTTGCCCATTTGTAAATTTTGATTATTATTGATGAAAATATTTTCTTGTCTATTTGTGTTTATATGGTGAAATGAACATTTCACAATAAAAATATAACCCTTCAAAGCCTATTTAACACACACTTATTGCATAATCATGTCCAGGATAGCTGAAAAACAGGGCTTATCTGTAGTATGGAAGTTAATAGTTACCACCACTGCAAACGCTTAATGTAAAGTGGATTTATATTGCTGTCTATACTGGTGTAGCTACAGGATCTCAATGTCCATATAAGGAATCAATATTCTCTCATTCTGCTCAGATTTAACGATTACACACACTGAAAAGTTTGCCACCCTCCTGAAAAGGTGCTAGATTAGTAATGGATATTACCCCTTAATAATAGCTCCAGGTCATTTGTAGCAACTTAAGGCCTAAATGTTCTGAATACTGCATACCCACTTGTACATACAGTAACTACCCATTTAACCTCCTCTCGGTTAATGTTGTTTCGATCTTATGTCCCTGCTCAATTACAGAACATGCTCGTTTAAAGTTGTGCAATGCTCTGCTATAACGTCTTTGGCTGCCTGCTTTGTCCACAGCTGGCAGCCCCCCCACACACACATCAGCTCCGCTACGCTCCCCCTCCCCCAGTGCCTCCCACCCGCCGGCGGACCCTGCGGATCAGCACGTTCCCCCTGCCTGCGCAATCAGCTGGTTTGCGGCATTCAGGAGGCAGGAGAGAGGGGAGAGGACTCGACACTCAGGCTCCCCCCTCCCTCCCCTGCCCGTGGCAATCAGCTGGTTTGTGGCGTTCAGGAGGCAGGGGAGGGAGGGGGAGCCTGTGCGCCGCGTCCTTGCTCCTCCCCCCTCCCTCCTGAACACCGCAAACCAGCTGATTGCTGCGGGCAGGAGGAGGGGAGGGAAGGGGAGGAGTGAGGATGTGGCGTGTGGAGTAAACAGGGAGGTGGTGTGGGGGAGAAGAGGCAGGTTAAAGGTGGGGGCTTGGGAAAGGGATGGAATGGGCTGGCCGAGGGTTGAGCCCCCCGCCCCTGGTGCTTGCACAGTAGGGGAGGCTGCAGCTGCGCAACATGCTTCTCCTAGCCTACGAACCTTCAGCCTCCTTGCCTGCCTCATTGTCTGCAGTGCCAGTGGGCTGTGCCTGCGTGGGGTAATGCGGGGGGCACCTCCCACTGCTGCATACTCAGCAATGATGACTGTAGTATTAAATTGTTTCTTTAAAATTGTTTAAAACTTATACCTGTATTAAATTGCCTGTTTAAAATGTATATAATGCCTTTTGTCTGGCAAAAAAAGATTTCCCTGGAACCTAACCCCCCCGATTTACATTAATTCTTATGGGAAAATTGGATTCGCTTAACATTGTTTTGCTTAAAGTCGCATTTTTCAGGAACATAACTACAACGTTAAGTGAGGAGTTACTGTACAATGTTCCTGAAACTTTGATGTAGGCAACTTGTGCATTGGGGACTAGTCTGACATGCTACGTGACTAACAGCAACTAAACATACCACAGTTGAAATTATAGTAATAAAAAAAAAAATCCACTTCTTCTAATCTCTAGTTTAAGGATTCCCAGCTGCCTTTTTTCAGACAGACCGTGAGATAATATGTTCGTTTGCCTGTTAATAGACTCAACCTCCTTTTCCCCTTCCCATTCTCACACAGAGAGAATGAGGTGGGGTGTTTTCATCAATGAGCCTCATACTACTCAATAATAGATGGATTAAAAAGCATTAGTGGCTTCATTTTGGCTCCATATATTTAACCAAGACAATTAAAAATAGGAACCTCATCTTCAGTTGTAGTGAACCATGTCTGAAATATCCTGTCGTAACCACAACACGGTTAGTGCAAGAGACTCACTTCGTAAGGGAGAATCTTTCTATGCCAGTAAGTATCAGGCAGTTCAGTGCAGCCTGTAGGAATGCATTGCCCAGAAGCTTCCACAAAGACAGCCTTATAACAAAACTCAGCCATCTAATGTCTGCCTCTCAACAAAACCATTGGGCACAAGACTCCAGGCAATTTTAACAACACATTTAAAAATCACTTTTAGCCCATGAAAGCTTATGCTCAACTAAATTTGTTAGTCTCTAAAGGTGCCACAAGTACTCCTCGTTCTTTTAACTATTCCTCAGAGAGCCACCATCACACGCTGGGAGAGATACATCCTATCACTAAAACTCCATTAAAATGCGGTGTGCTTTTTTTTTTCCTTTCCCATTTCTGCCAATTTCCATATATGCATAACTGAAAATTCTCATCAGGCTGACTCCTCCTCTACTGTACATCCATTCAGTCTGTGTCGAAGACACAGGATTGAGGCATCTTTGACCAAAACAAGCAGCAGCAAGTCAGTTATAAGGGGAAAGTCTTGTGGTCAGTTGGCAGTGACAGGAAATGAAATACAAAGAAAGCATATTCTATTTTAGTGAAATGCATATTTGCCAGAATGGATATTTGTTTTGATTACCAGAGACACAATTCATATGCATACACTACTGTGAAAGCCAACTTGCACTCCGCTGGCAGAATAAATGGTCACTCATTCACATGTGTCATTAAACTAAAAGCACCCAATAGAACTGCAGCATCTCCAAGCATTTGACCGAGAAAGGCGCGTGTACGTAACACATTTGTAAAGAGGTTTCATTCTAGTTATTTTATACACAACCCCATCTTTCCATCAAACCAATATCATCTAACCTCTAGACCAGCGGTTCTCAAACTTTAACACCACGAGGACCCCCATTTTTATTTTAAATTTTTCAGGGACCCCAAGCCCGGCTCCCACTCTACCTCTTCTGCCAATGCCCCACTTCTTCCTACCCACCCCTGCTTACTCCATCACCCCTCCCTCAGTCGCTCACTCTCCCCCACCCTCACCAGGCTGAGCACGGGGTTGGGGTGCAGGAGGAGGTGCGGAGTCTGGGAGGGAGTTTGGGTGCGGACTCTGGGCTGGGGTGCAGGCTCTGGCCGGGCGGCGCTTACCTCGGGCGGCTCCCAAAAGTGACCGGCACCTCTCTCTGGCAGCGCGCGCGTGTGTGGTCGCCGCATGCTGCCCTGCCAGACTTTTAGCGCCTAAAATCTCCCGGTTTGACTTCAATAGCCTCCGGGAGATAGAGGAAGGAGGAGGAGTTGATCAGCAGGTCCTGCAGATCCCCTGGAGACTTCCCGGAGTCTGGGGACCCCAGTTTGAGAAATGCTGCTCTAAATCCACACAAACACAAGGTTCTAGCCTCACCACCAACCCTGGTTCTTTTCAAACTCAAGTCCAGATCCCACCTTTTACCTGCTAGCACCTAGAAATATTGCTGGGCGCCAGTATTTCCTCAGACTAACACTGGGCATTGGTGCTCTTGCAAAAATTGTTCTTGCACCGGTGCAATTGCAAAAATGGGATTTACAAGGGCTATTTAGATTGCACTGATTCCTCTGAACAACACTGGATGAAAGACAATGTTAGAACCTTCTCTCCAAACCCCACTTCACCCCAAACTGGCACCTATGTAGGTCTGTCCATACACAAAGCATAGGAGACATTGTCACATTATTTGGGTCGCTCAAGATGCAAAACACAAATTACATTTAGAAAACTTAAAAAAAAATTATGGCTTCAGCGTGGGATATGTTGAGAATAGTGCTTGATGTATGTGTTACATTAAAAAACTATGTTAAAAGGATGTTATTTAGGATTAAGGTTGCATGGCAACTGTACTTCTGACATTTCCCCAACTTTCAAATACTTGACCTTCTTTTCAACCTAAATATTCTTTTACCTTGTTCTGAATGCAGTTTCCTAGGGTTTTTTTTTTTTTTAAGTGAAGGAAAATGATTTACAATTGTGTATAACCTTGTTTTTAATCTCCCCATCATGTAGCATAAGCAGCATTTGAACTCTGAATTCTGCAACTGAGGGCTGGTCTTCACTACGGGGTAGATCAACACTGCTGCAGCAGGGATCGTTTTAGTGGGTCTTCAGACCCACTAAATCGAAAGCAGAGCTCTCTCTCTGGTTGACCCCGGTACTCCAGCTCTCCAAGAGGAATAAGGGAAGTCGACTGTAGAGCGTCTCCCGTCGATGCAGCGCAGTGAAGACACGGGGTAAGTCGACTTAAGCTACGTCAACTCCAACTACCTTATTCACTTAGCCAGAGTAGCGTAACTTAGGTTGACTTACCCCCGTAGTGAAGACAAGCCCATAGACCTCTACCACTTAAGCCACAGGACTATCTATGTCCACTAGCAACTTTGCTTTCCCAGAGATGGAAATGGGCTGCTGTGATCATGTGCTGGATCTGAAGAGAGGTGCATCCATCCCAACTCTCTTCCCCCACTACTGTGCTAGCAGCTCCCAATGAAATGTGCGCTACTGCCTTGGCAGCAGTGCGAGCCAGGCCTTAGAATGTGAAGCTCAGTTATCACCTTGGCTTGCTGTTAAAGCTTTCTAGAGGAACACAAGCCACACAAGTGTTTTAAAACCCAAGTTTACCTCTCACCCAAACTTGAATGGAATTTCACAGGACAAAGAAACAGCACTTCTCTAGCCCACAGCCTCCCCTCCCGGCTGGATTTTGAAGGCCTGCTGTAAACAATGAATGTGTTAAAACTTCCCAGGAAAAGATTACCAAAATCTTTTATAATGAAAAGTGTTAGGCAACCTAAATATAGGGATTGTTACCACCGCACCCAGTGGCAGACTAACACATGGGCCCCGTCCAATTTGGGAGCCCCCACAGGAGTGCCGGAACCTGGGCAGAAGTGTGGGAGGGGGACCCACCTGTGCCAGAACTGTGGCCCCGCCCCTGGCCAGGCTGGAAACCAGAGCCAGGCAGTGGTCAGAGCTGGCGAGGGAGCCCGGCCACTGTGAAGAGCCCCAGATCCCCTGCCTGCCCTAGGTGGGGACCAGGGGCCTGAGAGCAGCCCCCACTTTCCAGGGTGTGCTGCTGCTTTTGGGATCCAAGGGCAGAGGATCCAGTCTGGCTTCCTGCCCCCTCCTTTGGGCCTGCAGACACCCTCTGCGGGGAGAGGAGGCCCTGCCCCGGCTGGGAGGCAGCAAGGAGCCCTGGGAGGATCACAGGCAACGAGGAGCCAGGCAGGGAGGGCTCCTCTAGTGCAGCTCCTATTGCTCCTGGCCCAGCCTCAGCGGCTGCTGCACTCTCCTCAGGCTCGCTCAGTGCCTGCACCCAGCTCCAAGGCTGCTCCTGCTGCCACCTGGGCTTTGTGCCTGTCATGAACATACAGCGAAGGGTAGCATAAAATCCCTCTTTACGCTGTAAAGGGTTAAGAAGCTCAGAAAACCTGGTTGGCACCTGACCAAAAGGACCAATAAGGGGAGAAGATACTTTCAAATCTGTGAGGGAAGGTTTTTGTTTTCGTGTTCCTTTGTTCTCTCCCGGTCAGCGAGGAGCCTGGGCAGGGAAAATACATCTCCCTAAGCCAGGAGTTCTCAAACTGGGGGTTGGACCCCTCAGTGGATCATGAGGTCATTACATGGGGGGTTGCGAGCTGTCAATCTCCACTCCAAGACCCGCTTGCCACCAGCATTTATAATGGTGTTAAATATATTAAAACGTGTGTTTAATTTATTGGGGGGGGGTTGCACTCAGAGGCTTGTGATGTGAAAGGGGTTGCCAGTAAAAAAGTTTGAGACCCACTGCCCTAAGCCATATCTGAACTAAGCATCTAATATTACAGAAATAGTAAGTAATAGCAAGGAAATGCGTTAAATTATCTTTTGTTTTAGCTTGTGAATTTTCCCTGTGCTAAGAGGGAGGTTTATCCCTGTTTTTGTAACTTTAAAGTTTTGCCTAGAGGGGAAATCCTCTGTGTTTTGAATCTTTTTGTTACCCTGTAAAGTTAATCTTCCATCCTGATTTTACAGAGGTGATTCTTTTATCTTTTTTTAAATAAAAACTTATTTTAAGAACCTGATTGTTTTTCAGTGTCCTAAAGACCCAGGGGGTTTGATCTGTGCTCACTCTGTAACCAATTGGTTAGGATATTATTCTCAAGCCTCCCCAGGAAAGGAGGTGTAGGAGCTTGGGGGGATATTTTGGGGGAGGTAGGGCTCCAAGTGGCCCTCCCTGAATGTTTGTTTAAATCACTTGGTGGTGGCAGCAATACTAAGGGCAAGGAAGGAATTTGTGCCTTGGGGAAGTTTTTAATCTAAGCTGGTAGAAATAAACTTAGGGGGTCTTTTATGCAGGTCCCCACATCTGTACCCTAGAGTTTAGAGTGGGGAGGGAACCCTGACAGTGCCCAAGGTAACAACCACGTGTAGCACCGCTCCTCCTATCACCTCTGGCCTAACTGGCTTGCAGTTTGGGAGGCAACACCTCTATGCCCCCTACAAACTATGCCGTGGCCACTCTGCCTGATGCTACTACGCCCACATTAAAAAGTGGGGGGCATGGCCCTCCCACCTCTTAAAAGAGTGGGGAGGCCTGGCCCCCTTAACCCCCCTGGTTCTGGCACTCCTGGGCCCCCCAGAGTGTGGGGGGCCCAAATTTTTTTTGTGCCCAGGGCCATAATAAATCTTAATCCACTTCTGAGTGCACCCTATAATTTTTTAAGGGCACAGATTTGGGGGATGAGTGTCCCTCTAATATAATTGTTACCTTGTAAGCAAAGTAAAGACTTCAATTTAACATCTGCTTTCTGAAGGTAAAACTGTAATAGTAGTTTGCAATAGATCATAAACACAATAGCCAGAAGCCAAAGATTAGCTATGTAGGCGTTTAAGAGCTCTACATTTGAAGAATGTCAGAATGTTTTTAGCTCAGGGCAATCAGTACGTAGTTACCTGCTTTATCAGAAATACTCCATGTTTGTTACACAATCTAAATTTCATTATGTTTGCTTGTGTGACTGAGTACTAAGCATTTTTAAACTCTGAATAAACCACAGAGCCAAAATATTTCTATGAAGGATCACAGGCATCTCCAGGCATGCTTACCTTTCCCAAAGAGTTAAAGCTATGAAACTGTAAAAAGATATACAGGGTAGATACTGAAGTTTTATTCCAGCTAACCAAACAATAAAACCATTTATTCAGGGGAAATTTATAGAGCTACAAAAAAGTCAGTCACTGGCTAGCTGCTGCTCTTACTGCAAAAAAGGTCAGAAAGCCAATTTATCTCTGTAGTTTGAAGGAGCTCTCTGAACTTGTGGTAAATAACTTGCACTACCTGCCTCATCCCCCTATTAGTGAATAGCTTGCAACAAATGAAATACACATCCCAGTGCTATTAAGCTAACACTTCACATGGACTGGTTCTATGATCGCCCACAATAACTTCCCTAATCCTATGTCAACAGTATACAGCAGCACTGGGGCATGCGATTCAAATACAGACACGGTAGAATGGCCATCAGTTCAATCAGCTAAGCAGCTGTAAGTCTGAACAGTCCACTTATCTGCAGTTATTGAGAAGAGAGACTCCTGCTCCGAGACTTGTTATGGTAAAAAGCATCTGACAGTCCAAACATTGACTCATCACACACACTCACAGCTCTCAGAAATGGTACAGCTGTTGCACACTATGAGCTCTCTGAACTCTTGAGTGCCAAAACCTGAGGGAAGACACTCGTTCACTACCTCAGTTTTTGGGGGAAAAGATATGATTTTAAAAGGTGAATTGCACAGATTTTGTTTTAAAAAATAAACAGAAATCCCAAATAAATTTCAAAGCTAGAGGATGCATTTTAAAACAAAATGCAGTAAAAACCTCACTAGTTTGCTGGGTGGGGATGGGGGAAGAACAATGAAAATCACTGAATGCTGTAAGTTCTCAAGTAAGCTATTAACCTCCCCATGAATACTGCATCACTACATATATATTGGACAACTATAATTTATGGTATTTCAACAAGTATATTTATAGTAGACTACTGTGAAAATGATGAAGTCCTGGTCACATGAGACCTTGCT
Organism: Malaclemys terrapin pileata; assembly: GCF_027887155.1. Taxonomy (NCBI): domain Eukaryota; kingdom Metazoa; phylum Chordata; order Testudines; family Emydidae; genus Malaclemys; species Malaclemys terrapin. The sequence goes on along the minus strand of NC_071516.1, from coordinate 8,337,235 downwards.
ACAGAATCTGCTAGGATATTTTTGCTAAGAAGTTGGGACAAAAACACCCCCATTTTTTGTTGTGAGTTATAAAGTGTTTAGATTAATATTGCGCAGAAGTACATCTCAACTGGCAGCGTTCATTTTTTACTGTCTCAGAAACAGGCAAGGATTTCACTTGTATTGGTTTCACTTCTAGCAGTGGTTTCTCCAGAACAGGGGTGATGCAAGCTGGCATGAGTGAGTTACAGGCAGGGCATGTGGGGTAAAAATGACAGAAAAGGCACTGCTGTGTCTTTTCTAGCACATACTTGATTCTAATGCACTTGTCAATGACATTTTCACAAGCAATTAATTGCTCTGAAAAATTACAGCAATTGCATGAAGATAAGAACAATTGCAAGTATAATTAAGTCTACACAGAGATTTCCCTTGATTGGGATCTTAAAAGATATTTTTAAAAGCTGCTGGTCCCCTTTAGAAGATGATGTCAAATGATCTCATAGGTCAGTCACAATGGAAATTTTGCCTAAGGACTCTTTGGCCAGAGTGTAGTGTACATCAAGGCATATTTTTTTCTACAGACCAGGCAGCCTCTCTTTTATGGACATATATTACACAGTGGGTTTTTGTTGTTGTTTTGTTTGGCGAATTGTGAACATGAATATTAGGATGATTGATGGGTACAATGGAAGCTAGTCATGCAAACATTAACCTTTACACCCGCAATTCCTTTGTTGCTGCAAAGAAGGCAGGTACAAGTTATGTGCGTGAAAACGGTACTTGCTAAACAGGGACTGGGCTAATGTCTAGCTAACATTTAGACAAATGAACAAGGTTTAAATTGTGAATTTATTCATTTCAGCGCTACAAAGCATATGCCACTATTGTACTTGCGCCTGCAAGCTCTTCAAAAGCTGGGGACGACTTCTTTGTTTAGTATCTTCTGCTTCTTGTAAAGTACTGAGTGCACATTTGAAGTCTTACAAAATTAAAACTAAATGGCATAGAAAGCGTCTATATAATGATTTTAAGATCTGCTTGAGTCTCAGTAATGACCTCATATCAAACATTTTTCAAAAGATATGTTAACAAAATGTTGTCCCAGCCACATGGATCAAACACGTACGTTTGCAGAAATGGCTTAAAGATAAAATGTTTCTTCAAGTATAAATGATGGTGCTGCAAAGCACGACATCAACAGTCAGAGATATAGATGCTTGGTGGGATATTTCTCCCCCCTTACATACTGAATTAATTTCACAGTGACTATATCAACATGACACACAATTAATAGCAGCTATTTAAAAAAAATGTCAGCCTTAACTATAAATCATATTTTAATATCACCCACCTATAAAGATGATCTAAATCAATTTAAGCCGTTTCTGATTTATTAGCAACCACACATCATTATTATGAACAGTTCCTCCAATTGCTAAGCCAAAAACAGCTTAATTTGGGAAAGTAAGTGACTGCATGCAGAATGCGAAATGGCATTGTGACTGCTGAGGTTTTGATCTGGCCAGATATTTGTTTGCAGGCTAAACTAAATGCACCGTGGATATATTTCACTGTTATTCCCTGCATTAGTGCCATACCAAAACCTCACAAGTGCATAATAAACAATGTCATGTATAGTTGTTGCTCCCATTCTTCACGCTTTCATAACTTGGCTATTTTCAGAGCCCTCAGTTATCTGATTCCATGGCAAACTGTGCCAATTTCAGGCCCAGCTGCAGAAATTCATTAAGATCCGGCAATGCTGCTCTGTTCCCTATTCACCTCCTCCCTCCACCCTCTTTTGTTAGCCTTATTCTTTGAAAGAACAAAAGAACGGAGTAAGATGGAAAAGGAGAGAGGGAGGAGGGATGACAGGCAGAAAAAGAAAGGTGGTGAAAAAGCATATTTGTAATTTTAGATATTCTACCAGCCTATCTGCACAAAAGACAAAGGCTTTCAACCTTCAATCTTTCTTTTAAATGTACAATGTATAGCCAGCAGCACTTTAAAATTGGGTATTGAGATTTATAAAGCAGCTCAAGAAAGAAAGCGCTGTTAGCATATTCTCTCAGGCTAAATATTAATAAGGGGTATATGTTGGAACTTTCCACCCTACGGGCTTGTCTTTACTAGACAACTGGATAGCAACTGTGAGTAATTGAGCATCACGTCACTGACTAGTCAAGTTGGACCTGAGCAAACTGTGTTCAGCATAATGTTAGTCAATATTCATTAAACCCTCCACCTAGTAGAGTTTAATCATGATTTACCCTGGTCTATATTGACCAGACACGTCAGCTACCTTCTGTTTGCCAGAAGCTGGGAATGGGCAAGAGGGGATGGATCACTTGAGGATTACCTGTTCTGTTCATTCCCTCTGAAGCACCTGGCATTGGCCACTGTTGGAAGACAGGATATTGGGCTAGATGGACTTTGGTCTGACCCAGTATGGCCACTCTTATGTTCTTATCTTGGCTCTTCCCAATAGCATCCAAACATTACAAGTTCTTCAGTGAAACCACATCCTAGTTAGCAACACTGTACAAATAAATTTAGAATGTTCTCTGTAATTATATGGGTGTCAGTGCCATCAAATCAACAGCTGTGCCACAGTATTACAGGGGAATTGGACAGGTTATGAATACATCAATTTGGAGCTTATTTACATGACAAAAATAGTTTAACCCATTTGAGTGAGCACCACCATACAGCAAAAACTGAGTATCTACTATTTAAATTCCAGAGTCCCACTAAAAGCGGCACCGGAGGCAGCAAACAGGGCGGCTAACAGGGGAGTTTGAGAGGGAGTTTGCAGGGGGAGGTAAGGGGGGAGGCAGGAGGGCAAGGTGTGGTGTGTGCTCTGAGTCCACAGGCACCGTGGGCAGGGAGCCCAGCAGGCATGAGCCAAGCAGCAGCAGCAGACAGAATGCAGATGGCTGCATGTGGAAGCTGTGGTATGTATATGGTCCTAGCAGGGGAGCCGGAACACAGGTATGTGTGTATGAAGTGTCGCCTGATAGTGTTACTGGAGGAAAAGATTAAGGGGCTAGAGATGCAGGTAGATACCCTGGTGGAGTTTAGGCGGGGGTTTGAGCAGCTGATGGAGGACAGGCAAGGAGGGGCTGAAGGAGAACGCCCTGCGGCGCAGGTAGAGGCAGAGGAGGGTGATAGGGGAATGGAAGGGGGAGAGCATGGGAGGTGGAACCATGTGACTGTCAGAAGCAGGCCAAGGAAAAGAAGGGCCAGTGAGGGGGGAATAGAACTCAGGAATAGGTTCGAGTGTTTGGATAGCGAGGTGGAGGGGCAGCAGGTGGCGGCTGAAGGTGGGAGAGTGAGGAAGAAGAGAAGAGCGACTAGTCCGAGAGAGAGAGGGGAGGAGTTGATGGAGACAGCACCAATTCTGGGCCCCGGGAGGATTCAGGAAGGCATAAGGGGGAGCATTAGGGAAGATAGGAACAGGCTCAGGTCAGGACTAGAGGGATTAGAGACTAGATTACTAGATGGCACTGTTGCCAGGCGAAGGCAGGTGTATGTAATTGGAGACTCATTACTGAGGAGATTGGACAGGCCTGTGACCAGGGCGGACCCGGAGAACAGAAGGGTGTGCTGTCTCCCGGGCGCAAAGATACGCGATGTGGACCTGCGGTTGAAAAGGATCCTAAAAGGAGCAGGTAAGAACCCCTTGATAATCCTTCATGTAGGAACGAATGACACGGCTAGGTTCTCGTTAGAGAGAATCAAGGGAGATTATGCCAGGCTGGGGAAGACGCTCAAGGAGATAGAGGCTCAGATTATCTTTAGTGGGATTCTGCCCGTTCCGAGGGAAGGGCAGCAAAGGGCTGATAGGATTGTGAGAATAAATACTTGGCTAAGGGAGTGGTGCTATAAGGAGGGCTTTGGGATGTATGGCCACTGGGAGGCTTTTGGGGACAGACACCTGTTCTCGCGGGATGGGCTTCACCTGAGTAGGGAAGGAAATAGACTTCTGGGAGGGAGGCTGGCTCATCTTATCAAAAGAGCTTTAAACTAGGAAGTTTGGGGAGAAGGTTGGGAGATGCACAGTTAATCTCCACGCCAGATTCCAGTATGGAAAAGGTGAGTAAAATGAGAGGAGACATAGCCGGGGAGACGAGATTGGACATAGGAAGGACAGGGGGGACGGGCGCAAGGAGGCCCGCAACATATAGTGCTACTAATGGGAGACAGGCTAAACGACATACATTAGGGTGTTTATACACCAATGCGAGAAGCCTAGGTAATAAAATGGAGGAATTGGAGCTCTTGGTCCAAGAGCTGAAACCGGATATCGTAGGAATAACAGAAACGTGGTGGAATGACGGTCACGACTGGAACACAGGTATGGAGGGGTATACGCTGTTTAGGAAAGACCGGAACAAAGGTAAAGGTGGGGGGGTGGCATTGTATGTCAACAGTGAAATAAGCTGTAAAGAAATAATAGTGGATGGATTAGATAACACAGAGTCCGTCTGGGCAATACTCACACTGGGTAAAAGGACTACTAGAGCCTCTCCGGGGATAGTGCTTGGAGTGTGCTATAGACCGCCGGGATCGACCCAGGATATGGATAAGGAACTATTTAATGTGTTTAGAGAAGTAATTACTAATAGAAACTGTGTAATTATGGGGGACTTTAACTTCCCGGATATAGATTGGGGCACAAACGCTAGTAGTAATAATAGGGCTCAGATGTTCCTAGATGTGCTTGCTGATCAATTCCTTCATCAAGTGGTAGCTGAACCGACGAGGGGGGAGGCCACTTTAGATTTGATTCTGGTAAGCAGTGAGGACCTCGTTGAGGAAGTGCTAGTGGGGGACAATTTGGGCTCCAGTGATCATGAGCTAATTCGGTTTAAAATACATGGAAGGAGTAACAGAATTAAGTCAAAGACTAGGGTTTATAATTTTAAAAAGGCCAATTTTAACAAATTAAGGGGACTGGTAAGGGAAGTGGATTGGGCAAACGTATTAAGGGATCTAAAGGCAGAAGAAGCCTGGGATTACTTCAAGTTAAAGATGCATGAGCTGTCGGAGGCCTGCATTCCAAAAAAGGGAAAAAGATTACAAAGCAGGAGATTTAGACCGAGCTGGATGAGCGACCGACTCAAAGGGGTGATTAGGAAAAAACAGAAAGCGTACAAACAGTGGAAGAGGGGAGGGATTAGTAAAGAAACTTACCTTAGTGAAGTCCGAGAATGTAGAGATAGAGTGAGAAAGGCCAAAGGCCATGTAGAGTTGGACCTAGCGAGGGGAATTAAAAGCAATAGTAAGAGGTTTTACAGCCACATAAATAGGAAGAAAGCAAAGAAAGAAGAAGTGGGACCGCTGAAGACTATTGCCGGAGAGGAGATTAAAGACAATCTAGGCATGGCGCAATATCTCAATGAATATTTTGCATCGGTGTTTAATGAGGCCAATGAAGGTATTAGGGATACTAGCACCACTACAGAGGGGCATTCGGGATGGGGGATTACCGTATTCGAGGTAGAAACAAAACTTGATTGCCTTAATGGGGCTAAGTCGGGAGGACCGGACGATCTTCATCCGAGAATATTGAAGGAATTGGCGCGGGAAATAGCAGGCCCGTTAGCGATAATATTTAATGAATCTGTAAATTCGGGGGTGGTCCCGTTAGACTGGAGAATAGCTAATGTGGTTCCTATTTTCAAGAAAGGGAAAAAAAGTGATCCGGGTAACTACAGGCCTGTTAGTTTAACATCTGTAGTGTGCAAGGTGTTAGAGAAAATTCTGAAAGAGAAACTAGTTGAGGACCTGGAGGTTAGTGGCAATTGCGATAAATTACAACATGGTTTTACGAAGGGCAGATCGTGCCAAACGAATCTGATCTCCTTCTTTGAGAAAGTAACGGACTTATTAGATAAGGGAAATGCGGTGGACCTAATATACCTGGATTTCAGTAAAGCGTTTGATACAGTACCCCATGAGGAACTATTGGTTAAACTGAAAAACATGGGGATCGATATGAAAATCCAGAGGTGGATAAGGAATTGGTTAATGGGGAGAATGCAGCGGGTCGTATTAAAGGGTGAACTGTCGGGTTGGAGGGAGGTTACTAGTGGAGTGCCTCAAGGTTCGGTTTTGGGACCCATTTTATTTAATCTATTTATAACTGACCTCGGGACCGATTGCAGGAGTGGGCTGATAAAGTTTGCGGATGATACGAAGGTGGGAGGCGTTGTAAATTCGGAGGAGGATAGGGATATCCTGCAGGGAGACTTGAATGAGCTTGTGAATTGGAGTATCAGAAATAGGATGAAATTTAATAGTAAAAAGTGTAAGGTAATGCATTTGGGGATGACTAATAACAATTTTAGTTACAAGATGGGGACGCATTGGTTAGAAGTAACGGAAGAGGAGAAGGACCTAGGGGTCCTCGTAGACCGCAGGATGACTATGAGTCGACAATGCGACGTGGCGGTGAAAAAAGCCAATGCTGTCTTGGGATGCATTAGGCGAGGTATATCTAGTAGGGATAAGGAGGTCCTGCTCCCGTTGTACAAGGCGCTGGTGAGACCTCACTTGGAGTACTGTGTGCAGTTCTGGTCTCCCATGTTTAAAAAAGATGAACTCAAACTGGAACGGGTGCAGAGAAGGGCCACTAGGATGATCAGAGGAATGGAAAACCTGTCGTATGAAAAGAGACTAGAGGAGCTTGGGTTGTTTAGTCTGACAAAGCGAAGGCTGAGGGGGGATATGATTGCTATCTTTAAATATATTAGAGGGATTAATACAAGGGAGGGAGAAGAATTATTCCAGCTTAGTACTAATGTGGATACGAGAACGAATGGATATAAACTGGCCGTGGGGAAGTTCAGGCTTGAAATTAGACGAAGGTTTTTGACCGTCAGAGGGGTGAAATATTGGAACGGCCTTCCGAGGGAAACGGTGGGGGCGACGGACCTGTCTGGTTTTAAGATTAAGTTAGATAAATTTATGGAGGGAATGGTTTAATGGTAAAACATAGTAGTCAAGGAAAACCAAACAATGGTAGGTAAATCGTATAATGGCTGACAGGGGTCAGGCTGGTGACTCTTGCCTATATGCTCGGGGTCTGACTGATCGCCATTTTTGGGGTCGGGAAGGAATTTTCCTCCAGGGCAGATTGGCCGAGCCTCTGGAGGTTTTTCGCCTTCCTCCGCAGCATGGGGCAGGGATCTCTAGCAGGAGGGTCTCTGCCGATTGAAGTCACCTAAAACAGGATTGGGGACTTCAACAGCAGAGTCCAGGGAAGGGGTAGGGACGGTTTTATGGCCTGCAGCATGCAGGGGGTCAGACTAGATGATCATAATGGTCCCTTCTGACCTTAAAGTCTATGAGTCTATGAGTAAAATGACAATTGTTTTCCCCATTGTTTTGTAGAAGATTTGGGATGATAGCAAAACACACAGCCATTATGAAACATTTTCTGTTCCATATTATACAGAGGATACAGTGGCTGGTGCATATGATGGAATAAAAAAAAAAAAACAACAACAACATTCTATATGGATAATAAAAACCTGTTCCACTGAAAATACAGAGCAGAAAATTTTTACCCTTTGCAGACACACGGACTACTACTCAAGACACAAGGCTGAACCTAGTTATTTTATTACAGCACCGTAGATGTGCATGGTGCCGTACAGACAAAAAAATGTGACGAGTCACTGACCTAAGAAGATTACCATCTAAATTAGATACTGAATAGGGAGAAATGACCTCAAACAAGAGGACTGAGATGTGATAAGGAAAGGAATGTTTACATACTATAAAGTCACATGGTTGTTTGTGTAATACACATTGTGTTAGCCCCTTATAAGTAACTTGGCACATGAAGGGGAGGAGTCACACTGAACAGTTAATTTACATATCCAGTTATATTTCTTCAGCCTCCATTGGTGTACATATGCGAAACTTCATGCACACAATTTTGCTCCTGTGTCTGTAGCATGCAAGACACCTACGGGTACATAGGTGTCTATACTGCTAAGTGTAGGGGCACTTTAGTGCTTATACAAGCAGAGATCCAGATGGAAATTTCCCTCAAGAGATTTAATTATGATTTTAAAAGTCAAAAGGAAGTGCACCCAACCAAAACATCTCCTGTTACTTATGTCTTCCTTGAAAAATGAAGAACTGCTTGTTATTAATGTGCACCTTCAAGGAAAAAAAAAATACTGTTGATCAATACTGTTGTTTCCAGATCGCTAACATGGAGAGGGCAGCCTGGGTCTACATATAAAGACTTTGTGGACCATACATGGTATACAGGTCTGCTGTGCAGGAAGATGTTGCAGAGCAACACTGTTTCTTTAGATTTTATGCAACAACAATATTTTGTACATTACTCTGCAATGTGTAAAAAGCTAAACATGACACTTCTCTCCCTCTTCCTAAGGGAACTGAGACAGGACCAGTCACTATTTGGGGGGGGGGGGGGGGAGTGGAGGAGTAAAGAAAGGACAGGACAACTGACATGGGTCACTCATCATAAAAGGATTTGTGTAGCCATCTTCATTGATGCTGGAGCCTTCACGTGTCCTGGTAACAGTGTCCTATGGATTATAGGACATATCCATTACTTTCAGCTGCACTGAACAAGTACATTGGTCAGATGCATCGGAGAAGCTGCCTGGCATTACAACTTGAGTAACAACATTCCTATTTAAGCACTGCAATCATCTTCTGAAGTTAGCAAACCACTGACCATGACTAAGGGGCGCATATCTCTTTGTACTATTGTTTCCGCCCCTCTGTAGACTCAGTGGGGCAGTTAACATTGTATGGCTATTTTTGTGAGCAAGATGAGTAGAATAATCATTAATTAGATAAACAATAATTAGATAATCCACATTTCAGACCAGTAAGAGTTCTCCTAAACACAGTCCAGTCATATTTCTTCACTGAAACACAATGTACCCATCTCTGAAGTTCACCCAAGGATGCCTCTAGCATACAAGCCATTGATTAATATTGCTCACGAAACAATAGTGTAAACAAGAAGTAGACAATTAAAAAAAAGTACAGAGAATTGAGATTAAGGGGAGCAAATTATAGCTCTATCTAGGACACATTCACTGGCACAAAGTTGTGTTTAATTAATTGAATCAGCATGATCTGAGGGGGAAAAAAAACATGCTTCTGAACAGTTGAAAATCTATGATCACTAATACCATACAGTACAGGATTTGTATTACTTCAAACTCTAACAGCTTGTTTTCTGACAGAAATATGTTGCAAAACAGCCCTTTTCCCCACAAAAATGCTTTTTAAGAGTCTGACCACTTATTACATCTTTATCAGTGTGCTACCAAATTACTAAGCATTAGCCACTTACAGACTTTTGTAAGGCTCAAAGAAAAAAGTTTTTCTGCAAGGCGCATGCCTGCTAGTATCAACATATCAAGTCAGCTAAGAGTAGAGAAACAGAAACACAGACCAGCCGGTTTGTGCCCAGCCTTAAGGAAGACAGATGTCAAAATGACCTCCTAGATCTCAGGCTCATGAGAAACCCCCCAAAGTTCACTGACTGGCTCCGATGAAGAGAGACAGGAAGGGAAACACTCGCCTAAAAATAAACATGCAGGAGTACAAAGGGATTAGTAGTACTGAACCGAACCAAAACCCCCAATACACTTCCTCTGGCTTTTATAAAGACAGGACACCCAGCTAAGGGTTTTCTCCTAACGCACCTCAACAAAAGACAGGTGGATACGATCTAGGCGCTAATACCAGCCTAAGAAGGCGCTATACCTTTGGCGCACCCCTCATCTCTCCCCCTCCACCCCCCATAGGTGCTCCCAACTTTCCCAGGCTGGCTCTCAGCCCCCTCACCCCATGCTTTCCATAGCATGGACATTCCTCCTACTTGCTCTTAGGCTGGGGATTAGTCCACGGCGGGGGGGGGGGTCCGGGGAAAAGGGTCGCAGCTAAGCCCCCCTTCGGGGCTGGACTCTCCCAGGCCCATGCCTTGGCCGGGGGTGAGCGCCTGGCTGATGGGGGGCGAGGCTAGGGGCTCACCCCACATTCTCCTTCGGGGGAATGAAGTGTCCCCTGCTCGGTCTCAGCCCAGAGCAGAGACCCGGGGGGGGGGGGGGGGCTGCCTGCTCCGACGCTCTGCCCAGGGCAGGCGAGCGCGGAGGGGACACGGCCACCCCCACCCTGAGAGAGAGGGGCGGGACCCAGGCGTCCGGGACCCGCCGCGCGCTCACCTTTGCCGCTGCACCTCCAGCGTGAATCCGCCGCCGCCCCCTCCTGGGACGAGCTGCGTGGGGCTGAGCAGCCCCGGGGGGCCCGGCAGGGCGGGCGGCGTGGGGGGCGGGGGCCCGACCTGGCCGCCCAGGAGCAGCGGGGGCAGGAAGGCGGCCAGCCGGGCCGGCTCCGCCTCGCCCTTGGCCCCCACGGCGTGGGCCGGGGGGGGCCCGCCGGCGGGCAGCGGGGCGGGAAGGAGCCGGGTGAGGGCTCCGGCCGGCTCTGCCGCCTCCTCCCCCGCCGCCGCCGGGGCCGAGGGGGGCGGCGGCTTCTGCGGGGCCAGGCCGGGGGGGCGCCCGTCGAGGGAGATGTTGTTGAGGAAGTAGAGGGCGGCCTGCCTGCGCCGGGAGTCGCCCCGCTTCCGCGGCGGGGGCTGCTCCCGGGACGGCCGGCCGGCGGGGGACCCGCACGCCGCGGCCGCCGCCATCCTCTTCCTCCGCCGCTGGCTGCGCGGCCGCCTCAGCCAGCCGCCGCCCCATTGGCCGCTCCGCGCCCGTATGCAAATGAGCAACGGGCCGAGGCGTGCGCTCATTGGCTCGGCCTGCCCCCCTTCCCATTGTCGAGGCCGCCCCACCGGCTCCGGGGTGTCTACTGGGTCCTAAAGCCGGCAATAGCGCAGGGCGCACAAAGGGGGAGCCGGGGGGAGGAACAAGGAACAGCGGCCCTAGGGGCGGGGGCATCAGGCGACCAGCCCCCGGGGGTGGGGGCACAAGGAGACACTCCCCAAGTATGGGGGACAAAGAGACACCCCCCCCAGGGGTGGGGGGTCTAAGGGGTCCCACCCCCTAGGGGTGGAGGTACAAGGAGACACACCCCTGGGGGGAGCATAGTAGGCAGCCGCTCCCTGGGGCCAGATACACAAAGGGCACCATCTCCATGCGGAGTCACAGGGATGTGTTGTGCAGAGTTTGGCCATAGGACCTGCTGTGCCTAGAGCTGGCTGCGGGTCCTTATGCAAGTCACCTACCCTCCCTGTATCTCAGCTTCCCCCACATGAAATAGTAATCCTAATCTGCCCCCCAGCAGGGAGTTGAAGGGCTAATTCATAAACATGCCTGTTGTGCTTTGAAAGTATCAGTATTTTTTTAATGTTTATTTATTTTATTAGCTAGATCCCTTGATGTGCTCAGGACTGTAGACGGTACTTAAATTGGGGAGCTGGAGTTTCAAAAGGGGTCTGAGACCTGGATAACAAATATATAAAAATAAATCAAGGTGGGTTGCTGAGAAGTGAACTTTAAACTCCATTTCACCAAAGCTGCTGCTCCCAGTCTATGATAGCCCACCTCCCCCCACACTATACACACACAGTTTTGCACTCTATGCATCTGAAGAAGTGAGGTTTTTACCCACGAAAGCTTATGCCCAAATAAATCTGTTAGTCTTTAAGGTGCCATCAGACTCCTTGTTGTTTTTGTAGATACAGACTAACACGGCTACCCCCTGATACTTGACACTTTTGTCAGAACACTTTCAGCACTGAGTGCAGGTGACAGAAACAAATGCAGCCTCGGTTCAGAGGGTTTTACTGCTTCCAGTTCGGTTCAAGGGGTTTTGATAATTTTATTTGACATGTTTTCTCCATCACTGGAAATTTTAAAATCAAAGTTGGCTGTTTATTTATTTATTTACAAGTTGTCTAGGAATTATTTTTGGGTAGTTCTATTGCCTGTGTTATACAGGTCAGACTAGATAGTCACAATGGTCCCTTCTGGCCTGGGAATCTATGAATCTATAACTATGTGGTTCTTGTGTTTTCCCAAATAAATAACATTTGGGGGTTCAGGAATCCTTAGGTGTTTCTACTTGTAGACTTGGGTGTGTTTGTGTGTGAAAGGTTGTTAGTTCCTTTAACGTGGGAGTGGATAAGGTTTCAGGCAGGGTCTCATTTTTTGTTTTAATCAGAACCCCTAGGCAGCATTGAACATGGCCCTTCTTACTGCTATAACACCCGGCAGAAGGATTAACATTTTGGGGACTTGTCTGGCAGTTGAACGTAGGACCACTGGATCTAAAAACATGCAGTGTTACTGCTTTAGCTGAAAGACTCACCTTTGCTTGCATGAAAGCTGTAGCAGACTCATAAACCTCTACGTGTTCCAGCCGCTTGGGGGGCAGTGAAGAGTGACGCAGTGGAGTGTGGGTTACATATTGAGAAGACTCACTGGGAGACTTAAAAGGGTGGCGAAGAGTCCTGCATCCGACGAAGTGGGTATTCACCCACGAAAGCTCATGCTCCAATACGTCTGTTAGTCTATAAGGTGCCACAGGATTCTTTTCTGCTTTTACAGCTCCAGACTAACATGGCTACCCCTCTGATACTTAAAAGGGTGAAGATGTAGGCCCTAGTACCACAAACACAGCATGCCAATTGTTCCATTAAGGTCAATGGAATTACTCACATGCTTAAAATTAAGCAGGTACGTAAGTATTCACAGGATCAAGGCCTTAGAATGTTGAATTTCATTTTCCAATAATACCAAAAAGGGCCACATTTTTAAAGAGGCTTTACACCAACTTTTAATACTATGCCTGCAACTGTGCACCTGCAATCAAATCGATGTCTAACTACGGTACATGAATTGTAGATGCTAAACGGTGGGCACAAGATTAAAGGCAGATTTTTTTTATATGGCCCATAAACCACTATATAAACGCTAAATATTATTATTGTAGATCTTTCGTAAACTCTATTTTTTTCATACTGTCCTAAATATAATAACATTTGTGTTATAAAATTAATAGTATTGACTAATAGCAATGAAGGAAAACAAGGCACAAAACATTGTTTTCTGTAGGCTCTATTTTTAAAAAAAGCCACTGCAAAAATAATCACTAATACAATGTTGTATTAAAAAAAATCAGAGAATTCAGAAAAAACTCCCTATCATTTATGACAGTCAGTGTAGGTCAGGTTTCGTCCTAAATCATTTGGCAGCATCACTTTATCAGGAAAGACACCAAAACCATAATTTAGGTTGAAAAATAATGTCAAGCTCCCTTGTTGTCAATCCCATCAATGAGGCGAAGGGATGAATGGGCATGGAGACTCAGCTAGCCTTTCTCTGCCGTTCTCTAGAGCCCAAGATGTGAATTAAAATGGAAATAATTTTTCTTGTTTTCTGTTGGCAAAAACAGCAGTACCATGTAACCAGTCCCACTGAGCCAGCAGAAAAGCTGAAACAATAGCACAGAGAGAAGTGAACTTCCACGGTTATCTTGATGGGTTGCTATCTTCAAAGCCCAGTTAAAGAGCTTGAATGCCAATGCTGTTAATGCTTGAATGCCAGAGAGCTTTCCTGATCCATCGACAAGTGTGCTCCTTCAGTGTGGATGAGTGTAGCACATACACCCTCATATTTCATTCAGGTTGTTACTAGAACATTCCATCAGCAGTGAAGGCATTTACACAAATGAGGATAACTGGGTCCAACCCATGTCAGCCTTCCCTTCCTTGGCCTCCCTACTTCCATCCCCCCAAACAGGACTTGGGAAGGGGAAGGGACACCCCAGTTTCAATTCAACCTACCAGGACAATATTACTTAAGTACAAGATACTGTTATGGCAAAAAGCCCAACAGACTATGTTGTTGAGCAGTATCCTCCAGTGCTGACCTCAGGCGCATTTGACTCTTAAGTGCTGCAGAGTCTCTATGATAAATACTAGGGCTGGCTGGTTTATATTTACAAGAGCACAATAGCATAGATGTAAAGTGCCATTTTTTGAATGCCTCTGAAAGTGCCTCTTTTGCACTCTGCCCATTAATCCATCTCCCTGGCACTTACCCTTATATTCCAAACCTTTGAGCCAGCCATGACCGATTGGCAGCTTTCAGCTTTCACTGGTGCATTAATCACATGACCTGAAGTGATGTTCCAATGATTTTGTTTGACTACAGGCAATTTCACTTGGGAGCTGTGTTCCCTCTTGACACCCACTGGAGCAGAGTGGACATTTCCCCCAGAACCCTGAGATGCATTCATCAATGCAGGTATTTTTTATGCTCGTCTGTCACTGCTAGTTTCCAGTTAGAAGCATAATGACATGCCAGCCTCAGGGGAAAATGTTACCGAGTGGATCGCAGTGCCAATAGCTATATGCCTTGGAAAATGATTCAAGCTTTCACTGCATCATTAAGTGTTTTAAAAAGGCCGAGCTGATTGATTTAATCATATAACTCTCCACTGGGGAGGGTTATGTGCTCCCTTCATGAAAAATGTATGTGGCATTTACATGAGGATTTTTGACTGAATGAATCAAAACCTTTACTTAACCATATGGCACAGGAACTGCAATATGGATTATTAACCACAGAGTGGTAACTTTCTTGGTGTGATCTTGTAAAATTTGTCTTCTGAATAAGTAGCAAAAAATCAGCACTCCGCATAGATATTCAGTGTTCAGCAGAGACAGTGGCCCACTTGGTAAAGAGCAGGACACAATCAGGGCGGGAGTAAGAAAGGCTTTGAGGGAGAGGAGAAAGCAGGGATGCCCAGGGGTGCGTGGGGAAGACCAGTGTAGGTTGCCTCAAGAAGCCTGATATGATGACCCCCCAGGTTAAGGACCACATCAGAGTAACTCCCTAAATAACCCCCTTCCTAAATCTACCCAAATCCATGCTACCATCAATTATCTCCCCCCGCGCAATCCATCAATAGCATCATAATCTATCTCACTTCCAGCCCTGCTCCATCCTTCCTCCTCTCCAGCAGATCAGTGATCCAGCCCCTTTCAGTCCACCAATTCTCCTTGTTCACCTTCAGCATCTCGACAGGCTGCCTCTGCTCCCATCCTCACTCAATGCCAGCCTCCTTTTCATAGCAGGGGCTGCCTCATCTTCCCTTCCATGTGCACCACTGTGTGGGAAAATGGAGCTGCCCTTCTGGCAGCCCAGGGATTCTCTGCTTCCAATCCCCGTATCTTCTCCCCATAGCTCTGTGGGGTGACATGGACAGGGAGCAGGAAATGGCAGGAGACAGAGACCCTCTTGCAGGGCTGGAAGGATCTGCCTGGCTGATCCGTCTTCTGCCCACCCAGCAGCTGAGACATCCTAACGACAGGCAGGAGCTGAAGACTAAAAAAAAATGGTAGTTGAGCGGCTAGAAAAGCGGGAGATGCTGGGGGTGTGGGCTAAGGAGCAGGGCAAAGGCTTGCATCTCCACTCAGAAGGGCACTGGGAAGTCTGGTGAGGGGTGAGTTGTTCTCGTTGCTCAGGTAACGTTGTGCATTACAGTTCTTGGCTTGGCTAAAAACCCTCATAATAAGACCAACATTTTGAATTCATGAACCAAAATTTCAAAACTAGCCTCTACATTTGCACATGTAGATTAGTGTACACAGTGCGTCTGTGTCTGAAAAATACAGGCCTTGTGCCTGGAAGCAGCTTTTGTGCCATGCAGCCCAGGGAGACATGAATTGTGTCTTTAGGGGAGGCGCACTCGATTTCTGCACACAGAACTGGAGCCACAGATTTAAAGGTGGGGAGGAGCCCTTTTGAAAACTTGGACCTGGCTACATTTTTCAAAACTAGACACCCAAGATGAGATTGTCAAAAGTGACTAGTGAGGCTGGGTGCCTTGACATCTGGGTACCCAATAGACACCTTCAAGAGGGCTGATTTTCTAAAAGTGCTGAGCACTCACCCTCACCTCCTTTGAGGTGTCTGAAATTGGGCACCCCAAAAGCGAGGGACTCAAAATCACTAGTCACTGCTGAAAATCTTGCCCCTAAATTTTTGCTAATAATATACAGTATGTGCCCACACATGCAAACTATCCCAGTCAAATGTGCAGCTGCCCACGCAGAACTAGCAATTGCATACGGCAAACTTGACTTTTTATGCAGATATTATGCACATACTTTGTGCATACAGGGTGAAATTCACCCTGAGCAGAGCTCCTGCACAAGGCCTAGGTATCACTCACATCCCGCTGAAATCCTCAACACTTAGGTGGGATTTAAACATTGCATTGATCGCATGCCAGCCCTCTGCACAGGATGAATTGCACCTGCAGTGAATCAGTGAATGAGGCTGCATTATTATTATTTGCTGGCATTACTGACTGAATCAGACCCAATTTAAACAAGAAAGCTCCTCTTTATGGAGGAATTGGTGATCAGCATGATGAAAAAAGGCACGTGTTAAAAGAAAAGGATACGGGAATGGGTTTTTGTGAAAATCCTGTGTTATTAAAAATTTCCTTATGTGTGGCAGTAACTTCTTCAAGTTTAATGTTTTTAAGGATTTTCTCATTAAAGAGGTTAAACAAAACATCCCCAACATTCTGTAGCCAGATAGCTAATGACATTTCAGAATATTGAAAAAAAGATTAAGAATCTAATTTGCCTTTCACTGTTTGCGCTTCTTTACTTTCTGCATTTCATTCAGCTCAGACAATAAGGAAAACATTTGAGCTAGTTTCATTTTGCTTCTAGTCAGCTTTACTTTCTGGTTTCCACACTTGAATATAGCACTGGAATGTTTGAATTACAAATATACTCCAGAGAAACTTTTGTGTAGGGTTTAATTTTTTTGTTGTTTTAAGATAGAAATGTCTATCGATTGTCAAGATTTGTAAAATCTTTGTGTCTTACAACACCTATATTTTGGGTCTAGAGACTACCTGGAAATGTCCCTTTAGTGCCGAATTGGACAAGAGGCTGACGTGCAGTAATAGAATAAGGGTGTTTGATATGTGTTTCCAGGACATGCAAGCTGACAGCAGTGTTTCATGCTGTAAGTATGATCCAATATATATGAGTGCTTGAGGATCAGCAAGCAAAAAATTACAACAGTCTGTTATTGGAATCTGGATTTTCACAGCAGGTAATAAGGGAGACAATCCTGGCTATTTATAATGGAATAAAAGTGAACGAGACCCTAAGCACAGATCTAAACACTCTTACCGTTTATGGAATTTCAGATCCAGATCCTTATCTAGTAGAAACCAACTGGGTAAGACGTGAACGAGTTCCTTTTGGGAAACCAATTCACGATTCCAACCATTATATTAGAATTTCCTTATTGATGGTGTCAGAGCTATAATTTAGCCAAGCTAAATAAACAAGAGCTGTCAAACTGCTAGAAGTCCTCCTCCTTCAGTGGGACAGCTTCTGTATTACTTTACTGCTCCATTGTTAGTATGAAGGATCTTTAGTGGAGAATTTGCAAAGGCCCCTGAACCTGGCCTACAAAACTGTGGGTTCAGATTTTTTTTCCTGCCCATTTTGTGCATGCTAAAATTTAGATTTGCATATGCAAAATAGGGCAGGACACATGGATTGGGCAGCCAGCCTATAAGGTGCGATGTTCTTTGATCACTCAGTGCTAAAAGTACTTGCAAGAAAGAGCTCCACTTATTCTGAGTCTGGTTCCAATCAGCTATGCAAAACAAGAGCTTCACAGTGAC
This sequence comes from Malaclemys terrapin pileata, assembly GCF_027887155.1. NCBI lineage: Eukaryota > Metazoa > Chordata > Testudines > Emydidae > Malaclemys > Malaclemys terrapin. The sequence goes on along the minus strand of NC_071516.1, from coordinate 8,319,574 downwards.
CGACACAGACTCTGACACAATGCCTGATATGCATAGATCAAGCTTACAAACAAAAAACTGCAGGTACAATTTCAATGGATTTTTTTTCAAAGGACCTTCCTGTCTTGAATATAAATTTAGCTGAAAAAATGTTTTTATTTAACTTGCAGACTAGTTGGTCTTGTAGGTATGTACACGTCTTAAAACAACTCCCATTCAAGTTAACAAAAGACTGCCAAAGACTCCAACAGGAGTCGGATTGGCCCCATAGGACTAAATCTTTTTCTCTTTACTCATTCAAATAGTCTCATTAACTTCAGTCAAGATGAGCAGGATTGGGTCCCTATGTGGAAAATCTCACAGTAATGAAATTCCGTCATCACCGGTTCCTGGTGTAGTCTCACATGGCCTTCTTATAGGAGAACATTTCCAATATCAGGTCTACAGCATAACTAATACTGCCAAATCAATAGGCATTGTTTGGCTGTCAAGAATTAAGTTAATGAGAGGCTGAGGGGCATAATTACAAAAATTAATGGATTTCAAAAATTATTCATGTTTTCAAAGCTAATGTGGGGCAGGAACACGTATCTCTAAGCATTGTAGTTAGTTTTATGCAGCTAGATGGACTGCAGCATATAAAGATTTATTTTACTTGAGGAATGTGCTCAGAGCAGCACTTGGCTCAAACCTTGCACATGTATCTTTTGGTTTTATGGTTATGGGTTACTGGGGCTTTCTGAAATATTGTGTCCCTGCCAGGCTTCCCAAAAGGATGGAGGTACCAGGACATTAGCTGAAAAATCCTGTTGGAACATGTCAGACTCTGGACAAAAAGCCAATAGAAAATACAGTAAAAGAAGAATGCAGTAGAACAAAGGTTCATTATGTGATGACGTTTTGCTGCCCGTGGAAAAAAAATTAGGAGTTTGTTATCGTTGGCAGGACTTTTAAATGGTTCCCTTGCCAAGGAAGTGTAGGCATGTATCAGGGCGATTATTGTACATAAAGAAATGAATTCCATCGTTCATTACATTTTTTGGCTCTGTGCTAATTTTTTGGCTCAGTGTGTCTCCATCCAGTTTGGTGGCAGGGCTGGATTAATGCAAGGGCTTTAGGGGCTGCAGCCCAGGGCCCCAGGCTAAGGGGGACCCCAGTGTAGCAAGGCTCAGGCAGGCTGCCTACATGCCGTGGCCCTACGCCGCTCCCGGAAGTGGCCAGCTGCTGGAACGTCTCTGAGGCCCCTGGTGGAGGAGGGAGGGAGGCGGCTCCGCATGCTGCCCCCGCCCCCAGCACCACCCCTGCAGCTCCGATTGGCCGGCAGGGGTGGCACTTGGGGGCGCAGGCAGTGCGTGGAGACATGCTGTCCCACTCCCTCCAGGAGCACACAGAGAAGTGCCAGCAGCCGGCTGCTTCCGGGAGCAGCGTGGGGCCATGGCATGCAGGCAGGCAGCCTGCCTGAGCCCTGCTGCGCTGCTGGCTGAGAGCTGCCTGTGGTAAGCGCCTCCCGGCTGGAGTCTGCACCTCACACCCCCTCCTGCACCCCAACCCCCTGCCCCAGGTCAGAATCCCTTCCTGCACCAAACTCCCTCCCAGAGCCCGTGATGTTCCTGGTTAGGGGGAAGGCAAAACTTTGTTTATAGATATAGTTTGTGGGTGAAGGGTGATTCTTTGCTACCAACAACCAGACGTGCAGGACATGAAGATGACAAATGCCAGGGCAGCACTGGAAACCCCAAATAGTGTGATGGGGTGCAGCTGAGAGCAGGCTTGGGCCCTAAACTGGGCCTAGTTTCTATTCCCATCATGCTGGGCGGGGCGTATAGAGAAGATACAAATCCTCATACATGGAAGACAAACGCCGCTGTGACCCTTCCACAATCCTCCTTGCTCTCATTGGATCAGAGAGGGGCCCGAACCCAATCCTTGCATCGGCACAACCCCAAACAATAGGGTGCCTGAACTCTGGACCTGCTTCTGAATTCTGTGCCTTCATTCCATCTCTCCTTTGGATACAGCCCTCAGACATCCACTGCCTGACACTACCCCAATCCTTGGCTGTGGGATGCTAGCTAGATCCTCGAGAAAATGTGCTGTGAGAGTATGTAGGATAGGCCATCAACTAGTATCTGGGTGAGAATCTTCTCCTTCATCTCCCATCTCTGCTGCCTCTGCATCTTCTACCCCTCTGCCCATCAGCCCCCTCCCCAGGCAGGGTCCTTGTAATTTCACCTGGAAATGAAAAATCGACAGCACACTCAGTGCCGATGACAAGGGAAGCTACTCTCTTATTTGGATCTATTCCTGTTTAATGACCTGAATGTCAGAAGCACTTTGGAACAGAGGAGCTAAGCATATTGATTTCCACAATGCCCACTGCTAGTGGGGTGCTGTAGCTGGCAAGCAGCGATTCAGTTCCTGGTCTCGGAGCAGAGCTATTGAAAGGATTGAGAGCTGCTGCAAACAAAGGTGCTTCTGGCTTCGCAGAGCTACCATTCAGGAAACCCTCTCAAGAGTTTCTGTGATGAGCTAGCAGTAGCTAGAATGTACCGTAGCACAGGTGAGCAGGGTGCAAGTTCCTCAGTGGTAATTCTGCTGGTCAACCCTTGCAGCCAAAGCCTGGTGATTTCAGTTCTGGGCCTCTGCTACGCACAGGCTGCCAACTGCGCTGAGCTGTGGCTGAATGCGTGGTGGAAAAGCATCAGCAAGGAACTGAGCTGAGATCACTAATTGAAGGATTACATGGCATCTGGGCTTCTTGTTGGTACTTCAGTAAAGTGGTAATTTGCTAATCTGCGTTTCACTAATCCACACACTGCATAATTTGCACTGACAGAAATGTCAGCAGCTCCTGCCCACTTCTCAGCAAAGGTTTTAAAAGCGACTGCGTCCCTGTGTTGCCAGGACTTCATTTTGTTAGTGAAATAGAGCTCAGTGTCTTTCCTACAACAGCCTCAAAAAGTAGGGGCCGATCCTTGGATTGAATTGAGCTGCGCTTGATGCAGAACCAAGGATGGGGCGTTAGAAGAGATAGTTCTCAGTCACCTTTCTGCTCGGCCAGTCCTGGGGCTGGCTGGGGGCCAGTTTCGCTGCTCTAAATCACTCCAGCTATAACAGTTCCTAGGGATCAACCTGGAATAACCATAGTCCCTGCCTGCCATGCTCCCTCTTCTCCCTCCCATTTTTCCATGCCGGATTGCCAGGAGCAGGTGAGTTAGACTTGGCTATGCCACTCGGAGATTCCCCTGTGCAGAGACCTGACCCAGATCTCTTACTCTGGTAGCTACCCAATGAAGAGGCCAGCTCCTGAACTGTCGTGAATCAGCATGGTTCCATTGACTTCAGCTCCTCAGAGGATTAGGCCCTTGATTAACAGTGTGCTCATATAACAATACTTAGCATCCATTGACCTCAAAGATACCTAAGTGCCATTAGCCCCATTTCACTGGTGACTCATAGAGAGGTGACTCCCCCAAATCACATGATGTAGCCATCACATCTCCTGATTCACAGCCCGGTGCGCTACCTATCAGGCCACACTCGCCTTTCCGCACCCTAAGCACTGGACTGCTCCAACGTTCCCTTTGATTTGCAATCACCTGGTTAACATATTCCACATTTGCATCAGAGGCACTTTGTCACACAGGAAATACAGGACTGAGCTTTGTGTCCTGTGACTCTTCCCAGCCTCCATTTAGGACATGCGCTTGGTTTTTATAATAGAATATAACCTCAGGCATGTGACACTTTAAAAGGAAGATTTGAAAATAATCTACCCTGGTTCTTACCATGCTATCACAGGATTAGCCACAGTTATCTGAGAACATAAAATTAACGTCTGCATGACATCTCCTCCCATTTCCTTAACTGAATGATATTCTTCTGCCAGCAAACACACACGTAGAGAGTTGCCACACTATGAAAAAAGGTGGGGGTTTAAGCACATGGTAACTACTATGCACTAATATCCTAGTGTGGACAAGGCTGTAGCAGTTTTAACACCTAACAGCGAGTCGAGGTAAACCCCAAGGGAGGGCCTTAGATTCTACCATGTATTAATTACCACAGTTCAGGTAGGGCAAAAACACACCTCTTTTCTTAATGCAGACAAGGCCATCTGGTGAAATTCTGGCCTCATTTAACTCAATGGGAGTTTTTTCATGGACGTCAGTGGAACCAGGATTTCACCCCCATAGAACAGAAATTCACCCCTGTTCAGAGGGCCAGCGTGAAGCCTGTGCACCACGTAAGCCTCTGATGGTTCTCTAGATGCTTGACAATAAGGATGTCTTAGATGGCTGGTTCAGAATTTGTGCTCAACATTACATTGGAATTATGAATTATCCTGTTCATAGAAAGATTTGTGCACAATAGGCACCTAGCTATTAACCCCTTCAATAGTTAAGGCTGCGATTTAAAAAAAGAAAAAGAAAAAAAAGAAAAAAGAAAAGCCATTAGGTGCCTAAATCCATAATTAGGGTCCTAAACAAGTGGTTTGATTTTCAAAGTGCTGTTACCCATAGAACCTATTGACTTTAGTAGGAGCTGTTGGATACTCAACACTTTTGAAAATCAGGCCATTGATTTAGGAGCTGTCTACACGGGGGTGAGTGTTAGGCTGGCTTAATTACATCGCTCAGGGGTGTGGATTTTTCACACCCCTGAGCAACGTAGCTGAGTTTGCCTAACTTTTTATTAAAAAGCAACAGGGAGTCCCGTGGCACCTTTAAGACTAACAGATGTATTGGAGCATAAGTTTTCGTCGGTGAATACCCACTTCGTCAGACGCATGACATGACATGCATCTGACGAAGTGGGTATTCACCCACGAAAGCTTATGCTCCAATACATCTGTTAGTCTTAAAGGTGCCACGGGACTCCCTGTTGCTTTTTACAGATCCAGACTAACACGGCTACCCCTCTGATACTTAACTTTTTATTATAGACCTAAACTAAGACTTCCACCGTTCAGAATTAATGAAACTAGGTGCTAGCATGTTTCCCCCACTAGGTGGCAGTGTCAGACTAAAAGACATGCCTCCTCTAGGGTTGCCAACATTGTATTTCAAAAATAAGGGGCTGTTTTCTTAGCATCCGCCACCCCAGTCCTCCTCCCAATATTATCATCATCATTATTATTACTATTATTAATAACAATAATACTAATAAGCACTGCTCACCTACATTTGACAGGGGTATTTCTTGCTGATTTTTGCATCACTAGTCAGCAACTCCTGATCTTGTTGTACAGAGATGGAAAAATAGGGACGCCCCAGATAATAAGGGGCTGTTGGCAATGCTACAGGAGCTCAGGCCGTGGCTTATTTCCTTCTCCTGCACATACTTGTTTTATTTGGTCACGCGGGCCGCCTGCACTGACTGCGTTTTTCCGCTGCCCAGAGAACATCCAGGACTCGTGGCAGGGCCCTGAGCTCCAGCGGGGCGGATGTGACGGGGCATTCCCCTCAGGTGCAGGGGTGGTGGTCCTGGGGCCGCAGTGCTAGAGCTTGGGCCCATCCCATCCACCCTGGATGTTTTGCTGTTTCTCCTCCCCCAGTGCAGTCAGTATTATTGTCTATCTCAAGGCCTTGTTCCTTCTTGTGAGCTTTGGCTGCCATTTATCTCCCTACCGCTTTATAGCAGCTGATATTCCCTGCTGCTGTGGAGAAGGCAGGCAGCCGTCTGAGCCACCAGATCCAGGCTGAGAGCTCAGGGTATGGCACAGAGTGATATGAACTAAACCCTTCCAGCCCAGAGACTGAGCATCGCCTAGGGTTACCATACGTCCGGATTTTCCCGGACATGTCCGGCTTTTGGGGGCTCAAATCCCCGTCCGGGGGGAAATCCCCAAAAGCCGGGCATGTCCGGGAAAATCAGGAGGGCTCTTTGGCCGGGGCCGCGGGGCCGGGGGCATGGTGCCGAGCCCGGCCGGGCGCGCGGTGCCGGGCCGGGGTCGCAGTGCCGGTCCGGGGTGGGCGCGGGGCCGGGCGGGGAGCCGGGGGTGCGGTGCCGGTCCGGGAGCCGGGGGGTCCGGGGGGTCCGCGGGGCCGCGAGGGCCAGGGGGTCTGCGGGGCTGCGAGCCGGGGCGTCCGCTGGGCCGGGAGCCGGGGGGTCCGCTGGGCCGCGGGGTCCGCTGGGCCGGGAGGTCCGCGAGCCGGGGGGTCTGCGGGGTCCGCTGGGCCGCGAGCCGGGGGGGTCCGCTGGGCCGCGGGGTCCGCTGGGCCGGGAGGTCCGCGAGCCGGGGGGTCCGCGGGGTCCGCTGGGCCGGTGGGTCCGCTGGGCCGCGAGCCGGGGGGGTCCGCTGGGCCGCGGGGTCCGCTGGGCCGGGAGGTCCGCGGGGCCGCGAGCCAGAGGGGTCCGCGGGGCCGCGAGCCGGAGGGGCCGCGGGGTCCGCTGGGCCGGGGGGGCCGCTGGGCTGCGGGCCGGGGGGTCCGCTGGGCCGCGGGGCCAGGAGCCGGGGGGTCCGCTGGGCCGCGGGGCCGCGAGCCGGAGGGGTCCGCGGGGCCGCGAGCCGGAGGGGCCGCGGGGTCCGCTGGGCCGGGGGGGCCGCTGGGCTGCGAGCCGGGGGGGCCGCGGGGCCGCGAGCCGGGGGGTCCGGGGGGCCGGCAGTGCTGGGCGGGCCAGGGGTGGTGGGCCGGGGCCGGCACCCCAGGGCCCGAGCCGACCCAGGCTGGAGCCGCCGGGGGGCCAGCCTGGGCCGCGCCTCCTCCCCCCACACCGCCCCTTACCTGCTACAGGCTTCCTGCGACTCAAATGTTCGCAGGAAGCAGGGGAGGGGGCGGAGACTTTGGGAGGGGGCGGAGTTGGGGCGGGGGCGTGGGCGGGGCTGGGGGCGGGGCCGGGGTCCCTGGGGGTGTCCTCCATTTGGAGGCACAAAATATGGTAACCCTAGCATCGCCTCTGCACTTGATCCGGGCAGCTCCGCTCTCCCTCTGAAACAAGAGCTCCGTTGTTGCTGCCTAAGCTAGTTTTCCATAGGATAACGTACAAGTGTCTTTCATTAAACCATATAGACAATCCCAGGTGAGATTCCCCCCCGACCTCTGTTTTCTTTAAACACATAAGGGACACATGGATTCTAATGGGCACACATGGGTTTTATCCAGCATTAGGACCCAAAGAGGCCATCACCCTCTGGGGCAGGACCTGGGAACTGCAAGATCAGGGGAACAATCTCTGTCACTTCTCAGGCCCTCAGGCTACTTCTTGGGATGCTTCCACACCTGCAAGCCAATGCACAGTCTTCAAAGACAGAAGGGGCCCAGGCCAGAGTGAAGAAACTCAACTTCCCCACCCCGAGAACTGCTGTTCAAAGTAAAGCAACTAACTCCGCTCATTGCTCCTGTAGTGCCTCCAAAGGGAAGCCAGTTAAAGACCCGAGTGTGGCACAGACTCCTGCTCAGTGCCGCTGTCCTTGCACACTCCTGGAGGGACTCAGGGAAATTCCACCCTTATGCACAGCAGAGTCCCTCCTCGCAATAACGGCCAAAATTAATACGCTTGTTCAGCATCGACTAGGTGGGAAGAGGAGCCCTGCTTGCCTGACACTGAAGGAAACCCTCTTTATACCTCACACATTGGAAAAATTGTTCATGAACAGTTTCTCCAGGAGAAAATAAGAGCCCGGTGATGCTGCCAAGGTCAGTGTGACCTGCTGAGTAAGTGTTGCTCATGCAAGCTGCAGCTTTGACTTACAGACCTGACCTTTCCAGGGATCCGGTACATTTTGCAGGAGAGCATATGTGCAGCTTCTCCCCTTTCCATCCTGTTCTCTCCCACTTCTCTTTGCACGTGCATCTCACCCCATCATTCCTCCCTCTGCTCCCTTCCACAGCCAGCTTTCCTGCCACGTGCATTGAACTGGAAAAGGGAAAACATCAGCTTCGTACAATGCAAACAACAGAACCACCTATTATAGTCAACCTGTGCAGCGATTTAATCAATGTAGGCTGTAAATGTGGGGAAAAGCAGGCTTGAGCACATTTAATTGTGCAACGTGTTCTGCTTGTCACCTTCTTTTATCCTACAGCCAGAAACTCACAAATGGGATGTTTAACGTGTATATCCCTGTTCCCATCAGCTTGTCTTTGTAATTACCCCCTTGAAGTGCTTCTCCTTGTATGAAATTCCATGGCATTGCGTCCTCTAAAGTCTCTGCTCCTTGCCCTGACTCCAGCACTCCAAAGCAGCGCTGCATTTAAGGTCTTAATTCTCTCGCAGGCAGCAACACAAGGGCCTGATCCAGCAAGGTGCAGCATCAGGCCATAAACCGGTAGTGACTCAGTGTGGGAGTGACACCAGGGTGGAACTGGTGCGCTGGAGAAGGGAATCAGACCCGGAGGCACCAGCAGTGATACACAGCTGTGTCAGCACGGTGCCATCAAGGACAGGCACCACCAGCTCTTGTTTTCCAGTGAGGTTCTGCTCTGAGAGTGTGAAAAGCACCGAGCTGTTTGTTCTCTAGGCCTTGTGTAAAACCAGTGGAAGCTCAGCTGGGTTGCTCCAGCTCCTCTGGAGTTCACCACTGCCATGATACACGGATCTCAGCTGTGTGCCTAGGTTTTCATGCCTCAGACCCAGCAATAACGCTTAGCTCTTCATAAGGATCTTCAAAGTGCTTTCCACGTCGTTGGGAATTAGTCCCCCTGGAACCCTCCACAAGCTAACAAAATGTCTTTATCCCCATTTCATGGGCGGGGAGAGTGGTTATGTGACTTGCCCAAGTTGCGGAGGGAGTCACTATCAGAGCTGGGGTTCAAACACTGGGTTCTCTGGCTCCCGGTCCAAGCCTCTTCCCGCAGTCCACACCGTCTGGGATATTACTTCCTGTTGCACTTTTCAGTTAGTTCTCCTCAAAGACGTCATTGCTGCAAGCAGGGCTGTTGTGCTCCATTTCCTTTGTAATTTCTGCTGCATCAGCAGTTGCTAGGGGAGCTTTGATTTTCCTTCTTCTTCTCACTGACTTCTTATATGCTGTTAATGGGAAGAGGACCATGGGCGTTAACCACATAGCAATGGATTGTTCAGACCATTATTAATGGGATATGGTCAACAATTTCTAGGCCCAAACTATCATTTGTTTAAACCAAAATGAGGCTTAGCAAACTACAGAGGAATGGAAACCGTTTTCAGTTTTGTTTTAAATATCCACAAACGCAGGTATTTTAATGAGATTTCAATATCCCTCATGGGCTTGTGAACCTGAAAAACAGCAGCAAAAGTGAATGAGAAGAAAAAAGAGAACTTGACTCTGAAACAAAAGTGAAACTAATCAACTGAGTTTTAGGGACGGAATTTTTCAGGCAGCCTCAGTCTAGTCTTGCACATCCACTTTTTGAGTGTGCAACCGATAGTGTGTACATCTCTTTTCTGTGTGCCAAACCCTCATTGGCCTAAGACTGGCAGATCTGCAATTAGTTATTTGGTGTATGAGAAATTGTTTGGTGTATGAAAAACTGCTTTGTGTCCATTTTGGGGCAGATGCAAAAGTGAGGGTCAGAGGCTGGAAGTCTCAACAGTGTATTATATTTAATTGTTGACTTAGTGCATGTGTACAGAAAGCTGGGAGATGCATGCACCTGCATTTGTATGCAAAGCCTACTGGTTGTTTGCACAGACTGGGCATTTGCACATGCAAAGCTTTCCTTGGGTGTGTGTACAGCAGGGGTCGGCAATGTTCGGCACGCGCCTCGCCAGGGTAAGCACCCTGGCGGGCCTTGCCAGTTTTATTTACCTGCTGACACGGCAGGTTCGGCCAATCGCGGCCCCCACTGGCCACGGTTCGCCGTCCCTGGCCAATGGGGGCGGTGAGAAGCCGCAGCCAGCACATCACTCGCCCGCGCCGCTTCTCGCCGCCCCCATTGGCCCGGGACGGTGAACCGTGGCCAGTGGGGGCCGCGATCGGCCGAACCTGCCACGTCAGCAGGTAAATAAAACTGGCCCGGCCCGCCAGGGTGCTTACCCTGGCAAGCCGCGTGCTGAACGTTGCCGACCCCTGGTGTACACAAATGTAGCCAGATGTGTAAGTGTTAATTTTGGATAGGTACAAATGGGTCTTGGCTCTTGGTAAATGTGGCTCTTATTTTCCTGGTGAGTCAGATGCTAAAAGGAACCAGTAAACGGGTGAAGATAAAATTACGGGCCAGATTTTCACAATCTGAATGTACAAAATGTGCTCCAAACTTGTGTTCAGAGTTATCATGATGACATGTTGAAGTCAGCTAACTGCATGCACAATTCAGATGCAGCAGTGTGTACAGCCAGTCACATTGCACCCTTCAAATGAAAATCTGGCACCGGATTTTACATAAATTCTGTCAATGTGTTTGTGCAATTGGCTGTGCAATCTGAACCCCTGACAGTAAGGCTGGACAAAGCACTGCAAACAGCCTCGCACTAGCTGGTGGCTGGACATACGCCAGGAAATGTTTAAATACAGCAAAGATGATCGTGTATGAATAATTCCTGACTGATAGATCTTGTCTGTCTCCAAACTCTGTACATCTTTGCCTAATCCCACAGCCCACCCTGTAGGATCAGGCCTTTTAAGATTCTCAGCACCTCTGGCAGTGCCATTTCCACATCTGCCTTTGGTTTGACAGCTTCCAAAGCTTGGCTCCGGCGTTTGTTTTTAAGAGGAACTCCTTTATTGTTTGATCAAGTTTTCATTTGCTGCCTCTGTAGGTATTTCAGGAAGGCCGGGGGTGAGGTGAGAGGTGGCTGTTGCTTGTTATACAAGCCTCCTTTTAAGCTCAGGTGACAGCTGTCTATACATTTTTCAATCGGTCCACGCCGGCCTTTCTTTTTTGACTGCACAAAGAGGGCCACTAGCAAGCCATTTATGATGGAGCAGTATTTACGGCTTGACAGGCCTGCTGCTATATACCTCCCCTTATCGACAACAATTTTCTGCTTACTCACCTGTAGGAAATACCGGTACAACACATTCCATTGTTAGCAAGGTGCGACCTCTACGGCCATGCTTAAAGATCAACAGCGGTTGTGTGAAAGCTTTCTCCAAATGTCAATAACGCTTTGTGGAGTATTTTGCCTAGTCTGTCAATCAGCGGTTCTTAGTATTGGCTAAACAAACACTACAGTTTACACCTATTAGCTTAGGTGTTAAGACGTGCTCTCTCAGCCACTCCTAGCCCAAGCTGGCTTGGCTAACCATTAGCAAGGGCTTCCCTGTTTGGAGATACACTAGTTACCAATGTACAGTGTAGCGTGTCTTATCATAAGGAACCAACTGTATCACCTTGGGCAAACATTTGTGCAGTGTGAAATTCACTTAGTGGAAGCAAACACGCCCATGGTGGGTCAAGGAATAGGGCTGAATGCCCCTCATGTATTTCTCTTAAAATGCTAATTAATCAAGTGTAGGTCATTGGAATAGTTGTATAGGGGCCTGATCCAAATCTCATTGAAGTTAAAGCATAAAGCAAAGGCACAGGATGGAGAATATTATAATGCCATTCTATAAATCAGCAGAACACCTGCATCTGGATACTGTGCGCAGTACAGACGGGGGTTCAGAGAAGGGCAATGAGAATGATCAGAGGCCAGGAAAAATGCCTCTGAAGTAAGACTGAAAAGGTTGGGATTGTTATCTTAGGGAGATGAGTAAGAGGGGACATGATAAAAGTATATACAATAATGAATGGTCTAGGGGGCAAGGGGCTGGGGTGGGGGGCAGATGTTGGTTGTTAAACAAGCCCCCTTTCAAGCTTAAGTGACAGCCCAAGCAGGGAGACCAAGAGCTTCTGTTCTCCCTGTCTCATCACACAAGAACGAGGGGACAGTCAATGAAATTGAAAGGTAGCAAAGTCAAAACTGATCAATAACTTGATTGATAACTAGATTGTGGAACTCATTGCCATAGAATGTCTTTGAGGACAACATCTCATAAGAGTCAAAGAGGGACTGGCTGTTTATATGAACAAGAAGAATACCCAGAGTTATAATGGTTAATGCAAACAGCGAGTTTTGGAAAGGATAAAAATGTCGTGTTTCAGGGGCTAAGCCAATCTGTAACTACTAGGGATCAGGAGGAGACCTTCATGGGTGCTGATTATACCACATCTGGCTATTGTGGGGTTTTTGCACATTTCTCTGAAACATCTGGTGCTGGCTACAGTTGGACACAGGATATTGGACTAGATGGACCTCAGCTCTGATCCAGTTTGGCATCCCTATGGAGCAGGCCCATACTGGCTAGTTGTAGCTAAACAACAGGAGACTTCTGACAGTCTGGCTCCATTGTATTTACTGACACTCAGCATTTGGAAACAATATCTCCCCCCACTAACATTTCCATCACTCACAGTTCCAGACCTCCAGAGACTGGAGAGGTCTGTGCCACAAGTTTGTTTGCTGCTCATGACATTCGAGAATTTGCCAAGGGAAAAATCATACAGAAAAGGAAGAAAAATAAAAGGTTTCCATTCCCAGATGCCCATTTTCTCCCTTGCACTATCACCAGTTACGTGTTTTAAAAAAAAAAAAAAATTCCCCCATGCCCATTTACTGCTTTTAAAACCCTGTCCCTACTCTTATTCCCCACCCATCACCATGGTATCTGCGGTGGGAGGTCCTCTCTGTATCCACAGCACCAGGCAGCAGCAGTGCAAGATTTAACTCACTACACCTCTGCCCTGGCTTGGAAGGACCTCCTCTAGAGTGCAGAACCGCAGGAGCCCGGCAGGACTCCAACTCTTTTAAGCTTGGCAGGAACTTCACAGACTGTGACCTTCCAGTTCCTCCAAGCTCGATTACTTAAGCTCTCTCCTCTCACCACACCAGTATCCAAAACAGGGTCATGACCCTTACTAATTTTGAGGGACATGGCTGCGATTCAGGTAGCCTGGGGATTCATATCAGTTAGCTTCAGACAATGCAAGCTGGGCTCTATCAGAGGGTTCTTTATGAGCAGGCCCTCTTTCTGCATACCTTTTGTCCCTGGATCCTGCCCTCTTTTCCTTTTCTTTTGCAAGACCTCATCCTTGTCCTCTGTGCACAAATGTTTTCCTTCTGCGTGTTCTTCTTGATGGGTTTCATGTTCATAAGTGGCAGCCACCTAGACAAATCAGAAAACCGGTCAGTGTTTGGCCCGCCAGGCTTCTGATGACCCATCCTGTTGCTGTTGGATTCATTACTATCCCTTACAGCACAGTGCTAATTTGCAATTGTTTGTGAATGTGATGCTCACAATGATCCCAGGACTTTGCCCTTCTCTAGTGTCTGTCACCCAAGGAGCTCAAAGCACTTTGCAAATATTAAACCCAAGATTTCCAAACTGGATGATCAGTATGATGTGCCAGAAAGGGGCCTGACTTTCAGCAAGTACTGAGCACTCACCCTTTAAAAACAGCCCCCTTTAACGTTTGCCAAGGTGGGCCCTCCCTGTAGGGTTGCCAACTTTCTAATCACACAAAACCAAACACTCTAGCCCCACCCCTTCCCCAAGGCCCTGCCCCCTGCTCACTACATTCCCCCTCCCTCGGTGGCTCACTCTTCCCCACCCTTACTCACTTTCACTGGGCTGGGGCAAGGGGATGAGGGCTCTAGCTGGAGGTGAGGGCTCTGGGGTGGGGAAGGGGATGAGGGGCTTGGAGTGCAGGAGGGGGCTCAAGACTGGGGGGTGGTGCACAGGGGTTCAGGGTATGGGAGGGGGCTCTGGGCTGGGGCAGGGGGTTAGGGTGCAGGGGATGATGGCTCTGTCTTGGGGTGCAGGCTCTGGGATGGGTCTGAGGATGAGGGGCTTGGGATGCAGGAAGGGGCTCTGGGTTTTGGGGGGGCTCACAGCTGGGGCAGAGGGTTGGGGCACAGGCTTACCTCTGGTGGCTCCCGGTCAGCGGCACAGCGGGGGGCTAAGGCAGGCTTCCTGCTTGTCCTGACTCCGCACCGCGCCCCGGAAGCAACCAGCAGCAGGTCTGGCTCCTAAGCGGAGGCACGGCAGGTGGCTCTGCGCGCTGCTTTCGCCCGCAGGTACCACCCCCGCAGCTCCCATTGGCCGTGGTTCCTGGCCAATGGGAGTGTGGCAGGATTTGGGGGTCCGGCTAAAGAGACCCACCTCTCTGCCAGGGAAACACCAGGGTGTTGTAATGTGATATTCCAGGAAAAGTAAAGCATCTTCCTCTTATCTTTGTATGTGCTGTAATTCTTCATGAGGTCAATATGTTACCAGTGTTACCAAACTAGGCTAAAGGCAAGGGATACCCCGATGGTGTGAGAAAGCCTTTTGTCTCTATAAAGAGTCATGCCGCATGTCTGGAATTTCCTCAGACAAAACCGGGCACAGGAAATGGTATCAGGTATGGAATCTCCATCTGTGATTGATAGGCTGGGAACCGGGGAGTGAGGGGTGGGGGAACAGGAGAGAGATATCTGGGCATCTGATGGAGGGCAACCTGCCATCTCAGCAGGAGCACGACTTCCTTTTATCTTAATCATGTAGGAAAAACGGCATGAGAAAGCAAAAGCAGAACTTTTCTGCAACCCAGAGACAGCACCTGAGCCCACTCCAGCCTGGGGAAAGAGTGTTTGTGTTGCCTTTTTCGTCTCATTTTCTATTGGAAACCGTAGCATATCTCTGCCTGACAGGAGTAGCCTGGGCTCTTCAAAGGGGCCCAGCTCCCACAAACGTTCACCACTGAAATTCCCAGCCTTAAAGAGGAACCAGACTTGGACTGCTCTTGGTGTATGTGTCGGCCAAAGGAAGCAAACCTCGCTGTCCGACGTGTCGGGCTCATCCGAGTCCTGCTTCACAGACTCTGCATCGTCTTCCTCTAGGGGAACAGAAGGGGACGGTTAACTGATCGGCTTTGGCAGTAACAATTCCTAGTCCCCTCACAGGCGTTACACAGAACCATAGTCACAGCTCTGGTCACTGAACAGAGCCACCAAAACGACATCAAAATGAACGACATTTCAAAATGAAAAGGCAAGAAATGCTGGCACTACTCAGAGACCAGGGGCCAAGCTCACCAGTACTCGCCGGCTGCCCAGTGCCACACAGCAGTCATAAGCACTGGCTAGCAGAGCCGTAACTAGGAATTTTTGCACCCGAAGCAAGGGACGGGGCAGCACATCCGGCTGTTCGGCGCCGGGTCCCTCTTGGAGGGAAGGATCTGCCGCCGAATTGCCACCGTTCTTTGGTGGCAATTTGGCGGCAGGTCCTTCCCTCCGAGAGGGACTGAGGGACCCGCTGTTGAATTGCCACCGAAGAGCCGGACGTGCCGTCCCTCTCCCTTGCCGACGACCGGCGGCAATTCGGCGGCGGGTCCTTCCCTCCGAGAGGGACTGAGGGACTTGTCGCCAAAGAGCCGGACGTTCTGCCCCTCTCCCTTGCCGACGACCGGTGGCAATTTGGCGGCGGGTCCCTCAGTCCCTCTCGGCGCGGTCGGAGCCAGGGTGCAGGGGAACTCCCTGCCCTGCAGATGTGCCCCGGCTAGCAGGGGGAGGGGGAGGGAGCGGGGGGAGAGAGAGAAGGGGGAGCGGCCAGGGCCTCAGCGGGGCGCTGCCATGCGGCCCCTCCCGCCGTGCCCCCTGCCGGGAGGGCTCCGCTCCAGTCGGCGGGGAGGGAAGGACGCGGGCTGCCCTGCCGGGCTTGCTGCAGGGTGCTCCCGTCCTCCGCGCCGCCGCCCCCTACAGGGCGGCCGGAGCGGAACAAAAAAAAAAAAGCGGTCATGCCGCCCTAGGATTGGGCGGAATGCCGCCTCCTACAAGCTGCCGCCCCAAGCACCAGCTTGCTTGGCTGGTGCCTGGAGCCAGCCCTGCTTGCATCACTGGAGTAGCACCAAGTAACGGGAGCGGACTGATGAGTCTGGCCCAGAGCTGAGCTAAGCAAAAGTCTGACCCAGTAATAAACTGGGTTCCAAAGTGAAGTCACCACAGGGTTCGTGAGGTCCAAGTCCCAAGTGTGTGTGTTTTGGCGGTGTAAGGGGATTGACTTTCAGAATAGCAATATAAAAGAAATGACTGGGGGGAACACAATCTACAGTAAACTCTGTCAATCGCACCCTGCTGTATCTATGTAGCAATCCCCCACTGAAGTCAATGGCCATGTCTAGATGGGGAAGAGAGGTTGTGCGATTTTTAAATACAACCTATCTTTCTAGGCTAGACAGGGCCAATGAGAATTTTGCTTGTGTATGGACTGCAGGACCAGAGCCAGAATGAACCAGCGCAGATGTTCCAAATAGGTTTCAAAACAATTCCTGCAGTGGACAAACTGAAAAACTGAAATGCACTGTAGTGGAGTTTCACAGTAGTGAATCTGTTCTGTGAAAAAAATCAAAACTGACTTCACTGCAAAAGGTTTCCATTGTATATTGGGCCAGAGGTTACAAAATTCAGGCACGTAATTGCATACACCAAATGCACACCTAATGTATGCACCCAATTACTGGGATTGCAGCTAACCAGGACTTGCAAATGACCAAATCTAGTTGTTTGGGAGCACAGTTACCCAATCCGCACTCACACTGGCAGATTTATGGAGGTATAAAGGTCAGTTACTCCCTGAAATCCAGTAGGAGTTGGGCACCTAAACTGCCCTTGGTGCCTTTAAAAATCTAACCCCTAACTTCTAAGGTACCTCTTACTGTTCTTTGGAGGGGAGACTGGCTGCTGGCAACAAAGGACCACAATTTAATTAATTGTTAATTAAAAGGTCAAAAGAGTGAAATGCCTGCAAGCTGCATGGAAACTATTTAAAAACACCATAATAGAGACTCAAACTAAATGTATACCCCAAATAAAATAATAATAAATAAAATAAAATAATAATAAATAATAATAATTAATAATAAAAAACCAGTCTGTCTGGTCCATCCCCAGTGCCTACTAAAGTATTTTATATAAACAGTATTTTCCCCCCACCTTTTTTGTGATGACTATAGTTGTAGCTGATGGCTCCATATTCCATTCCCAATGCTCCCCAAAGCATTCATTCCCCTATTTGATAAGCAGCCATTTATCTTCATTGCTGGTCCAGATCATAGACCCAGTTCTGGTGGCACAAAGAAGCTGGAAAATGGAAAGCTCTAGCCCACTGGATGGGGGGATCCTTGAATGACTTTGAGCCACTGCATGGCTCCTATGCCACTTACCCTTCTGGCCCCTGGTATAGAGACATGCCAGTGTGAAAGGGGGCATAGCCAGGGCATCTGTGCACGCTGGACGTGATCCCTGGGTGCAGGAACAGCCCTTAGGGGTCTGTTGATGACTGGCACAAAGTACAGCAGTCCTGAGGCTGCTTTGTTTTATGTCAGGGAGCTGCCGATGTTCGACACCTTTGACAATCAGGCCACTTCCATTGAGGTACCTATATATGAACTGAGGAGTCTCACATTGAGACATGTAAGTCTGAAAATTGTAGACTTGAGGAGCGGTTCTCCGAGGCACAAATGGGAGGTAAGCATCCAACTCCGCTGACTGCCATAGGAGTTTGGTGCCCAGGTGACCTTTGTGCCTTTGGAAGTCTTCCTCTTGGAATTTAGAATACAAAATTTAAAACAATTGCCATATATTGCATGCATGTTTCGGAAGCGCCGTCCATAGACTTTCCAGTGCTAAGGAGATCAGCACACCAGGCTCAAAACACTGTCTGCTCCTGCCTTCTCAAATGTTGCTTTTCCATGGGGCTTTTTACCTGTTTGAGCATCTGGTTCTCGCTTCTGTGCCCTAGGAGACACTCTCACCCTGATCTCTGAATCTGTTGCAGGATCACAAGATGTTAGCTTGCCCGCGGGCTGTCCTTGTGAGGAAGGGACCTGTAACACATGGCAATAGCTGTATTAATTACAAACTGATGGGAAGAACTGCCAATGCCTTTATTGCTAGAGACGCTGCCTTCTCCTAAGGTGGTGAAAAATACTGGTGCCCCGCTCCAGCCTGGCAATGAGTATAACTGCAAAGATGCACATCTGCCCCGGACAACATCAGATAGGGGTTTCTGTGTATTTGCGGGACATTGCCACAGAACCTGATGTCCCCTACGCACAGATTCAGCAGGGGAGTGGCAGGCGCAGAGTCTCTCAATGCACCTTAATCCTAACCCAGAGGAATAAAACCCCGAGGCTTAGAGGGTAGTTACTTTCCATGGTCCATTCAGTCCTGGGTTTCCTCTGAGCCGGAGAGCAAGGACGCTGATCAGTGCCCGTTGTGGTGGTCGTTTTGCAATGTGCAAATCTGTCCACTAGGGACAGGACTGGCACCACCAACCTGTTTCACACGCTGTGGGCCACAGTAGAGCCATCAGGTCAGAACTTTCAGCAATAGTGGTGATGCCCATTTTAAACTGCGATCGGCCCAGCAAGCGGACTGCTGACCACAGCCTCCCTGCGGAGGCAAAGCGGATGCCAGTGCAAGATGTACTCACCAAAGGTACCGCAAGGGCCTCTTGCTCTTTGGCACTGAACTGCTCAGTCTTGTGGCCGATTTGCAGCGGTTTGGCCGCAGGGAGCTGGCTGCAGGCTAGGTGGGAGTTCTCATGCTCTGCTCTTGGCAGCACGCTGGAGCTCTGGCCTGTCTGAAGAGTGGGGCTTTCTGTACGGATTGGACTTGGACTGTCAGCCTCACGCTGTTTGGGGGATTTGTGCCAGCTGGCAGGTTTCAGGTTTTCACTCCTTCTGCCATAATCTGACAGGTCCAGAGGTGTGTCCAGGAGACATTCTCTTGCTGCCTCTGCCTTCTCCCTTTGCTCCACGTTGTCCCTGTTTATCCAAACAACTTTCCCTTCTACAGGTTCCTCCAGGTACGACCTCTCTTCTTTGCACCCCATGGTCGGCTGCGGGGAAAGGGGCCTGTCCTCAGGAGCCGCTGGAACTGGAGTTGCATTTTGGTCGCCTTCTGTCCTGGCCCTGAATCCTTGCTGTGCCAGGAGATACTGGAGCCTCTCTCTGTGCTTAAGAAACGGAAGCCTCTCCTCCAAATGCTGGTCCCGCATGTACACCACAGCTCCAGGGAGTTCTAAAATGGCGGCCTGATCTTCCCATTCCTCCTGCAGCCTTGTTCTGTCTTCAGTCTCTCTGGCCTGTAGCAAGTGGCTTGGCAAGCTATTGTCCCTATCTGCAGAAGCGCTGTTACTCCTGAGTCCAAACTGGTGCAGAGAGAAATGGTTGTTAAGGAGGCAGAGGTGCTCCTGCCTGGTGGTCAGCGGTAGAGTTCCATAGGACGAAGTGGCTTTGTGGGAATCTGGTTTGTTTGTTCTTAAGCAACTAAATGAAAGAAACGAACAAACAAAAATCATCAAACACATCCAAGGCAAGTTTCTAGGCGGGTCACCTCACTATCACAGTGTCCCTTTTTAGCCCCGGGTTTCCATGTGCTGCCCCTGATACGCTGCTGATGTAAACTTGCAGTGCTCTGTTGAAATCAATGGAGCTCTGCCAGTTTACACGGGCAGAAAATGATACGTTGGAGCAAAGGGTGCACGCCCACTTTGGCACACCTACAGTAGGTCATGCATACAGTAAATACATCTGTGCAAAATCTGCACTTGGGTGTGCAAAGCAAGTAGCTGGGTGCACAACTACGCTGTCTGCCTGTCTGTAAAAATGGGTGTGTGCCTACTGGCTGTAGATGGGTCAATCAGTTATGCACTAAAGCTCCTGTGATGGCCTCCATCTTGTGTGCCACACCAAGGATTGAAAGAGGGACTTCCAGAAACAAAGAGCCAAGGCTCTTTGAAAGAGGGACCTCCAGCGTGAGCCAAAGAGCCAAGTCTCTCTAGCTGGTTCAGAGCCTCTATGGACAAAGCACAGGGGGACCTGTAAGACCAGGGGGTTACACAGACATGAACAAGTGGCGTCCAGTTGAAGATAGAGCTTTAGGCTGCCAAAACCTGACAGTTTTACATTGCTGCTAGAGTCTTTCCTGCTTCCTTCAACATACGCGCTTGTAGAGTTTTACAGACACATTTAAAGAGGCCCAAGCAATGGGTGAGCTGTGCAAACTGTGTTCAGAAAACCCTGCCTCTATAAATTGAGTCTCTCCTTGTTACTATTCCTCGGCATTTGGCAGTGCCCGGCTTCATGGAGAACGCATCCAAGCTAGGCGTTTGCTGGGGGGGATCTTACAGTTTCTGAATGAGTCTGTAGGTCTCACTCAGCCCTAATTGCCACTAAAGTTAATGGGAAGTGAGGAGCTCAGATGTTACTGTGACGAGCGCCACAGAAAAGCCAATTGGATTAGATAAGGAGCAGTGGGGATCTCTGCCCCGTGCTCAAATCAAAATTTTTTTCCCTTATGTGTCAATCTCTGCAATTCTCAGTGCTGGCCAATTGCAGAAGGCCAGCGATATTTTGACAGATTGTTCTCTAGGGGCCTGATTGTCCTCTCATTTGCCCTGGTGTAGATCAGGAGTAAACTGATTCAGGTTGAAGGAACAATAACAAGATAGCATAAGAACTAGGCTCCTGGTGTTTTCTGCCTGGGATAGTTGCAGAAAATAGTGGGAATCTCATGAAAAAGTCTGTTCTTGTGAGATTTCCAGCCTGGTTTGCTGGAGTTAAGAGGTTAGGAGGCCTTATCCAAGCCTAAGCTCCAAAATTTGTGTGAATTGGATCTTCCTGGTTCAAAGACCATGGTGGGGCTTATGTGCTGGCTAGAAGAACTGGCTTGTGATGGAAAGAGAGCAGCAAAAAGAAAACCCACCAGTAACACAACAGCTGCTTGATACAAAGCCCTGGAAGTCAATGGGAATTCTTCCATTGATTTCAATGGGCTCTGGATCAGGCCCAAGGAGACTGTGATGTATCAATACTGAGACGATGCTACTCACGCCTCATGGCTGGGGCTGCGCTCACGCTCCAGGAACAGTGAGTTTTTTCTTGCTGCTGGCGATGTTGCTCTCCTGGCCGAGATTTTTTCACGGAGGCACAGTCTGGAGCCAGGTCTCACCAAAGCGATGGTTCCGTGCAGCTGGTTAGCTATCCTCTGGGAAGTCTAAAGGCAGAGGAGAAAAGTTTGCATGTCCAGGACTATTGGGCTTAAAGCTCAGAGTGGTCTAAAGGGCTCTCAGAAATGATCCCCAGGTGAAAGAAGCCTAGCTGACGAGAGAACAATGACAGCAGAAAACCCTGCTTACTAGTGGTCTTTGTTAGTGAGGCTACATTTTGTCTTATATCCATTTACATTCAAGAGGTGATAAAAACGAGTTGCTACGTTTCCAGTGAACAGCTGAATGCTTCTTCAATACGGTGTTGGAATTTTAAATAATAATCAGCCACGTACTTCCCCAAGAAGGCTCCATTCCAACACAGCATCGTGTTTTTCAGCAAGTCCTAATTTATTCCGTATTTTCCAGATGCATTGACTTACGGAGCAGGAAGTCATGTAACTTGTCTAAGGTCAAGCCAGGAGTCAGTGGCTTAGCCAAGATGGGTCACTTTCCCAGTCCTTTGGTCAAACCATTAGACCCTATTTGCATTAGCTTACAGCATTAATTTGCTTCACTGGTTTATTTCCAGGGGAGGTTCCGATTCTGCGGCCAGTACAGAATGATCTTTCTGCTGTTGTAAAAAGGCTCTGAATAAGCCCTTACTCAACATTTTTGCCTACCCACTTTCCGATGCCATCAACCTCTACTGTTTATCTTCATTAACTACTCTCATAGCCCGCCTGCAGCCTCAGCAAAACCCCCTTCACTTGCTGTTTCATATTTACATGGAGTTCAGATCACTGGTTCCAGGATCCCTCGGCTGAAATGCACTTTCAGTTTCAAAGGGGTGGACGGTTAGGAAAGATACAAGCTCAAAACTGACAGTGGCAGGGATTCCCCGTCTCTCTGAAAATATCCCACAGGATAAGGCTTCAGATGTGGGCCTGTGGAATACCCCTATGGTTCAGCCCTAAGAGATTTCTCCAACTACCTATTTAAGCGGGGAGTCAGTGTGATTTGAAAAGGAATGAATGCGGTCACACGATAATGATCAACTGCTGCTAGGCAAGTTCTGAGGCTCCTAGGGAATATAAATGGGAAAGCAAAGCTGGGACGGTGACTTTATCAGCAGGAGATACGATAGGAGTTTCCAGTTCTGCCAGTGATGTACCGGGTGACCTTGGCAAGTCACTTCATCCCACGTGCCTCCATTTCATTCCTCTTCCCATCCCTTTCACAGCTTATCCAGCATCAGGTCCCCACGGGAACGATGCTCAACTTGACAAGGACAGATTGACAGTGCTAAGTATCCCCAACAGAATTCTTACCATTTCCAGAGCATGTGCTTCTTGGAGAACAGCACTTGGAGAAATCCTACTGCCCAGAGAACATCTCTGTCCTGCAGACGTCTCTGAAAACAAAGGCGATAGCCAGTCATTGCGAAAGCTGTGCAGAGTTCCATTGCATCTGCCCTGCGTTTTTTCCCAGTTGTTCCATCTGCACATGGCGCTGTAATGCAGCGGCCAACCAGTCTGATAACTGGGATATCAATCAGCACATCGCAGCTATAAAAAGCTGGCAGGGCACCAAGTGCTTCCCAAGGAAGATTTCTAGCTATCTGGAGCCAAATTTTCTGTCAGACTCAAGGCAGCCCCTGAATTTGTATGTTCGATTGCATGTGCAATTGACAATGGGGGTAGGGGAGGGGGAAGGAACAAAACGCACGAACAGGTGCTTTGTGTGTGCAAATCAGTGGCCTGGTTTGTTGTGCAAAAGGCTGCCTGCACATTAATGGGAGTGTGCCCAGTATGGGGGTACAATCAGTGGCATGCGTAACAGTGGGCATGTGGATTTGGAGGCCAGTGCTGAAAAGGGAACCTTTTTGTCTCACTTTTGATTCCAGATGGAGCCCTAGGTGCTCTCTGGAAGGAGGCTGCCAGAATAAAGGGAAAAGACTCGCACTTCCCACACATCATCTGCGATGGATGACACTGGAGCACCTCAGGAGAATATTTTCCTCTAAAGCACTGCAGCTCATGTATTATTTGATATGCAATTCCATGCAAACCAGATATCATGCTCTAGATTAACGTCCATCCTGGGGTTCTGATGACTTCGGCTTTTGCTCCCGTTTGATGTAGTCAGAATAACTCACTGCTGCAGCCCAGTCATTGGTCCCTACACCCCCTATCCTGGAGCCAGCAGTATATACCTTCTCCCAGCTGTTCGCCAGGCTGTTCATGATACCCTTCTTCTGCTTTTCTGCTAGTCGCTTTGTCTGTGCTGGGTTTCCGGCTTACTGAGGAGAGTAAAGCCAAAGGTGAGTCCGGGATGGAGCTGCTTTCTCTGGGGAGGGCTCGTTGGTGCTTTGTTCTGTCACTGTTGCAATGAAAAGGAAACAAATGAATGGAAAAAGAAATGAGATGGGAACCACCAGTTTGAAAGCTGCCCCGGCGCGAGCTCTGAGCGCCAGGGTTTCATCTTCACTGAATGTGCAACGACTCAAGAGCCCGGGGAAACCAGGTGATCGGGCTTCCCGAGCACTCGCGGAAACATCTTCTTCCGTTTCAGCTCATCACAACTGAAATTCACGCTGAGGTTTGCTCTGAACCAATACATCATCCTGGGCCACCCAGAGGGGAGGGCAAAATGGGCGGTTGGCCCCAGGCCGTCTGTTTGAGAGGACTCCCAAAATGATGGAGGGGGTGGCCAGGCCAAATTTGAGTGAGAGTCATTGCGAGCTGGCACATGGGGTTTCTTGCCCTCCCCGGGCAGGTCCAGATTCCTCTGTCACCGCCATTAGCCTTATCATGCTGAGGCTGAGGCGACTTACCAGGCCGAGAGCCTGGAGGTAGGAGCAGGGTCAGGGGTTGGGGATACCACTCGCAACAGTGCTGGAGCTCAGGGAGAGGTGGGACCAGGAGTGGCCCCCCGCCTGAACACAGGGCAGTCTCCCCATCCCCATGGGGAAGGCAGTGACCCCACACACCTGGGCTTTCTCTGACCTTCCATCCTCTCCCCTCCCCTCTTCTTCAACTCTTTCATATCCATGGCAATGTTTTTGTAAGGGTGTGTGTGTGTGGGGGGGGGTGTCTCAGTTTCAGATTTTGCCCTAGGCACCCCAAAACCCCAGTGCAGCCCTGACACCATCTCAAAGCAAAACTCAGTTGATGCAGCTGAGTTTCCTCTTAGTCTGCTATGCAAAATTTCACGGGAAGCCATGACATTGGTGTGGATTCAATGCAGACCAACGACTGGCCCATGTGCTCTCAACGTTCTGTGACAAACTTGGTAACCCTGGCAGGGGTTTCAGTTTAGCCATATACGGCCCCAACGCAGGGAGGTTTTGCAACAAACTTTTGCCCAGCTCTAGTTCAGTAAGTCAAGCTAGTTCCAGGTCTAGAAACTTCTGCAGTCATTTGAGAGATGCTAGATATGAGAATTTGTGTTAAACTGAGGAAACGTTTGGGTTCCAAAGCAAGCATGTTTCTCTACTGATCTCTTTATGATAATTTCTATGGATTTTAAACCCCTAAGGAATGAGCTAATTTGTATATATTGGCTAACCTGACATGTTACTTGGGTTTCACCAAAGTGCTCCGCTAGGTTACTACTTATAGCAAACATCCTCTCCCCTCCTAATCCCTCCTGAGTCTCTTTCTCACAGTTTGTTTTCCCATGTGAAACGTGATCCATTCCCTGCAGATCTGCCTTTGCCCAATGTCCCAATGGCTTTGCCAAGAGCTGTTAGATCTAGACAGGTGTCTCTACAGATTCACTCAGGGCGTGAACGGTGATGAAGCTGGTGATAATAAAAACCAAGAGTTAAATCCTGTCCCCATTGAACTCACTGACAAAACTCCCATTTCACATCAGTGGGGCCAGGATTTCACCCCACATAATTAGCACATTAGCAGCAGTGCACTATGTGCATGTCAGGCGTGTAACGAGTGCCATTTGGTCCTCAAGTCTCAGAGACAAGGGTTTCAGCATACACTTGCAGTCAGAGTAGGGGTTCATTCTCCCATTCACTAGTGGGGCGATCACTATTCAGTCAAAGAACCTGACTAAAGAGGACCCAGGGTCAGGAAACTCCCTGAACTCTCCATGATCCCCCTCCCCATTTCACCCCATGACATCACCAGTGCCAAGCATCAATCCTGCCTGGTTCCAATGAGGCTGAAGATGAAGAGGTCTCTATTACATGCTGGTGGACAGATGGGTGAGGGAAGGAACAAGAAGCTCATACTAGGAAGTTGGAATAAAAACAATGGTGCAGATTGTACAGGCATCTCCACTCCCTTGGCCAGGAGGTTCTCATACTGGGCTGGCTCAACAGTGTCCAGGGTAGTGCCAGGGTCCTAGGGGAGCCATCTGGCCGGCCCTACGCCACCCAATGAGTTAAACCCAGCACTAAGCTTACTCCAGGCTCCGTAGCCTCTTCAGTTCTTCCTTCAGGTTTGTATTTTCTTCCTTCAGCCTGTTCATTTCATTAGCTGCAGAGAGAGACAGTGAGTGCGACAGGTTAGGGATCAGACGTGGGCAAGATGTTGGGAGCTGAATGCTGCCCTGAGGAGACAGCTTTACAACAAGGCACAGATGTGCCATGACCGCAGGGCAGTTGGTGAAATCTCTCCTGCCACCCTCCATCGAACCCCTCCAGAGACGAGATGCCAAGCGCTCTGCAGCTGAAGTGGCTCAGAAGGGCCAATCAGCAAGTGCTCAGCATCCCTCCAACGAGGCCTCTTCAAAATGCTTGTTTAAGGTCAAACGCTTGCAGATTTTTTTCCCATTAGAAATGTGCACAGCGAGCGTTCCAGCACCATGTGGCAAAGGTGGGAGTTTCTACCTTAAATACCCAGCAACGTGAACTTCCTTGCTGTAGTCGACCTGGCTGTTCATTGCCCTCCGTCTCCCCCTACTGGAGCATTACAAGAGACAGACTAAAATGCCCATGTCTGCCTTCGGTGATGTCACAGTGATTATCCACGGTGATGTCACAGCTGGGAGTCATAACTCCTGAAGGCAGCATGCCCTCTGGGCATGGCCTTAGAGCATCCATCAGTGAGTCTGGCTCTATAATGTCTCTCCTGCAAGCATCATCTTCAGGAGATGATCCTTCCAGGAACAGGCAGTAACTAGGAAATGCAGGCTGACCCCTATTAGTAAACAGCATCTCCTCTCCAGGAGAGCACCTGCTTCCCCCCAGGAGCTTACCCTCACACTGATGGCATCCTTCGCTGTAAAGTACAGGTACCTGCCTCTTTGCAATGGTAATTAAGGCATGAGCTCGCTGTGCAATGTGGGCATGAAAGTATGTTAAGTATGATCAGGAATTCCTCAAGTATCAGGGGGTAGCCGTGTTAGTCTGTATCTACAAAAACAACAAGGAGTCTGGTGGCACCTTAAAGACTAACAGATTTATTTGGGCATAAGCTTTCGTGAGTAAAAACCTCACTTCTTCGGATGCACCCGAAGAAGTGAGGTTTTTACTCACGAAAGCTTATGCCCAAATAAATCTGTTAGTCTTTAAGGTGCCACCAGACTCCTTGTTGTTTCAGGAATTCCTCGCAGTTTACTCTGTGTGGGTCTTTGGGATGAGACCTTAAAACAGAGACCTGCTTTGTCTACCAGGACAAAGAGCCAGATTTCCAAAGGAGTCTCAACTCCCTTTCCTTCTCCCAAAGAACTTTGGGATCTTTAGGGTGAAAAGTGCTTCTTCTGATTGCTACAAGCCAAGTGGCAATGAAGAGTAGAGAGGACAGACAGCTACAGTACAAAGGAGATATATGATCAACCAGCGCCTGGCTTTTACACCTCTGTGTGAAAGTGACACTTGAGGTACAGGGAGTGAGGAAGATCAAACTCATAATGAGGAAATAAACACGCAGTTGCTGACACTTTTCTCTTTCTTCCAAAGGCAAAGCAAAACAAAATACCACAATCCCCAGGGATAGCAGAGACAGAGAGAAAAATACCCTTGGCTTGTGCAGTGCTCATGTGCTGTCAAAGACTCAGGAGAAAATTAATCATACGTGTTGCTTGATTTTCCTTTACCAGTGCAGAGCTGCTGCTGTAGATTTCCTGTATTGTCCAGAGTGTTGCCTCAACCTTGCCAAATGGATCTTTTTATAAGTGGCTGACTTTGCCCGGCCCATATGCACGTGCTGTAGCAAAGTCCAGTGTTGAAATCTCTTTGATAAAATCTCTAGTGTTTATAGGAAATGTTGATTTTCCTAGGCCCAGATGTTCAGATCTGCGCCCCCCAACATGTGCCCATTGGACATGTGCCCCCAGGATTGCACATACGATTGTGCCCGAATGATCAGCAGACACTTAAGGTGCAAAAGTGCAAAATGCCAGCAGGGCAAAGCTGAAGGTCTATTTAGCCTCTGTACTTACTGAGGATGAAGATGTGCTGGAGACTCTGGAAGTGGGAGTTCTCATACTCATTCTGCTTCTTCTTGGCGAGCTCCTGGGCAACCATGCATCTGTCACAGAGACCTGCTCTCAACCTTAACAAAAAACCCCAGAGCCAAGAAGCTAAGTTATCCATGCATGGCTATACGAGCAAATGAAACTGAATCCCAGCTGCACTTGGAGGCAGATCTACAGCACCAGGACAAAGTCGAAATCTGGCATTCATTACACCATGACAGTGATATGCTGGGCAAAAATCCACACGTCTAGTTTAGTGAGCCTTTGGACACAGCGTGTAGAGATACACAATTCTTCCCTATGGCAATCAGGTGGAGATATGAATTTTCAAAGTGGATAGTAACACAAGTGAAAAAAGTTTCAGTAAACTCCATGGCCCAGATTCTGCTCTCGGTTACATAGAATCATAGAAATATAGGGCTGGAAGGGACCTCAAAACATCATCTAGTCCATCCCCCTGTGCTGAGTCGGAACCAAGTAAACCTAGACCATCCCTGACACGTGTTTGTCCAACCAGTTCTTATAAACCACCAGTAAGGGGGATTCCACAACCTCCCTTGGAAGCCTATTCCATCACTTAACTACCCTTATAGTTTAAAAGTTTTCCCTAATATCTATCCTAAATCTCCTTGGCTGTAGAGTAAGCCCATTCCTCAGGAACATAAGAACAGCCATACTGGATCAGACCAATGGTCCATCTAGCCCAGTATCCTGTCTTCTGTCAGTGGCTGGTGCCAGATACTTCAGAGGGAACAGAACAGGGAATTATCGAGTGATCCATCCCGTCACTCAGTCCCACCTCCCGGCAGTCAGAGGTTTAGGGACACCGATAGTATTGGGTTGCTTCCCTGACCATCTTGGCTAATAGCCTTTGATGGACCTATCCTCCATGAACTTATTTAACTCTTTTGTAAACCCAGTTATACTTTTGGCCTTCACAACATTCCCTGACAACGAGTTCCACAGGTTGATTACGTGTTGTGTGAAGAAGTATTTCCTTATGTTTGTTTTAAATCTGCTGCCTACTACTTTCATTGGATCACCCTGGTTTGTGTTTTATATAAGGGGTAAATAACACTTCCTTATTCACTTTTCCTACACCTTCATGATTTCATAGACCTCTATCATATCCCTCTATCATATCCTTAGTCATCTCTTGCCTAATCTGAAGAGTCCCCATCTTTTTAATCTTGCCTCATATGGAAATTGTTCTATACCCCTAGTCATTTTTGTTGCTCTTCTCTGTACTTTTTCCAGTTCTAATATATCTTTTTTTGAGATGGGCGACCAGAGCTGCACGTAGTAGTTGAACTGTGGGCATTTATTAGCTATCTTCCAGTGATCTGGTACAGAGGCTGATTTAAGCAATAGGTTACATACTACAGTTAGTTCTGCAATTTCATATTTGAGTTCCTTCAGAACTCTTGGGTGAATACCATCTGGTCCTGGTGACTTATTACTTCTTGTCCTACCTTCAGCAGACATGGAGAACAATTGATCATTGTTGTTCTTAAACAGCCCTTAACATATTTGAAGGCCCCACTTCAGTCAAGACTAAACATACAGGGTTTTTTTTAACCTTTCCCTATAGGTCAGGTTTTCTAAACCCTTTTATCGTTTTTGTTGCTTTTCTCTGGATTCTCTCCAATTTGTCAAATGTGGCACCCAAAGCTGGACAGCGTAGTCCAGCTGAGGTCTCACCAATGTCAAGAAGAGCGGGACAATTACCTCCTGTGTATTACACATGGCACGCCTGTTAATCACATCACTGCAAATGCAACAACTCCCTTAATTTCAATGGATTTACTGCATTTACACTGGTGTAACTGAGAGCAGAGTCTGGCCCCATGGGTTCTCAATTTGTTAACACTAGTTAGTGAGAAAAAAAGATCCTGATGCTATATTTCACTCATTGAAAAGACACTGAAAAGCAAGCTCTGTGTAGGCATGTATACTATTGGGCACACAACAGCATTAGGTCTCTCAATCAATCAATCAAACACACACCTCTTACCTGTTTTCTAACACTTTCACATTTTCTTTAAGGATCTTCTGCTGTTCCCTTAGCTGGTGGTTTTTAGCAAATAGCTCTTCAATTCTCTGGGCATCTCTAATTCAGGAGGCAGCATGGGACAAAACAAGAAGGTCATTGGATTTGCCCCAAATATCTGCTGCTTTCTTCTCAATGTACTGTCAACAGGCAGGATTTATACACTAGCCCAGTCACGCCACTCACACTATTTCTATTACTAAACTACTATTGCTTTGTGTAGCAGTAAGTGCATTGGATGGACGGGGATAGAAACATATTAAATGCTGGCACCAGAGCAATTTGGTGCAAGGTTAACAAATCCCATTGGATAAACAGTATGGAAAACAAAAGGATACAGACTCCTCTGAGCTAAATATTGGGTGAACCAGAAGGGCACTGATGACAGACTCTTTTAACAACAGGGGATGGAATCTGACTCAAAGCCCAGGGATACATGATGAAAACTTCAATAGGATAAAGGTCTTGGATACCACTGCTTCGTCTGTCACTTCCATATATTTAGGCGTGGAAGGAATAGATTTTCATTGGTGAATGCTGATAAATGTCAATTTCACTGTACACAGAAACCAACGAAAAAATATTTCCATTGGTAATAATCAAAATTTACAGATAGGGAAGGTAAGAAAACTGCTGCTTGAGAATATATTATAATTTAATTTAAGGCTATTTACGTGGTATATTTTGTCATGTGATGTTGACAATTTGCGTTTTTTGAATATCGTCTAAGGTCATTAGATAATTATTTTCTGACACTCCCCCCATAATTTCCTGCAATTGTGAAAGTTTAAATTGGTACAAATCAGAAAAAAATGCTTAAAACCATAATTCTGCAGAACTGTAAAATTTAAATAGCTAAAAATAAAACAAATACTTAAAATAAACATTGATATTATCCATCAAAATTATTTAAAAAATTGAATACTGCCCAGCCTATATATATTGTGTTACAACAACGCCAACCCCCAACCCCCAACCCAAACCTATGCGTGCACCTTAAGGTTACAAAGTCACACACTTAAAAGTTAGGAAATGTCAGACTGGGGGTAGGGTGGGAGAAGAATATCTCTGGCTTAATCTGATTGGATGCGTTGCAAAGAGTTTTTAAACTCTTATGCCATGCCAGGGCAGGAGATTCAGAAGAGGTTCTTTATGTGCCCCACAGTATCCACAAATTCTGAGTGGACAGCTTGGTAAATCTGAACTGCCCTCTCTAGGTGGCTTCTTGTGTAAGGGCATTGCTTTGCAGATTATATTAAAAGAAGACAGTGAGTTTGCTTTCGGGCTTGCCTTCTTGTTCCAGTTTGTGGGTTTTTAAGTTAAGGGTGCCTGCAGCCTAGGGCAGATCCCTTCAATGTTATGAGTAAATAGTGCAGCCCTTCCTCATCCCTCCAACAGAACTTTACCACCACAGCCTGGAGTAGAGAACAAAACTTGCTTTACTCACCGACACTTCTCTGTTGTCAGCTCTGTGAGCTTTGTTTGCAGTCCTGGAATAATTAATGAAGGCTCAGAAGATGGGTATTTATTGCAAATTACGTGACAGTTCAGAAACAGAATGTGCTATCATAACTTTCAGCAGAGCATGGCAACTTAAAAGGAAACTGTTAGTCTGAAAATTTCATTTCTGAAAAACAAGGTTCCCTGCCCATGTTGTTAGTTTATTTCCTTTTCACCATTTACTATTTTTGCATTCCCCTCTGCTGGGATGATGAAAGCAGTCTAGTCTGTTTGACTTTTATGGCTAGTTAGTTACAAAACCTCATCCTCACTAAAGCTGGGCAAAATATTTTCAGTGCAGAGTAAATTTGCCAAAAAAAAAAAAAATTGCATTTTTCAGGTCACTGAATTCTGGGTTGAATTTGGCAAATAGTTTTGGCTGAAAAAACTGATTACTAACAAAACAAAACATTTAGATGATTCCTTTAGAAATTTAGCTGTATTTATGTATTAAAACAAAACAAACCAGGGTGATAAACACTCCAAAATGAAACCAAATGAAAACCTGAAAAAATTCATTTTGTTTCTTTTTCTTTTTCTCCCTTTTTTTTGTTTCATTTTGGATGCTTTTCAATCTGAACTGATTTTTTTGTTTGGCTCCTGAACCGAAAAATCAGTGATTCACTCAGCTCTAGTTCTCATGCTGGCACAATTCCACACTCTTTGGTTGCAAACCACGTTGGCAATATTTATAGCCCAACTAGTATTAAGAACATAAGAACATAAGAAAGGCCGTACCGGGTCAGACCAAAGGTCCATCTAGCCCAGTATTCTGTCTACCGACAGTGGCCAATGCCAGGTGCCCCAGAGGGAGTGAACCTAACAGGCAATGATCAAGTGATCTCTCTCCTGCCATCCATCTCCACCCTCTGACAGACAGAGGCTAGGGACACCATTCCTTACCCGTCCTGGCCAATAGCCATTAATGGACTTAATCACCATGAATTTATCCAGTTCTCTTTTAAACTCTGTTATAGTCCTAGCCTTCAAAACCTCCTCAGGTAAGGAGTTCCACAAGTTGACTGTGCGCTGTGTGAAGAAGAACTTCCTTTTATTTGTTTTAAACCTGCTGCCTATTAATTTCATTTGATGACCCCTAGTTCTTGTATTATGGGAATAAGTAAATAACTTTTCCTTATCCACTTTTTCCACATCACTCATGATTTTATATACCTCTATCATATCCCCCCTTAGTCTCCTCTTTTCCAAGCTGAAGAGTCCTAGCCTCTTTAATCTGTCCTCATATGGGACCCGTTCCAAACCCTTAATCATTTTAGTTGCCCTTTTCTGAACCTTTTCTAGTGCCAGTATATCTTTTTTGAGATGAGGAGACCACATCTGTACGCAGTATTCGAGATGAGGGCGTACCATCGATTTATATAAGGGCAATAATATATTCTCAGTCTTATTCTCTATCCCCTTTTTAATGATTCCTAACATTCTGTTTGCTTTTTTGACCGCCTCTGCACACTGCGTGGACATTTTCAGAGAACTATCCACGATGACTCCAAGATCTTTTTCCTGACTTCTTGTAGCTAAATTAGCCCCCATCATATTGTATGTATAGTTGGGGTTATTTTTCCAATGTGCATTACTTTACATTTATCCACATTAAATTTCATTTGCCATTTTGTTGCCCAATCACTTAGTTTTGTGAGATCTTTTTGAAGTTTTTCACAGTCTGCTTTGGACTTAACTATCTTTAGCAGTTTAGTATCATCTGCAAACTTTGCCACCTCACTGTTTACCCCTTTCTCCAGATCATTTATGAATAAGTTGAATAGGATCCGTCTGAGGACTGACCCTTGGGGAACACCACTAGTTACCCCTCTCCATCCTGAGAATTTACCATTAATTCCTACCCTTTGTTCCCTGTCTTTTAACTAGTTCTCAATCCATGAAAGGACCTTCCCTTTTATCCCATGGCAGCTTAATTTACATAAGAGCCTTTGGTGAGTTGGTGAGTATTCTTTTCCTCAACTGATTTGAAGACAATTTTTTTATGCAATATCTAAATTTGGGGTCTGAGTTGCTCAAGAGTATCCTTTAAAACTGTGGTTCTCAACCAGGGGTACATGTACCCTTGGAGATACGCAGAGGTCTTTCAGGGGGTACATCAACTTGTATAGATATTTGCCTAGTTTTTTACAGCAGCCTACATAAATAGCACCAGCGAAGTCAGTACAAACTAAAATTTCATGCCGACTTGTTTATACTGCTCTATGTCCTATACACTGCAATGTAAGTACAATATTTATATTCCCATTGATTTATTTTATAATTATATGGTAAAAATGAGAAGTCAGCCATTTTACAGTAATAGCAGGCTGTGACACTTTTGTATTTTTAGGTTTGATTTTGTAAGCAAGCAGTTTTTAAGGGAAGTGAAACTTGGGGGTACACAAGATAAATCAGACTCTTGAAAGGGGTACAGTAGTCTGGAAAGTTTGAGAGCTTTAAAACATCACAGCGTTAGAATTACAGAGAGTGACACTGTATTTATAACCCAGGATAGTGTAAAATATAACACAAGGGTCGGTAACCTTAGGCACACGGTCAATCAGGGTAATCCGCTGGCGGGCTGTGAGACATTTTGTTTACATTGACCGTCCACAGGCATGGCCCCCCGCAGCTCCCAATGGCTACGGTTCGCCATTCCCCGCCAATGAGAGCTGCGGGAAGCAGCGACCAGCACGTCCCTGTCTCATGGCCTGCCAGCGGATTACCCTGATGGGCCACGTGCCGAAGGTTGCAGACCCCTGATATAACAGTTTTATCCAGAAAGTTGATGCTGGAAATGCCTTTATACCAGAACAATGGGAAGTAGTAGCATGTGTTTTCTTTGTGTAATGGCCTTGCTTTTAATAATGTACAAGCTGTTAATGCTCTAAAGAAACAAACTATCCATCCTTACTCTAAATTTTACTGTAGCAAAGACTTCTCACCCCTGCTAATTCTGAACTTTCTTTCAGGATGGAGTTTTGCTTCTTTCCTCTTCGATCAAATGACTGCCTCACCTGAAGTCAGATATCAGTGTCCTAATAGGTAAATTGCTTCCCATTTTCACTCTCCTGCCAACTCCTTATTTATTTTCCAGACATGTTATCCTAGACCAGTTTGATGGCCCAGCTGATAACAGCTAGTGCTTCCAACATAGGAAATTCAGACAACACAGACCACAAAGCAGGAGGGGAATAGGATCTATTTTGCTTGGGTGGGTGGGAGTATTTTAGGAAAGATTCATTCTACACTGCTTTGAGCAACCCCCTCCCACCTCCCAAATGGCTGGTGAGGGAAGTATAATTGCATCATACCATGCTGAAAGGACTCCAGAGGACAGGGAAAGCAGACAGCATAAAAATAACAGTCACCATGAGTTTCTTTTTGTGGTATGAAATGTTGCTGATTTCCACACTAGACCTTATGTTCTGTAAGGCTCCCAGGGCTCCATCTGGTACACTTGTCATCCAGGATATTTTAGTAGTGCTCAGATATTGGCATCAAACCCCCAAGGAGCTCAGATTTGCATCCGGGAACATCTGAAACTCTAGAGCTTCCTGAAGACCAAGTGGCAGGGCACCCACATCACCAACCTCTTCATTTTCTAGAGGCCCATGATCTGATCCTGCCTCTGTGCCTCCCACTGACCCTAATAAAGGACACTTCAGCTGAGCTCTGGGTTCCTTTCCCAGGCTCTTTAATTGGCAGACACACCTCCCCAGCCCAGGTTATTTGGAGCTAGACAGAAGGGTCTGACTTTGTTTTCACTCTTAGCTTTAAAAACTAAATTGACTTTTGTCTCTCTGCAGAAATGATCCTGAGGTTCTTCTTACCTAAGACCTCTTTCTCATGGATTTCCTTGAGCTTATTCAAGAAGTCTGCAAAACTTTCTGTGGCCATGTTCAGGGTCTACCCACATGCCTTGTGGGTATGTGAATCTTCTGCTTCCAGTTCAAAGTTGTTGGTTTTTCTTATCGTTCAGTCCTTAGCCCAAAACAAAAAACACAGAATAAGATAATTAGCATCCCAGATATCTAAGATAAACAAAATATCTTATGTTTCATGTTTTTTTCCAAGTTTTAAAAATATGACAAGCATCTAATCTATTCAAATGGAGAAAGCAAACTCATTTACTCAACCATTAAAAAAAATAGCAAGTACAGCCCAGCTCTCTCCTGGCTGTCCCACTCTGTCACAGACCCCTGGGGAGAGGGGAAAAGGACCTGATATACAGGGGCAAGTAAAACTCATTAGACACCGGATGTTGTCAGGTCACAAAATAAACAAATAACCCAGAAGAAAAATGTTATTTTACTCTAGCCTCAGCGATCATAATTGTTGGAAGTTATAGGCAACAATATTTGGTTAAAACTTTTAAGGCAAGAATAATTTTCAAGTTGACAGTGACCCTATAATCACTGAAGAGATTTATGTTGGCATAAACTCTCTCTCCCATTACCCAACCCACAACGTGCATATAAAATATAGTGCACGGAAATACAGTAGTTATGTGCACCACTTCCCTCTGCTGGATGGGATCAGTACTGATCAGCTAAGTTTGTTGTAAGACCTGTGTATCTAGCACAGGGGTGGGCAAACTGTTTGGGCTGAGGGCCACATCTGGGTGGGGAAATTGTATGCAGGGCTGGGGCAGGGGGTTGGGGTGCCGGAGAGAGTGCGAGGTGTAGGAGGGGGTGTGGTGTGCAGGAAGGGGCTCAGGGCAAGGGATTAGGGCAGAGGAGGGGTGTGGGGTGGATGAGGGGGCTCAGGGAAGGAGGTTGGGCTCCAGGAGGGGTGCAGAGTGCAGCAGGGAGCTCAGGGCAGGGGGTTGGGGTGCAGGAGGGGTGCGAGCTGCAGGCCAGGGGCTTAGGGCAGGGAGTTGGGGGGCGGGTGCAGGAGGGGTTTGGGCTCCAGCCCAGCACCGCTTACCTAAAGTGGCTCCGGGGTGGCAGCGGTGTGTACCGGGGCCAAGACTGGCTCCCTGCATGCCAGCCCTGGCCCCACGCCACGCCACTCCAGGAAGCGCTGCGGCCCGTGGGCTGGGCTGGGGGGGTGGAGGGCTCTGCGTGCGCTGTCCTTGCTGCATCTCCAGGTACGTCCCCCGAAGCTCCCATTGGCCACGGTTCCCCGTTCCCGGCCAATGGGAGCTGTGGGGGGCGGTGCCTGGAGGCAAGGGCAACACATGGAGCCCTCTGCCCCGCCCCCCCCCCCGCCTGGAGGCTGCAGGGAAGTGGTGCCGGCCGCTGCTGAGAGCGGCGTGGGGCCTGCGGCGCCACAGAGGGCAATCCCATGGGCCGGATCCAAAGCCCTGAGGGGCCGGATCTGGCCTGCGGGCCGTAGTTTGCCCACCCCTGATCTAGCAGCTAATGGAGATTTCCCTTTAGCTCAAGCAGAAGAAGGGGGGAGGGATAGCTCAGTGGTTTGAGCATTGGCCTGCTAAACCCAGGGTTGTGAGTTCAATCCTTGAGGGGGCCACTTGGGGATCTGGGGCAAAATCAGTACTTGGTCCTGCTAGTGAAGGCAGGGGGCTGGACTTGATGACCTTTCAAGGTCCCTTCCAGTTCTAGGAGATGGGATATCTCCATTATTTAATTTAATTTAAAGTCACATTCTAGCCCTGCTTTAGCTGTGATATTTTGGCTGGCCATGATGTGCAGCCTAAAAACAATGATAGAATTTCCAGGTAGCCGAGGATTTATTCAGTATCCTCCATGATCTGTGAAACTAAGAAAATGAACGTTACGAAAGGAAAGGTGGCACAGGCTTTTGTTGTGTGAGCATTCAGATTACCACAAAGGTTCAGACAGCTTTATAGTCTCTTTGCTGAAAATCTCAGTGGAGTCTTGATACTATATTAATTCCCATGCAGAATAAAATGAACACAGCAAGGAGGAATGCAGCCATTAACGGAGCGAAAGTAGTGAAATTAAATATTGGAGAGTGAAAGAGAATACAGATCCATCAATATTTCTGAAAAGAAAGACATTAAAATAGACTATAAGTGATCATTTTTTTTAGCAGCCTCCAGTATTTTGTACCCACTTTTTTCATGCACATCTAATTGATCTCATCAATGACTACATTAGAGCTGTCTGTTTTGCATGTACAGTTGTCTGCATTCATAAAAAACGTGTGTCCCTAAACAGCTACATATGCAAAACATGGGCATGCAAAATAGGAGTGAGAATTTGAAAAGGAGTCCATAAAGGGCCTAATTTTCAAGAAATTAGGACTGTACTTGTGAGCACAAATGACATGTTTAATTTGCATGCATTTACCATGTCTACACATGCAAGATGGAAACCTGCACGTGCAACTGACCAATTAGATGCATAGTTGGTCACAGTAATTGTAACCACAGATGAGACCATGGTGGGCAACCTGTGCTCCATGGGTCACACACAGTCCATCAGGATAATCCACTTGCGGGCTGCGAGATGGTTCGTTTACATTGACCGTCCGCAGGCACGGCCGCCCGCAGCTCCCAGTGGCCGCGGTTTGCCGTTCCCGGCCACTGGGAGCTGTGGGAAGTGTCGGCCAGCACGTCCCTGTGGCCTGTGCCGCTTCCTGCAGCTCCCATTGGCCAGGAATAGCGAACCGCGGCCACTGGGAGCTGCGGGCGGCCGTGTCTGCGGTCGGTCAATGTAAACACACCGTCTTGTGGCCCACCAGCAGATTACCCTGGCGGGCCGCAGGTTGCCCACCACTGGATTAGACACTAAATTGCATACCCAAGCTCTTTGAATGCTAGTCTCCAAATAGGGTGACCAGATGTCCCGATTTTATAGGGACAGTCCCGATATTTGGGGCTTTTTCTTATATAGGCTCCTATTACCCCCCCACCCCTTGTCCTGATTTTTCACACTTGCTGTCTGGTCACCCTATCTCCAAATGTCTCACTTGCTCTATAAGCAGCAGGGATCATACTGTCTTGGTGGAAAATGCTTTAAAATGATCATTTGCATTTGCAACCATTTCCCAAAAGCAATACATAACCCACCACCTGAAACCCAGTTATCCAGGTGTGCCTGCCCCGCTTGGCGGGTGTAACACACCCAAGGTATGTGCAGAGCCAACCTAAGCACACACCTTGCTGGGTGTTGTGGCTCACATAGCTAACATATTTTTTTGGAATTAATAACCACAAAGCAGAATTAGGAACAGATGTGTTATAAGGTAGTTTAACCTCAATAACAGTGTTTTAATAATGAGCCCGGGTAACATGAATTACCTCATTAAAGCCTCTATTAAATGAGATCAGCAGAAGTTACAGCCGTGTGGCCACGGGCAGAACTGGAGCCTTCATTTTAAAGCGCTAGCAAAACTTCCTGAGCTGCCTCTGTGGAAAAGCAGCAGGGGTGGTAGCCAGAGACACCTGAGAAGAGCTGGGTGAATTTTGGCAGCTGAAACTTTTCTTTCAGCAAAAGATGCAGATTCAGTGACAAAGAACTGGTTCGAGAATTTGTGACTATTTCGCTGAATTTTCCATTCTGAAAAACCTGCCTCCCAGCCCCGCCTAAGAAATACCTGGAAAAAAAAATCAAAATGTTTCATTTTGACATTTTCAAAACAAAACGTTTCAACTGACAACTTTCAGACACGTTTTTTGACAAGTTTCAAAACAACTTTTTAAAAAAAAAATTCCTTTCATTTGATTTAAACCGTAAAACATGTTCACTGCTCAACATCAAAATGATTTTTTTTTTACTTTTTCGATTTGCTGAAAATTTTCCTTTTCAGTTTGAAATTCCAAACAATTTCCCCTGATTTTTTAGACTTTCCAGAGACTGAAAAATCCATTATTTGCCAAACTCTATCCTGAACACTATGCCCAGCCCTCTTCAGAGTCAGAGGATAGTCTTGGAAAGTCTCTGCATATATTCCCTGCATTGGGATAGTGTGACTAACCCCTACCTGCTTCCTCAGCACTGGAATAATGAATTCCTGGTTGTAAAATGCTTTGAAGAGCTAAAGGGCTAAGTGCTGTTAATTATTATTATTTCATTTATAAAATGATTAACTGCAGTGAAGGCAAGGCCTGGAATATCCTGCTGAGGAAGCGTTTGCTGTTGGGGGCAGAGTGGGGAAAGACCAGGTGAATTCCAGTTCCTTCCCATTCCTCAGGTCCTGGCAGACAGGTCTTTGCAGCGTCACGCCTCCCACTGCATGAGGTCATAAGTGCGACAAGACAGCTTGTTTGCTACACGTCACTGCTTGTGCAAACAGTGGGAGTTGCATGGGACTCCTGCATCAAGAATGGCGCCAAGGGAAATAATGGTTTGTCCCAGCCCCTCTCCCAGTGTGTTTTTAATGGGTCCACCTATCATTGTTTTGATCCATTATTTTGGAAGGGAAAAAAAAGATGTGTCAACAGCCGTATGGTTGTAAACAGATCAAGTTCCTAGAACTAGTCTGGTAACTTTATGGAGCACAGAGTCAGGGATCTGGCGTATTTCAGGCCTGGCAATGCCTCATGTTAAAATGGTAAAGTCAGCCTTGGATGTGGGAAGAATGAAGTGAGTGATAACGAATAACCAGGTATTCAGCTATCCCTGACACTCGTGTGAGTTGGGCCAAGTCCTTTCAGGAACCCGAGGAATGTGTTTTACTGATCTGGGTCTGTGTGCTGCACTTTCATATATTTGTGTGGAGTGTGGACAACAGCCTATCAGATAAGAACATAAGTACGTAAGAACGGCCATACCTGGTCAGACCAAAGGTCCATCCAGCCCAGTATCCTGTCTGCTGACAGTGGCCAATGCCAGGTGTCCCAGAGGGAATGAAAACTAACAGGTAATGATCAAGTGATCTCTCTCCTGCCATCCATCTCCACCCTCTGACAAACAGAGGCTAGGGACACCGTTCCTTACCCGTCCTGGCTAATAGCCATTAATGGACTTAACCTCCATGAATGGATGGACACTCTCCCATCTGCCCTCAACCCCTCACAGCTCTGCCAATGCAGCTGAGGCCTGGGCTGCATCCTAGGACTGCATCCATGCCAACTAGGGACTGGAATGATACCGTCACACTCATTTGCAACCTGAATGGGGACTTGATTCCAGGCCTCTGGGTGTGAAGAGTTACCCCATGATCCCATTTCTACTTCAAGAGCCCTCCCCTTTATGATGCATGATATAACCAGAACTCTGTGTCCATTTTGTTTTTGTGAATGTGGTAATCTTGTATT
Source organism: Malaclemys terrapin pileata (assembly GCF_027887155.1). Lineage (NCBI taxonomy): Eukaryota > Metazoa > Chordata > Testudines > Emydidae > Malaclemys > Malaclemys terrapin. Next base: position 8,279,533 of record NC_071516.1, on the reverse strand, counting down.
AAACAAACCTGATGTGGGACTCTTTGATTTTCCCTTTTATAGAAATCTACCAAGATGACTAAAGTAGGAAATGAAAGACTCAGACTCAGAATAATAGAAATGTAGGGCTGAAAGGGACCTTGAGAGTCATCTAGTCCAGTCCCCCCCCATGCTGAGGGTGGGCCAGATATACCTAGATTATCCTTGAGAGGTGTTTGTCCAGCCTGTTCTTAAAAACCCTCAGTGACATGAATTCCAAAGAGCTTAACTATCCTTAAACTTGGAAAGTTTGTCCTAATATCTAACTTAAATATCCCTTGATGCAGTTTAAGCCCACTGCTTCTTGTCCCAGTGGACATGGAGAACAGTTGATCACTGTCCTCTTTATAACAGCCCTTAACATATTTGAAGACTGTTATCGGGTCCCGCCCTCCGTTTTCTTTTCTCAAGACTAAACATGCCCAGTTTTTTTAACCTTTCCTCACAGGTCAGGGTTTCTGATTTTTTTTAGTATTTGTATTACTCTCCTCTGGACTCTTTCCAGTTTGTCCACATCTTTCTTAAAGTGTGTCACCCAGAACTGGACACAGGACTCCAGCTGAGAACTCACCAGTGCCAAGAAGAGCAGGACATGTCTTACATACAACACTTCCGTTAATACACCCCAGGATGATTTTTTCACAACTGAATCACATTGTTGACTCATATTCAATGTGTGATCCACTGTAACCCCCAGATCCTTTTCAGCAGTACTACCACCTAACCAGTTATTCCTCATTTTCTAGTTGTGCATTTGATTTCTTCTTCCTCAGTGTAATTCTTTGCACTTGCCGTTACTGAATTTCATCTAACTGATTTCAGACCAGTTCTCCAATGGGTGAAGGTTGTTTTGAATTTTAATCCTGTCATCCAAAGTGCTTGTAACTCCTCCCAGTTGAGAGTCACCCACACATTTTATGAACGTACTCTCCACTCCATTATCCAAATCATTAATGAAAATATTTACTAGTACCGGACCCAGGACAAACTCCTACAGGATTCAACTATGTCCCCCCAGTTTGACAGTGAACTATTGACAACTGCCCCTTCCCCTTGAGTAAGGTCTTTCAACCAGTTGTGTACCCAGTTTATAGTCATTTCACCTAGACGACTTTTCCCCAGTATTCTTATGTGAATGACATGTGGGACTATGTCAAAAGCCTGACTAAAATCAAGATATATCACATCTACTGCTTCCACCTACCTACTAGGCCAGTAACCTTGTCAATGCTGGAAATGAGTTTGGTTTAGCATGGTTTGTTCTTGACAAATCCACAATGCTTAATTTGTAATGAAAGTGGTGCCAGGGCTCAAGTAATTAGATGCCGGGGCTCAAGCAATTTTTTTTACTTTCATAACTGAGGCCGCAAGCCCAGAGGTGCCAGAGCTATGAATTGCCAAGTTAGAGGTGCCAGAAGTCCTGGCACAAATGAAGCACTGCAAATCCGTGTTGGCTAGTACTATTATCCTCTAGGTCTTTACAAATTGATTGTTTAATCATTTGTTCTAGTATCTTTCCAGGTATCGATATTAGGTTGACTGATCTATAATTTCCCGGGTCCACTTTGTTCCCCCTTTTAAAGATATGTACTATATTTGCCCTTCTCTGGTCTTCTGGGACCCAACCTGTCCTTCATGAGTTCCCAAGAATAATTGCTAACGGTTCTGAGATTGTTTCAGTTAGGTCCTTAAGTACCCTATGGTGAATTTCATCAGGCCCTGCTGACGAATGCATCTAACTTATCTAAATATTCTTTAACCTGTTGAAGATGTTGCATGACTCCCAAAAGACATCAGTGTACTTAGATCACTGGCCAGTATGTGTTACACCAGTCTGCTACGGTTCCCAGCTGGGGATTCAGGCCCAGATCTGCAAGGTGCCTAACTCCTATTGATTATAATGGGAGTTAGGGGCCTAAATACCTTTGAGGATCTGGACCTTTAGCTCAAGTTGTAGAGGCTCCTCCTGTTAACTCAAAGGTCCCTGGTGATGACCAAGATAACAGTTGCTACATGCACACAATACATACACCCCACTCCCTTCTTCTAAAGAATCCAAGCCAGAGCCTGCTTTTTGTAATGACTAGCATGGTTTGCCTGAGACTCTGGGTCACACCTGGAGCTGATGCTCTTGTACCCAGGTTGGATTTGGCCTGTAGGTTCTGAAGAACAAGCCCTTACGCACCTCCAGGCTCTCCTGGAAAACACAGACATCCCTACTTGTTCAGCTCATCCGCTTTGTTTTCTTTTACCTTCATTGTATACTGACTGTGATGTCATGCCCGGCTGCCCCCCACCCCACCCCCAGGCTCCCCATTCCTTTGATACTTCCATAAGCTTCTCCATTTCCTCCATGCATTGGCTTTGCAGTTCGGGAGAATTTATTGAGGGAGTTGAATTGATGAAGACCAGACCACAGAGGATTTGAGTATTAGGTTCACTCCTCCAAACAATGATTTCATTTATAGCCCCGAGCCTTCTTTAGATCTGTCACTTTAATATATCCCAGTTCACCCTTCGACGGAGTGCTGGAGTGGGAGTCTTTTGAAGCACTGTCGAAGCGGGACTGGCCCTATTTCACAGTGACGGGGCACTTGCCAAACACAGCCTCAGGGTTGGAAGCGAGCTCATTGTTTCGAGGATGCCCTTACACCTCTAGGCTGTCTCCATAACTGCAGCCAGGTTCAGAAAAGCTACGCCCGAGGAAAGCTAGAGCCGCTCGAGGGGGTATCTGTCAGGGGCAAAGGAGCCTGGCTGGCTGCGGTAGCAGTGTGGGAGCGCAGCCACGTTAGATAGATCAGAGAGTGGGAATTTTCTGGCTCACCAGGTGAGTTTTCCATCTGGCCTCTCCCGACAGCAAACCGAAGCACCATCTTAGGGGCATCCATGGAACAATGCCCCACTGCCATGCCTGCTGCTCTCTGCACCTTCCCTTCCCGTGTGCTTAATAATGCTCTCTGGAATCTGGCTTTGGGTCCTTATTTACCTCCCAGGAAAGGAAGATGCAAGGCCTCCCATTGCGTGGCCCTGGCGGGAGGAGCCCCATTCACTTCAGTGGGACCACCTGAAGGAGTAAGCACTGCTCAGCACGAGCAAGGGTTGCAGAACCAAGACTTGGGATGAGATCAACGGGAGTTTTGCCACTGACGTCAATGAAGTGAGGATTTCCCGTCCAGCGGTTGCCTTAGCCTTTCCTAGGATATACCACCATGTAGCCTCTCTCTGTGTCACACACACATTGCTTTGTGTGGGGGACACTTTAAAGTTACACCCACACTCCCGGCTGGAGAGAGGAGTTAGGATCTTCTTGAAGCCACGTGGTTTTCTCATCTTCTTCCTCTGAACTCCTGGAACCAGATTCCACCCTGGTGTAAGTGGGTAGAATGGCTTTCAAGTCCCTAGTGTTTATTTGCTTGTCTTAACTTCTTCCTATCTCCAAGCACATCCCTAATGGGAAAGCTGGTAGGTTTCTATAGACATTGCTCTAAAAACCAGAAGAATCTAATAGAGAATGAGATAATTTCTATTGGTTTTTGACCCATCCTATAGAATTCTATAGCAGACGTATTATTCTCTAATAAATTCTACAGAATGGGTCAACAGACCAACAGGAAAGTTCCCCCTTTCTGTTCAATTCTATAGGACTTTTCCATAGACACTAGCTTACAACCAGTACTCCACTTAAAGGCACAGCAACCTCTTAAAGCATTCATATTCATCAAGTTCCACAAGTACTGACACACATGCATGCTTTGCCTTTTAATCTTTTACCAAATTTTGAAAGACAGGGGCCCTATTGTTGCTCCCTCCCCACCTCCTCCCCCCCGACCCGTGCTTGCCTCTACAAACCTTACAAGTGCTCAAGTAAATCAGGTAATTCTGCTCTTATCTACCCACTGTCATGCACAATTACCACATTTGTGGACGTCCTCTGGACAGCTGCCTTTGACACCATAACACTGAGTGGTTTCCGGTTCCCTGGTGATTTTCCCAGCCTGTCATTAATTTCAATGGCAGTGTCAATCTCATTCAGAGGGAGCAGCCGGACCCTATGGGAATCTGCAGGAGGGCAGGACTTCCATGAAACTCAGGTTGCAGATCGCAGATTGCGCCAGTGGCAAGAACTCCACCCTGAGCAGTGTCTGCTTTCAAAAGGAAGCGCGTAGCTGAAGTATTTAAAACACTAATGAAGTTTGCAGGGCTCGGAGTCTTTCGCACTGTGGGATCAGTTGAGTGCAGCGGCTTCACCATCAGCAGTTCTAGAGTTCTCCGGTGTCAGAACAGATTTACATAATACGCATGCAGAGGCCTTCTGATATATGATTCCTAGACAGGAACTACTCTCGCTAGCCAGACTTTCATTTCTTGGCTCCCCCTACCTGATCTTTCTCTAATTTTAGAACTCCAAATTGGATTTATACTGAGAGAGGCTGGAGGCTCAGTCATGGAGGGGCCAGGGCCAGGGCTGGCAGGAGTACTTTGTAGTTCAGAGTGAGACTGTTTTCCTTTTCTGATGCACTGAATCCTTTGCAGCTTTGCTGGGCATTTGTTTATTTATTTTATTTATTGTCGCAACAGACTTAGGCCTTGGCTACACTGGCGCCGTACAGCGCTGCAACTTGCTGTGCTCCGGGGTGTGAAAACGCCCCCCCCCCCGAGCACAGCGAGTGCAGCGCTGTAAAACGCCAGTGTAATCAGCGCCTGCAGCGCTGCACGCTCGCTCGCAGCACTGCACGCTATTCCCTCGGAGAGGTGGAGTACTTACAGCGCTGCGAGAGCTCTCTCGCCGCGGCAGCGCTGTGAATTGCCAAGTGTAGCCAAGGCCTTAAGGTGGCACAGAGAGCCCGCAAACGGTGCTCCTGGCTTGCACTCCACAAGCTATTTTCCTATGCTGGTGTTGCAAAGGCCTAGGCAAGTTGCAACGAGGAACTCAGCAGCAGGGATATGAAGAGGCCTATGCCCTACCCTGGGAGCAGGAGTCTTTGTGGTGCAAAATGCGACCAATCAGGGCTTTCACCCGACGTGGTGGGTTGGAATGATGGTGGGAATGAGTGCTTGAGGGGCGGGGCGGGGTGCGGTAGAACAGGCCCTGGGTTTGTTTGCACCCGTGTAGCGACACCTGGGTGCTCCATCAGTACAACTCCCTACTGCAGATTCACTCCCCCCATGTAAAATGATACTTGCATCCATTTGCTACCTCTTTGCTAGGACTCTGCACTGCCAGTGCAGCTACATCGATGCTAAGAGCCCCTGTGCAGCCAAACTGCTGCTTCGGTGGCTGGGTCCAGCTCATAGCAACCTCATTTGTATGTATTTCAGTCTCATCACGAGGGCTTCAAAACAAGCTAAACCTGAATGGCAACACGGTTAGTTTCCAGCAGGGGCTGCATGGAAGAGGAGGCTTTGCAGAGTCACTGCTCCTATTTACTTCCATTCAGTGCAAGAGAAAATCGAAAGCAAATCCGGCTAGAGAGAACCGAGGTCTCAAGTCCCAGCCTGCACATTTACTGATTTACTTCAATCCTGTGACGTCTGTTTTGCCATAATACATCGATGGAAACAATTATTAAAAAAGACACCCTGGTGTTCGGGCTTGCCTGTGTCAATGGCTACGGTTTGTTTTGACCATTGTGGAAAATGTCCAAGTCTATTTGGTATATTTCCCTTATGATGTTAGCCCTTCCCTCCCCCGGGCATGATCAGCCACTGAGGTGGGTAAGACCCTTTATTGTTCGATAGGTTCACCCTATCCCTGCTCCAGTACAGCAGTGCAGGGCAGTTTCTCATGTATACTCATCACAAGGGATAGTCCTCATTTTGGGCCCAATCCATGAAAATAATCTTACGTGCGGGAGCAGCCCCATAGATGGTAACAGAGCTGCAGGATTGGACCCTTTATGTCAAAGGGGGGCAGGGGTCTCCCTCTGTGCGCTGCTCCTGCCTCCAAGCACCGCCCCTGCAGCTCCCATTGGCTGGGAGAGCTGCCGGGGGCAGTGCCTGCAGAGAGGGGCAGTGCGCAGAGCCCCCGCGGGCCATAGGGGCGCGCTGGCCCTTCCAGGAGTGGTGTGGGGCCGGGGTAGGCAGGGAGCCTGCCTTAGCCTTGCTGCGTCCACTGCCGACTGGGAGCTGCCAGAGGTAAGTACTGCCCGGTGGGAGGCCGCACCCCAATCCCCAGCCATGAGTCCCCTCCCGGAGCCAGTAAACACCCTCCTGCACCCCAAGCCCCAGCCCTGACCCACCTCCCAGAGCCAGCACCCTGTACCCCCTCCTGCACCACAACACTGTCCCAGCCCTGACCCACCCAGATCCAGCACCCCATACAACCTTCTGCACCCCAACACTCTGCCCCAGCCCTGATCCCCTCCCAGAGCCAGCACCCTGTACCCCCTCCTGCACCTCAACACTCTGTCCCAGCCCGGAGCCCCCTCCTGCACCCAAACTCCCTCCCTGAGCCCACACCTCCTCCTGCACCCCAATACTCTGTCCCAGCCCGGAGCCCCCTCCTCCACCCAAACTCCCTCCTAGAGCTTGCACCCCTCACTCCCGCCTGCACCCCAACCTCCTACCCCAGGCTCAACCCACACTGCGAACCCCTCGGCCCCAGCCCAGAGCTCGCACCCCCTGCCCAACCCCAAACCCCTTCCCCAGCCCGGTGAAAGTGAGTGAGGGTGGGGGAGAGTGAGTGAGCGGGGAGGGGCTTTGGAGAAGGGGCGGGGCCTCCGGGAAGGGGCGAGGTAGATCCTGGGTTGCCCTTAGTGACCTTGGGCGTACAAAGGTTGGAGACCACTACTCTACTGCAGGAGCTAAAAGCCATATGCCACTTAGCTAAGATTGTAGAGCAGCCTCATTAATCTCTAACTGGTCTCGGTGCCACGAGAGGGCACAGAACACCACACCCAGGAGGTGTGTGAGTTACAGACTGAACTGCCCTTTGAGCAGACAGCTGTCCTAGGGAAATGAGTAAAGCTGGACAGGAACCAGAGGGAAATTCTGCAGCTCCGACATTTGCTTTCAATTGGAAAGAACTTGGAAGTTTTCTGCGGAATGGCGTTTTTTGAAAACAATCCCACTAAGGCCAATGGAAATAGCCTGTTTCAATAACACTGAGATAGTTCATTCCGATTGCAACGGTTCCATTTCTTTTATAATGTAAAATCAATAATATAATTATCAAACACTTCATTTTGTGGGGAGTGGCTCCTCGTGGGGCAGGGCAAAATTGGGTTGACCTCAACCCATTCCTGTGGCAAATGGCACTTTCGACAAAACACCACTTTCTGATGGAAAAAAATTCTGCTGGAAAATGTTCTTCTACCTGCTGTAGAAATCAGCCCCCCTTTCACATGGTGCTCCATGCATGGATGCTCTTTCACCACCCTGAGCCTCTGGCAGGTTGAGACAGGAGCTGAAGTGACAAGAAAATGAATGGGGCATGGTACGCATGTGGGGACGAGTGCTTTCCGGCTTGGGAAAGCATAGCATTAAATACGGGCCAGGGGCCATCATCAATAGGGACCTGATCCATAGCCCGTTAAAGTCAATGGAAATCTTCCCACTGCTTTCAGTGAGCTTTGGAGGAGAATGTAGGAGCAGAGAGGGTCAGTCTGGGGAAGGGTGATAGAGTTTGGAAGCTTAATATAATAATGAGTACTTTGTTCTTCAGTATCTGGGGATAACAACCTACCCTCCAAACATTAATTAATTAGGCCTCTCAGTCCTTTGTGAAGTGGGTAGGAAACTATTATTACCCACATTTTACAGTTGGGTAAACTGAGGCGCACAGAGATTAAGGGACAAGACCAAGGCCACAGAGGGAGGCAAGAGCAGACCCAGGAACAGAATTTAGAACACCTGACTCACACACCTATATTCTAACCCCAGCCACAATTCCTCCCCTTAACCAAACCTCTCTGTTTTGGAAATCAGGTTGAAAATAACCTGGAAAGACTTTAAATAAGTTTGATAACAATGCACACTATAGTATCAGGCAATATAAACACTATTGTCTTATCAAGGTAAATCTATTCAGTCATCAGAGAGAGATTTTAAATTTTTGGTGCAGAAGAATATTTCCCTGCCCTCTCTTGGATGGAACAGCTCAGCTCAGTGCCATAGATCCTATACTGCTTACAACTAATGGAGATTCTCCTTCAACTCAAGTGGCAGAAGCCTGTGTTTTTGGACAAGATGGCTGTCATGGTCTAGGGAGGAGTTTGATACTCCCTGAAGGATGTGCCTGTTCCAAGTTTGTTTCAGCCGCTTTTAAAATATCATTTCTAAGGGCCACATGTTCGTAACCAGATGCCTGCAAAAGTGCTTGTGCACCAGTTAAACCCCATTATTTCCATGCCAGGCTATTGGAAGACCAAGAATCCTCTTGCATTCCTGATCCCACATATGCATGCCAGTTTATATATGCAAATAGGGTTTATGTGGGGGGGAGGGGTGCATGAACATTTTGGAAGGGGAAACAGTTGCATGTTACTTTGACCATTTGGCCCTAGCCCTCATTTTGCTTAGCCCTCTTTTTAGCCCACAAAACGTGTGCCTGCCCTGCAGGTAATTGAATTGTGGGTAGACAAGTTACTTGCACTTTGAAATTCTTGGTTGGCACTTGGCAGGCATTAAAAACGTGTCTTTCAAATTTGGCAAGCGCAGCTAGGAAAAATGGCCTCCACAGGGCTCAAAAATGCAATTCCCACCTCATTCCAGCTCTTATTCTGCTCCTCACATGTCTTATTCCATGAACGATGCCTGGGCTTGTACAAAGAAGGAAGACTAAAGCTTTTTGTCACAAGAATTAATTGTCTCGGTGGTGCTATAAACTAGCACCCTCTGTTGCTGCTGCTAGTGCATCTTGAGTCAGGGTAGGGAACATGCAAATAATCAGAACCCATGTCTATAAAGAAGTCCTTAACTGAATTGGCTTTTGTCTTCAACATTATTTATAAGACTGGCGTGTGCTCCAGTGTTTCAGACTTACAAAGCAGAACCAAGTATTTGGTACTCTCGTGCACTGCCTGGCTAGCTTTCCCTACTGAAAAGATCCAGATTAAAGCGTCTTTTAAAAACAGGGCGGGTGACACTAAAGAAGGTCCGCAGCAGCTGGCGTGGTTACTGTCAGGCAGGTGGAGATGAATGGAAGGCTGTCCCGGCTTTCAACAAAACGACTCTTTTCTCGGAATTGATAGAAAGCATCTACTAACAGTTTAACATGTCAGACTTCGCTCCTCTTTGCAGGTTACCTGTTGGCTTCTTCTTGACTCTTAACAACCTTTGTGCCGGGCCTCAGATTTTTTAGGGCCAAGAATTAAGACAAGTCTTGGTGTTAAAGCAGAGAGATTAGCCGGATTGAACAACATTCTGTCTGCCTAAAAAGATCTGAAGTTTCCCAAGCCCTGCAGATATTAAACCTGGAATGGATTATTTGCAGGTTGTCTCTCAAAGAACACTAGCATGATCCTTATGCCCGCATCTCCTTTTTCTGTGATCTTGTCGGCTCTTGAGCTAAGTAGGGTCAAGCCAGGGGAACCTCGGTTTGGGAAATCTCTCATCTGGAACCAGGTGCTGCTGGAAGCAGGGTTGGTAATCTAGTGTGTGACATTCTTTGCTCTGAGTCAGGACGGAGCCAGAGCTCCAGCGTGGTGCTACAGGGTGCTGTGCTGCTAGAGGTATAATCCTTTAAATATGAGGCTGTGTGGGGAGTCAGGGAGCCAGCTCCAGCTTCCTCATTCTTGGGCCAGTCTTGATGAATTTTAAAGCTGCTGCCAGACAGCTTTATAGTGTGCCACTGGAACCCTAACCAGTGGAAGCCCTCTTCTGCCCCCGGCACCTCCTCTACCCCAGTAGCAGGAGGGCAGAAGTGCAAGATCTGGCTGCGGGGCAGAGGCACCAGTGGAGGAGGGCGTTTGCAGCTGGATTATAACCCCTTCGCGCCACCTCACAAAGAGCCCACCACACTGGCTAGAGCTGAAGTCGTTACGGTCAGGAAATATTTCCCTTTTCACAGCAGCCGGGGTGATAAACCCGAGAGTCCTGGTCCAGTTCCATCTTGGGTCATTACATTCTGCCCCCATGAAATCCAACTGTCATTTCCAGTGATTAATCCTCTTCACTTCAGTACAGCTTCATAGTCACTCGACTACCCCAAATCCAGAATCATTTTGGTAAGTAATATTCCTACCCCATAATGGGGATAGGGGTTAGAATCTGGGAAAATACACCATCATTCTTGCTCTCAAAATAAAGGGTAAGCAACAGCCCAATGCACCTCACTCCCCTTCACCCCCCGCATGCTCGGATCGATCAGTTTCTTTGGTACACCTACCAGAACTGCCCATCACCATGGCATCTAGGCTAGCATTCCCAGAGCGACAAGATAGCTGCCGATCAGAAGCCTACTCTACGTCTTGCAAGTGCAAATGGTTAGTCAATATTTGGAAAGCACTTTGATGACTTAAAGCACCCTATTGGCTTATTAATTATTTAAATAAACTCAGCACAAAACCCCTGCAATCCTTGTAGCTAGGCACGTATACCGGTCAGCAAAATCAATAGCATAACTAACTCAGAAAGCGTTCTCTCTTTTATGAACGCACACATGTGCTCCGCATTGCTGCCTGGCACAGTACTTTGCTGTCAGGCAGGGCTAGGTCAATGCTATCCTGGTAAAGCATGCTCTTTCCTTCAATACCATCCCCATCTCATCCCTGCTCTAGCCACCTCCCTGCCTCTCAGGGCTGCTCACTCAGATGGTTGTGTAATATATCGCTGTGATCTGTCAGAGATGCTATGCATCAAAAAACCTTCCCTCTCTCAGCCCTCTTTGGGATTGTTTATTAGCTGCATGTTCCTTCAGGTTAATGGAATGTGATAGCAAAGTGCGGAACAGGTCTACAGGGCCATAAAGAGGCTTTGTCGTTTTGCGCGCACATACACAATACTCATACCAGGGCACTCAAGCAGTTACTCACAGTAAGATATGGTAGAGTCTCTAGTGTTGGGCAAGCTCTTGTATTTTCATGCTCCATCACTTTCACAGGATTCTTCTAATGCAAACCATAGAGTCAGTGTTCTGATTAATGCTCTTTGTTCTAAATGCAGCTTTTGGGTCATTCGTGAGGAACGATGGCAGAGCTTAGGGCCTGATCCTGCGAGGTATTAAGCACTGTAATGGGACTACAATCTAGTGGGTCAAACACAGGGCTGGGAGTAAAGATGTCTGAGTTCTATTTCCACCTCTGCCATTTACTCACTGTGTGATCTTGGGCAAGCCATTGAATCTCTCTGCGCCTCAGTTTCCCTCTCAATTGGATGGGAAGAAAAATACTTTTTGGCAGGGTGTAGTGAGAATGAGTGACTGTTTCTGAAAGCGCTTGATGGAAAGGCGCTAAGTATCCTCACTGTCTGTCCATTGCGGGGGCACGTACGGCTGCTGTTGAAACACGTTGGTAGATTCTACTTCTTGTGGGTAAGATGGCTCACTACTCTGATTTAGAAAACAAAGGGCTTGATTTTGCACTTGTTGGAGCAGTAAGCCAGCTTCCAAACCGAAGTTACTACTACGAAGCTAATCTAGTCAGATGTTAAATTCAAGTTGTCCTAATGCACTGCATATTTGCTGACTGGTTAGAACATGTTCACCCCATTCCCTTTCTCACCCAATTTTAGGAGGCAAAGACATTTGTATCAGGCCCTGTTTGAATAAGGCTTTAGGAGGCCAAGTTTTCTTTCCCCTCATATTCTGACCCAGTCCGCCAGGCAAATTAAATCCCGTATTCAGCAAGATACTTTAGTACATGCCCAACTGTAATCACGCAAATAGTCCCATTGACATCACAGGGACAATTCACATGCTTACAGTTTGGCACGTGCTTAAATATCTTGCTGAATAGGTGCCTTAGTGGTGTCATTGACAGTGTTGTAAAAACAGCCATGCAAACCTATGGCTAGATGATATTGCAGACTGGAAACAAGCTGCTATACAAGAATAGGATCTGGGGGTCATAGTGGATCACAAGCTAAATATGAGTTAATGGTGTAATGCTGTTGCAAAAAAAAAGCAAACATCATTCTGGGATGTATTAGCAGGAGTGTATTAAGCAAGACATGAGAAGTAATTCTTCCTCTCTACTACACATTGATTAGGCCTCAACTGGAGTATTGTGTCCAGTTCTGGGTGCCACACTTCAGGAAAGATGTGGACAAATTGGAGCAACAAAAATGATGAAAGAGCTAGAAAACATGACCTGTGAGGGAACATTGAAACAATTGGGTTTGTTTAGTTTGGAGAAGAGAAGACCAAGAGAGGACATGATAAGTTTTCAAAACTGTTAAGGTTGTTACAAGGAGGAGAGGGGAAAATTGTTCTCCTTAACTTCTGAGGATAGGATAAGAAGCAATGGGCTTAAATTGCAGCAAGGCCAGTTTAGGTTGGACATTAAGAAAAACTTCCTGTCAGGGTGGTGAAGCACTGGAATAAATTGCCTAGGGAGGTTGTGGAATCTCCATCCCTGGAGATTTTTAAGAGCAGGTTAGACAAATACCTGTCAGGGATAGTCTAGGTAATACTTAGTCCTGCCATGAGTGCAGGGGACTGGACTAGATGACCTCTCGATTCTATGAATATGTCAGCTCAAACTGGGAGAAGGAAGTGTGCCTGGCACTGTGGAAGGGGTGGGCTGTCCTTCTACCCACCACAGCCAACCAGCCCTGATAGTACGTGTACCTCTCTGAGGTCCAATTCCTCCAGTGCTCCTCCTGGGGCAGTGAGATTTGAATGGGTGCCTGGAAACAGATGATCTCTGCTGGCTAGTTTCCTTTTGGGACATTGTAATGATGTGTCCCCGTGCAAACCCCACAGCCAAACATCCTCAGACTTTCCGGGCTTTGGAATCCAGGTCTGAAGTTGGCAGTTTGGGCTCCTCTGTACGTGAACCGTGCTGGAAATTCAGTCGTTTCTCTTTCTAGGCATTAAAAAACTTTTCTGATGAAAAATCCACCACACCCCTACCCAGCCTAACAATAGCAAAGTGGATAATACAATACAGAAGATGCTGAGCAGCGGGAATCTACTATCCTACCAATGATGAAAAGCCATCCCTATGCTAAAGAAAATGACAAAGATTGACTCTTACAACAGTCATTTAAAAAGTGATTTCCCCAACTCCAGCACAGTCATTCTTTCTCCAGCCCAGCTCTTTGATTTCCTCTCCTCGGGAGGATGGCAACTGATGGTTTATGCAAGGATTTGTGACTTCTGAAAAGTGCGAAAGAAACGCTTTGCAAGAGCCACTACTGTTGAGTCAGGTAGTCACTGAAGGAGTCCTCTGCTTGTGCCCTTCTAGCCAATTGCACAGAAGATAACGGGCAGTCATCAGTTTCTATGGTGTCCCCCAAGGTTCAATGCTTGGTGTCCTCAGCCTATGAATTTTAATGCCTTCTAGGGCTCCCATTAACAGGGCATCTCAGTAATGCCAAGATTTTCAAAACTAATAGGCCAGATTCTCCCTTTACTTACACCTGTTTTACCCCAGTGGAATTCCATTGGCGTCAGTGGATTTACTGCTAATGATTTACACTGACACAGGGAGAGCAGAATAAAGCCCTGTTAGTTTTCTTAAGGTATTTTTCCACCCATCTATGTGGGCTTCCATTTACTGCTGCCATGGTGGGTGAGTGCAGCTCATCCATTAAGGGGTGTCATTCTGAGAGGGATCCCTGCCAGGGCTTGATGTGCATGAACATCCTTATGCACTGTGGCTTCCCTGCCTGCCATGAATAACATATACTTTTAATGTTAAAAGACATCTTTTATGAATGGTGCCTGTCTGTGTCCAGAACCTCATTACACGTTGCCTGACACAGAGGGGTGCGAGTTAATCTGAGCACAGGACTGGGAGCAGGAACCCCTGAGTTCTACTCCCAGCTCTGACACTGGCTCCTTTGGTAAACTTGGGCAAATCAATTAACCTACCTGCCTCAGTTTCCCCAGATGAACATTAGGGATAACAATGCTTACCCTGCTGCACAGGGTGGATTCTGAAGAGTCATTTTATAGTACCGAAGTCTGTCTCCTCCTCTGCAGGTGTGGAATGGCCTATAGTTATTTTATTTATAGGCACTTCTAGGGCACACATCACCACAGTACCGGCAGGGTTTCTTCAGTCCTGCCAGGACACAGAATGGAGGGGAGAAGGCTATTGGAGAGTCTAGTCCACTTGGACAAAACTGCCATGCATGAGAGAGTGTACAGTGGACACCACCACTACTAGAGCAGCAATTTCATTGGTGGCTTCCTTGTTCCTGCAGGGAGGGTGGGGGATGAGGAAAGGGAAGATCCCATCCATGCACCCCCACAGGAACACCTTGCGTAAAGCCCACTGACTGCCCCTTGCACAGGAGTCCAGGTTTTGGTCCCTAGCATTTGCAAAGCAATTAGAAGCTCTAAAGTGCTATCTAATTGATCTGTGTTTTTACTGCCCCCATGAGCACTGTCCAGCAGACACACTGAGGGTGTTGAACTGGCAGCAGGGAGATACCACACTGGGATGTGCCCTGGGTGTGGGAATCTTACAGCATTGTGAGCATGGGAAAGAAACCACTGCAATCTGATTCCCAGTTCTCTGTAGGGGAAAGGAGATCAAATTCCTTTTTATCCAGGAACAATGAGATGACTGATTTAGGGTGGGGAAGAGAGAGAGGTAAGAAAACCCCAATGATCCAGCTTTAAGTTATCTGTTATCAAGTGCATTCATGGTTTGGTTTGGCTCAATCTTTGAATCAGCTCAATACTTTTTGTAAAACTTGTTGCATTTAAAACAGTGCAAATGGAGCAATGGAAATGCTGCATTAATAACGTCTAGCTCTTCCACCGAGCACCTCATCCTTAGATCTCAAAGCTCTATACAAAGGAAAGAAACAACATTGTCCCCCATTTTGCAGATGGGGAAACCGAGGCACACAGCATGGAAAGCGACTTGCCCAAATTCAATCAGAGCTAGGCCTTGTGAGTCGCCACCCATTGCCCCATCCACCAGCCCACACTGCCTGCTGTGTTAGACCACTTCCGTAACAATTCCTGGCTGTGCAATGTTGTGAGCTGTCAACGCTATACAGAAAGGAAACGGAGAAAGGTGAAAGAGCAAGTTTTGTTTTCATGGACCCTTCAATCCACAAAAGCAAAAGTATTCTGAGAAAGCTGCCACCTCGGCCCGACAGAGAGCCACCTCGTGATTGCAGCATCCATGCTATTAAAGTCCACCCACTCCTCAAAGACCTCTGCAGTACAGCAGGGGGGCTATGGATGGAGTGGACGCAGACTCAGTGCCCACTGCACCTGTTTAACATAGAATCCAGTAGACAACAACTGTCTTTAGTTTGGTTTTTTTTTTTTTTTTACACTTTTTCCATCCTGTCCCAGCTGTTCCAATGCCATTTTGCGTGGGCTTCTCCACTGGCATCCATGAACAAGCCCGTTAGTGAAGGTTGCAGCAGCCAGTTTAGAACCCTAACCCACTGGCAAATCTGATCATTTATTTCAGCTTGATTTAGATTTGATTGACATGTTCTGAATTTGAAATTCCAATGACATTTTCCACCAAAATTTCAAACATAGTTTTGTGTGTGAAAATCTCCCTCTTCTTGCCCCCAATTTTTGACCAGCTGCAGCTCGATTTAGCAAAAGCATCAACACTGGACAACCAAGACCAAAAACCAGAGAAATGAAATTATGACTCAATGTGGATCTCTGCTGGCCTGGCTCGCTTATGTGCTGCTCCAAGCTGTCTCCTTCTCACTGCAGCAGGCAGTGAATCCAGCTGATGCAGTAGAAATCCAACTTTCTCTAGATCTCCTACCAAAAATGGAAGGAGGGAAAAAACCCTTCTGGATTATAGCCCTGAATCCCTGAACAACTCCACACATTTACTTAAAGATTGAACAGAACCTGATACGAGGCGCTGAGTGACAGGTCTATACTGAGCGCTTAAGTGCTTTTCTTCCGCAACTCTTCCTCCATTGTGGGCACAAAACTAGTCAGCTCTTTCCCCCCTTGCTCCGTGACATTGCACAGGACGCTGTGGATAAAGGTCCCTCCATGCACAATGTTACTCACGCCGTGTTACTGCTCCTCTCTCTCGCTCGACTCCTCCGGCAGTTGCTTGCGTTAAGTCGAGGACAATCGCCAGTCATTTGGTACATGGGAGATAGAAGGGAGCAGTGTGGCTGAACTTGCACAGACAATAAGCCATAATTTTTCTTTTCGGTCCAACTTGCTCTACTGGTTTACGTTTCTTTAACCCAGCAGCAGAAAGGCGGCACGGCTTAGTCAAAGCTGCCAAACGGGTTCTGCTATAATACAAAAAAGTGGTAAGACCAGTTTGTTATGAACTCAGATAGGGATTTGATTGTTTCCCCATAATTATAGTTCAACTTGTGCTGTTGGTTGAACTCAGTCATGTTAACAAACTGGCCCATTGAAATAATGCATCTACCGGTAAGGTGGGATTTCTTTCTTCTTTTCACATAAGGTAGCTGTTTTAGAGAGAAAGCACAACAGAATCCTGTTTAATCCTTCTACTCACATTCAGTTGGAACAAGCTGCTTAAAAGGCCGCAGACTACACCACTCTGTGTACATTAGGGATTTTGGGGGGGAAATAATTATTAATGTTGCAATAGAGCCACGTGGCCCCAACTGAGATGTGGGGCCCATTGTGCTAAGAAAGACAGTAGTTGTACCAGAGAGCTTACGATCTAAATAGAAAAGATAGACAATAGGTGTGGGGGGAAACTGAGGCACAGAGACGCAAAGTACCCACCCAAGGCCATTGGCAGAGCTAGGATTACACCAGCGGTCTCCTGACTCCCTAGCCAGTGCACAATCCACTAAACCATGTTCTCCTAATTGCTTGTGGTTGCACCACCAACAGTGGGAATGCTAGTGCAGATAGGACCATGTTTTTAACCACCTTACCCACCTATCCCTTCCCAGAGAAGGTTTCCATGGCATGCCAGTGAAAACATCAGGGAGCCCTATCTGCATGAGAGCTTCCACCATTGCTAGCACCAATGACATAGTGTTGTAGGTTGCACAAGAGTGGACTGCTTTGTAAAAAATCATAGCATAGACCAGGCTTTTGAGGCAGAAAGCTTGTCTTCTTTGTATGGAAAACAAGTAGCTCATTACACAAACAACAAATACGCTCTTGCTTACAAGCATGAAACCAAAATCCATTTTCTGTTTACTCTACAGTAGATTTCTCCGTTGCAGCAGGACTGATTTGCTTTTGGAGCATTGCTCATTAGGACAGTGCAACAGTGTAAAACGTGTATTTACAGTCTAAAGGACTTTGACTTCAGATTACGGAAAACAGCCAAGAAAGAAAGGATGACTATAAAGTCTCTGCGACACACAGCGAGAGAACGACAGAGAGAGCAAACAGGAACTCGCCCTATAACATTCTGCATCTGAACTGAAACGCAATATGGTAAGTGCCCCGGTAGCAGGCTGGGAGACTCTTCTGCTTCTAACGGTACATGGCAAAGAAAACAGCCTGACAAGATCGCCTTTCAGTTACACAGCGGCACCCCCGGAGCTAAAGGCGCGTGAAAGCATTTGTCTAAGTAAACCAAACACCCACAAAAGCCATCACCACAACGGGTACATCCTGGCAAGCTCTGCAGAGAAGCCCAGGACTAAGTGGACATGGAAATTAAACTCCTCTCTTGCCCCCGAAAGAGATTCCTCCAAATAGGGTAGAGGTATTTTGGTGGAGCAGGGTGGGGAAGGTTACATTGCTGTTGCCCATATCACACCTGTTCTGTAGATACACAGAGGACCTCAACCTCCAGCTCATAGGCCGGATCCTGAGCTGGTATAAACTGGCGGAAGGTGCATTGATGTCAATGTTGCTATGCTGATTTACACCAGCCGAGGATCTGGCTCATCCGGAGTGTCCAATTTAGAACTAACTCTCCCTGGCTGTGTTCCTCAAGGCACTTTATCAATCAAGCAGGCGGCCTCCACTGATTCCTTATGCGATACCTCGACTTTGCACTTCCCTGGTGGAATGTTAGGGTGTACTGGGTGCTGAGGTGCTGCTGTTCTGAAGCAGGTGGTTGCACACCTGTATTATGTAAGTAGCAGGCTGGGGAAACAAGCCACCCAATAAGCTGTGGTCCTTGGGGGGCCTGTCGGGACTGTTTGTTGTACCACGTGGAGGGAACTCTTCGCTTGCTCTGTGTGCAAGAGGGAGATATAACAAGGTGACTCAGGGATCATTACTATTGACCCACGGCTCCGCAGGACCATTCCGAAAGAGCAAATAGCTACAAAGCATCTTTTGGCTCCTTTAATCATTGCTTATTCCCTACAGATAGTTTATTTTGCTGAGGGATATGTCAATTAGGGGTCGATTGACTGATACAGTGAAATACGCCGGGCCGATGAATCCAATAATGTAAATACTGGCAACTGCGCTGAAGAAAGAGCTTTACTTGGACCAGCGCAGTACTCTAGTGAGTACAGCTGTGGAGTAACCTGTAGGAGCAGAGGTTTGCAAGATAATCTTAAGAAACTCGACCTTTAGTCGGTGATGGCTGGCAGCATGGTGGAAGTTACAATGGGCATTATTAAAATCTTGACATCTACTGCCTACAGAAGTGAAAGTCACTGTGGTATCAGTCCCATTCCAAGTATTGGAAATAATGCACTACCACTAGTAAGGTAAATACAATGAGATTTTAATGGCACTCACTGTGTGCCTTTAATCTATGAGTGGATAGGATGCAAGATCTACCTTCTTTCCTTCACACTGGAAAGCTACAGAGCAGCTGATGTGACTTTCAAACTGCTATTGGACATACAGAGAATGTTGCCATATGGGAGTGCGGGACGGGGAGGTATGAGAAACAAAAGACAATGCACTGGAGAAAATCATGCATATATATCTTCCTACTGTATTTTCCACTCCATGCATCTGATGAAGTGGGTTTTAGCCCTTGAAAGCTTATGCTCTAATAAATTTGTTAGTCTCTAAGGTGCCACAAGGACTCCTCGTTGTTTTTGCTGATTCAGACTGACACGGCTACCACTGTGAAACTGGTGTAATTGTTTCCAATAGCATCACTTTGGATTTACAGTGTCGTTACTGACAGCAGAACTAAGTTTTCCAGCCCATCTTATCCCTCTGGGTTCTGTTTAAGTGTTAGGCAATATTATCGTATTGGTTCCTTGTGCTCCCCTGTCTATCTGTCTGTATCCACCTGTTGTCTCTTGTCTTACACTTAGATTGTCAGCTCTTTGGATCGGGGTGGACCATCTTTTCGTTCTGTGTTTTTACAACGCCTAACACAAGGGGGTCCTGGTCCACGACTGTGGTCCCTAGCCACTACCACAATACAAATAATAATGCACGACAAATATGGATTAGGTCCAAATTAGTTCATACTTGTTCTGCTTCATTAGGGATGATGTAGAATTAAAGATGCAGGAATAGAATTCTGAATGTCTTCGTTTCATGGTTTGAAGTCAGACTACCAGCCTTCCTGTAGCATTTCTTGTTAGTTTGCTTGTTGGTTTTTTTTGTTAATAGGCATCTCGATGGAGGTTTAAGAAACATTTCTACAGGCCATCAATCATCAAAGCCCATGTCAGCATGGGCTTCAGGAGTTTTATTGACATCATAAACCTAATGGCCATGAAGGAGGCCTTAGAATCCATCATGTCGGTGGGAATTAAAAAAAAAAAAATTCCCACATTTCAAATTTACTAGGCTATGCTGCATCTCATCATGGAAACTGGGACCCTCTATGGGAAGGAACTGCTGCACCTAAATCTGTTTAAATTCAACCAAACCAAACCAAAGACATTGGCTCGTAGATGCCCAAGTTCGAAGGGAAGCACTACCCCCATCTCCAAATCGTGTTCCCTCTCCTATGGCGGCATAGCGACATATACTCTACAGACCTCCATGACTTCATGGTCTAAGCTTCAGGTACGAAACACTTATTACAGGGCCTGATTCTGATCTCAATTGCACTGCTGTAGTGCTATCAAATCCAATAGTTACTCTCCTAATCGACACCATCTTCAGATTAGAATAATGCCCAATGTCTTTTTGGGATCACAGGTTAAAAACTCTAATGGGGCTGGCTCAGCCATCCTTCCGAGGTAGGGAGAATGAATACCATCCAGTTTGCTCATGGGGAGAAAGTGCTGGTGAACTCTTTAAACCAGCATAGCCCAGAGGTGGAGGTACAACAAACCCACCTACGCTCCTCCCTACCATCAGGACTTTCAGATCAGATCACAGCTCAGGGTCTTGTCCTGGACTGCTTAGACATTAAAGACTCTGCGGCTCTTTTTGTAAAAACAAGTGTCTTGTTGGCTAAAATTTCCCTCCCTCCACTGTTGTTTAGTGTGTTGTGTGTAGTTTCTCTCCATTCTGGAGGTGGCTATATTTCAAAGGGGCTAGATGTATATAACTGGGGTTCCTTCAGCATGAAAAGAGCTACTGACAGTATTATGAATAAGCTTTAGATCCTTTTCATAGCCTCTTCCTCTTGGGATGAAGGATTTTGTAATCCTCCATAAACCCTACCAGAACAAAACACTGCACAGTACACACACAATTCTCCCCTAGGGAGAGGTAGAGAGGAAAGAGCAAACCACACATGGCAGACGTTAGTCACGTCAGTTAATGCACATCTCAACGGTGCTCAGATGCTATTAGGATGAGGGCGATATGAGAACCTGTATAGAATAAAACAGAAGGATTTCACAATGAAGTGATTAAAATCTCCCTCATTCAGATGATCACAGCCCAAGAGCTCTGTTGTTTTCAGTGGTTGGTATATCATTGTATATTACAAGTACTATCCACCAGAGGTTGCTAGCCAACTTTAAAAAACAAACCACATTGCAAACAATGGACTGCAACTCTCGACCTTCAAGAACGATCCTGAGAATTCTCTCATCTCTGCCCATGAATGGGATCTATATTGGGCAAAGGCAGAGCCTCAACAGTTTAGCTCAGGTTCCAGACAAGATTAACAAAGAATCTTCAGCGTGTGTACGTCAGAGGATGTATGCTCCTGCTTAGCACTGGTGTTCTGTTTTACTCCAGATCGATTCTGTTATTTGTGATCCCATTGAATGGATGTCTGAGGAGATTTCATGCACCAGAACCAGTGGGGCCAGTCATCTGATCACCTGAAGTATCAACGTGGAGGGGCTTTTTGGTCCTTTTTCCTGCATTGGGAAGGTGGAAAGGCCCTGTAAAAATGTGGCAAGCAAAGGCCAAAACAAACCAATTGTTCACCATCACTATAAACTTCTAAATAACATCACATTTATTTTAGTCTGCTGCATCTAGCTAACAGAGGTGATTTCTAAGCTACAACACAGAGGCACCAATATTTAAAGAAACAATACACCAATGGTACCGTCAGCCTGTTCCCAGGTTTTATCACTCTTACGTATCAACAGCAGCAAAGAAAAGAGCTGTGGTACTAATGTCTCCCACGTACAAGCCTGACATCCTGTATTTGTACAGTGCTTCCTGGTAGTATGCCATTTGTAGATTC
Source organism: Malaclemys terrapin pileata (assembly GCF_027887155.1). Lineage (NCBI taxonomy): Eukaryota > Metazoa > Chordata > Testudines > Emydidae > Malaclemys > Malaclemys terrapin. The sequence continues at coordinate 8,257,928 of NC_071516.1, read as the reverse complement.
GTTTTAAAGTGCATGCCTGAGTTTGCGGGACTGGCACCGGGTCAAACCGGGTGCAGGCAGAAATGAGTTTCTTTAACCTTTTCAAGACCTTTGTGGACATCCTCCGAAACCTGAATTAAAAATCCTGATTTAGAAACAATTCTGTGTACCTTTATACATAGCCTGTATTTCTATTCCACTGGTTTTCTGTTACTAGAAGGTACTTACATGAAAACAGGCAGCGATTTATCTGGGGTGGAGGAAGCCATTCCAAAAATATTGATGGTGTGAAAGAAGATAAGTTGTTTGTCTTCTTATAGGCCTTGATCCTGTAAACACTGACTCACATGCTTAACTTTACTACCATGAGCAATCTCATTGATTTCAATGGGACTACTCAGATAATAAAGTGTGTGGAGGAGTGGGGCCATATTTAGGAAATCACAGCAAACTATGTAATGGTAGAGAGGGAAAAATGCTCTCCCCAATGAGCAAACCATTTTATATTTAGATTCATGGCAGGGGGTGTCATTTCCCTGAGCTAACAGCACCACATAAATAAATATGAAAAAAGCCAAGTATTTGTTTTGTATTGTCTGATTAAAACATATACTTTTAAAACAGAGGTTTCCTTATCAATGACTATCCTAATACACAGACACCGCAGAACATTACAACTGACATTATTTCAGAGAGACAAGATCATATCTTTTATTGGACCAACTTCTGTTGGTGGAAGGGACAAGCTTCGAGCTCCATAGAGTAAGGTCTTGCTCAGGTCTGGAGAAGGTAACCAGAGTGTCTGTCCGAGCTAAATACACGGTGGGACAGATTATTAAGAATAAGGGATTCACATATGCTGTGTGTTGCCGCAACCAGTGAGTGAAACCAGACAATCACTACACTCTTGAATGAGCTCACTCAGAAAAATGATGAAAGACAAAAACACCCTGGAGCCCATGGGCAAACACTTTTCACAAAGGGGTCACCCATATCTGACCTCTCAGTCCTCATCCTCAAAGGAAACCTGCACAACACCTCCAAAATTCAAGCCTGGGAACTAAAATTCATAATTCTGCTGGACACTAAAAACCATGGACTTAACAGAGGTACTAGTTTGATGGCTGATTACAACAATTTGTAACACAACCTACTGCCTGCTTAATTGCCTACTTAATTTTAAATGGTCTCCAAAAGGGATGTGTGAACCTCTTATACTCAACAATCTGTTCCACCTGATTGCTCAAGGTAACATAGTTCATTGGAAGGGCTGGGACTAGAACTCAGGTCAGACACTCTAAGCTTGCTAGGGCAGGAACTGGTCTTATCTATAGCATTTAGCATTGTGGGATCTGGCTTGGAAACTCTGGCCACTAGAGTAATGCTAATAAGTAAATGAATGACTCCCTGGTGGACTGATCTGCTGCACTTAGATAGATAGCAAGACAGATAGAGCTGGTCACATTTTTTTTTTGAAATTTGAAATTTCAATAATTTTTTCATTGATATTTGAAATTCAATTAAAAATGGAGGACAAACGGTGAAAATTATTTCAAACATTCCCCTTCCCTCAGCTCCTCCTCCCCCCTCCATTTTTTGACCATTTCTAATAAGTAGCTATCTGGCTCGCTGCTAAGGTACTAAGATGTCCATTACTTTTCACTTTAATCTGTGTTTCTCTGAGTTTGGAAAATGGAAACAGTTTTACCATGCCGCCGTTTTGTTTTCTGCTTCTCAGGCATAAGCAGGATGCTGACATGTTTGGATTGCAAACACTGCAGCAGGGTGTTTTTCTTTCAAATCAGGACTTGCACACAGATACTGGAGTCTGTATATACACACACGTGTGTGAAAATTGGGTCCATTTTTTTCCCATTGCAATGTAAAATAGCAATGAAAAAATGTCTGTTCAGTTAGGCTTTGTCAAAGCTTGTTTTTACAAAATCAAATGCTAACTTTTCTTGACATTGTTGCTTTAAGAATTCACCTGCTTCTACCAGTGTGAGCCAGATTTTCAAAACAGCTCTCTCCGCTCATTAATGCTTAGCAGTTCTGAAAATCTGGACAAATACGTTGCTCTGGAAATTAACAGAATATGATTATAACTTGAGGAGAGTAATAAATGGGAGGAAGTGATGACAGACAGAGATCCAGATTTCATACAAATGTGCACAGTAAAAAGAGAAGAGAGGGAAAAAATAAATATATGCTTTAACAGCAAAGTTATCCTGAAGTTTTTGGATGGTCCCCAGGAGGTACCAGGGGGTGTTTAACAGTATCTCACTGCTATACTCTCATACCGGACTTCCTGCAATCTACTAATGATTGCTGTCAGTGCATCTGAAAGATTTCCACTGAGGAACCTGAGTACCTAGAAAGCGCAAACTGGATTTTGCAGGGTACAAAGCTGGTTGAACTGTCTTTGGAAGACAGAGGCATATTGGAATAATAACAAATGCTTTATTAAAAGAGATTAAATCAATTGCATGAGCAAGTTGAGACAGGGAGAGAAAACTAGTTTGGACCAGTTTCTCAGGAACTCCAGTCATGCAACTCCCTAGCAGGACACTAAGTAACAACATACTCACCCAGTGAAACACAAGATAGGAGAATCCTCATTTGCTGACATGGGGGTTAATTATATTTGCCTCCAAAATAACGTTTATATAGCGCCAAACATTAACATAGTAATATAGGTGGGAAAAGAGCTCAAGGCCTCTAGGTTTCCAGACTTCTGTAAAATAGGGTTACCATATTTCAGCAAGAAAAAAAGAGGACGGGAGGAGCCCCGCCCTAGCCCCGCCCCTGCCCCTCCCACTTCCCGCCCCCCCAGAACCCCCAACCCTCCCCCCGTTCCTTGTCCCCTGACTACCCCCTCCTGGGACCCCTGCCCCTAACTGCCCCCCAGGACTCCACTCCCTATCTAAGCCTCCCTGCCTCTTGTCCCCTGACTGCCCCAACCCTTATCCACACCCCCACCCCCAGACAGACCCCTGGGACTCCCACGCCCCATCCAACCACTCCCCACCCCCTGACAGCCCCCCCCCAGAACTCCTAACCCATCTAAACCCCTTTGCTCCCTGTCCCCTGACTGCTCCGATCCATCTCCCCACCCCTGCCACCTGACAGCCCCCCCCAGAACTCCCAAACACTCCCCCCCTGCTCCTTGTCCCCTAACTGCCCCCTCCTAAGACCCCCCCCAACTGCCCCCCAGGACCCTACCCCCTACCTGTACCCTGACTGCCCAAAACTTTCTCCACTCCCCCCAAAAAGCCCCCCCCCTGTTTCTTGACTGCCACCTCCAGAACCTCCCTGCCCCCGGTCCCCCTTACCCTGCTGCTCAGAACAGGGTGTTGGGCTCTGTGCAGCCGAGCCGGACACCTGGCTGAGCTCCCCAGCACAACAAAACCCGGTCCCTGGCCCTGCACAACAAAACCCGGTCTGGCCCTGCACAGTGCTGCCGGACTGGGCTGCAAGGGAGCTGCCGGCTCAGAATGCAGGGCGGATCCGGCTCCTCTACAGCTGCTCCTGAGTCCAGCCTGGGACTTCCCTGCAGCCCTCCCAGCCGCTCGCTCTGCTCTGCCAGGGGGAAATCCCGGACATTGTGAGTGCTTTACAAATTCCCCCCGGACGCTATTTTTAGCACAAAAAGGAGGACATGTCCGGGTAAATCCGGACGAATGGTAACCCTAAAATTCTCTAGACCATGTGATTAGCTGAGCAGACCTGTCTCTATGTACTGTTATGGCCCTCATCACATTAGTATCTGAGTGTCCAGCAATTAATAGATTCTACCTGCACACCTCAGTGAAGCAGGAAAGTATTATCCCTATGGGTATGTTTACACTTACCGGGGATCGATGCTGCGGCAATCAATGCACCGGGGGTCGATTTAGCCAGTCTAGTGAAGACCTGCTAAAATTGATCGCTCTTCCATCAACTCTGGTACTCCACTGGAACGAGAAGCGTAAGGTAAGTCGATGGGAGAGTTTCTCCTGTCAACCCAGTGCAGTGTAGATACTGCAGTATGTTGACCTAAGCTACGTCATTCACGGAGCTGGAGTTGTGTAACTTAGGTCGACTTACCCCTGTAGTGTAGACCAGGCCATACGCGCCAATTTTTTGCGGCGCTGGTGGGTACTCAATCCCCTCCTCGCCCCCGGCCCTGCCCTGACTCCCCCCCTGCCCCCTCCCCATTCCAACCCCTTCTTCAAAGTCCCCGCTCCAACTCCACCCCCTCCCTGCCCCTATTGGATTCCTTCCCTAAATCCCCGCCACGGCCCTGACTGTTCCCCGAGTGCGCTGCGTTCCCCCTCCTTCCCCCTCCCTCCCAGTGCTTGCCGCCGTGAAACAGCTGTTTCACGGCGGGAAGTGCTGGGAACTAGGGGGAGAAGCGGAGCCATGGGGTACTCAGGGGAGGAGGTGGAGGCGAGCTGTGGTGGGGGGGCAGGAAGGGGAGCTCACCCACCAATTTTTCCAGCTCCAGGGCTGGAGCACCCACGGAGTTGGTGCCTATGGACAAGGCACATGTTACAATGAGGAACAGGATAGATTACGTGACTTGCCCATGGTCACACAAAGTCTGTGCCTGAACCAGGAATTGAACTCGTGGGTTCCAAGTCCCCATGAAGTGGCCTGTCCTCAAACTATCTTTCCTTCTTCTGCCTCAGTTTTTTCCTTCTGAGTGAAAGTTGCTTTTGGAGTTTTCCCCGACACCCAGAGAATGAAAAATATTTCCCACAAAATGTCATTGCTCCATAAAAATGGCTTCAATTTCACAGAGGTTTCTGCAGATTCCAAAAGATGCAAAAGTTGATGGAAGAAACTTTCATAGTAAAAATGTTTTGCCCAGCTCCTATATTTGCTACAGCTTCCCACTGAAAAGGGTTCCATTCTTGAGAGCATTGGGAAAAGAAAAAGAAATCTGCACATTTTAGCAGGTTTTCAACATTTTACTAATAAAACTGTAGCTGAAGCCAGTTTCTTCACTGTAATTAATATATCAATAACACCCCAGTCTTAATAGGTTAGAAAACCTATTCTGAATTGGAAAAATAATAATGAACTGTGACGAGAAATATGAAGTGTTTTTGTGAGGTTTCCATTTCCCTAGAAGATGCTGCTTCTGCGGTCTTTTTTGGTTTCCATTTTTGAAAAGTTTGCATGCATAGTTGGTTCTGGTTTAAGATGCCCAAATGAGAACTTTGGAGGCGGAAGGCCTGACTTCTCACTTACATGTTCAACAGTATAAAAGGTGCCTGAAGCATTTTTCCAGGAAAGAGATGCAACAAGGGCACCAGCAGTGCAAGATTTGCCCACACCGCTAGATGGGGACAATTGATAGAGGTCACAGCACAGCTGAAATTCCTCTGGCTTATTCAGACCCTAGTATCTGCTGTGACTGCCAACAAATGTGCAAGTCTGTGCTAACTGTGGTGATGACTTCTATGACTCAGCAGGTAGAATGAGACCACTAAAGCCATCTCATGTAGGTCACTAAAACACCCCCCAGGTAGTAACCGTGTAGAGCTGAACCATATTGATTTTACAAGTGCTAAAAAGGGTGTAGAGTCAAACACTGCAGATGTCTTTGACGAGGGCTGGTTGGAAAACAGAATTTCTGTTCCCTGGGAAATTCCAGCATCTCAAAGTTTGTTTTCGTTGCAGATTAGAAGAAAATGTTGAAATTTCTAATGGAATGGAAATTCAAACCCAAACCAAACCCCAAACCCAATTCATTCAGAAACAAGCATTTTGATAATGGCAAACCAGTATAAAATCTTAAATGTAATATTATGTATATTCACATACTATTATGTTACTATTTAATATAATATAAAAGTCAAAATGAATCTAAACAATAAGGTTGAATTGAAACAAGAAAGTATAAACATGTGGGGTTGGCAATATTGAAAACTATTTTCTAGACTAAGGACTAAATTCTATTAAAATTCCAATGAGATCAGATTTGTCCCAAGAGCCCAACTGCGACTCTGCTGTGTGTATATGACGCAATCCTTGAGGAGCATTTGGTTTTGCAGTGTTTGAACTGTACTCACTGATGATTTATGTTTAATTCCTTACTGCCTAATTGGCAGGAATAGAAGCAGAACTTAATTTAACATTTACAGAGACCAAACGTCAACCTGGGCTTTTGATGTAGTGAAACAGGCTTCTTTCTGGAACTGGAACATGGATTCTTTTGTCCCCTTCATGTCTAAAATCCAGACTGGGAAGCAGGGATTTCTAAATTCTAGTCCTGGCTTTAACACTGATTATTTCTATGGTCTTGGGCAACTTTCTTAACCTCTGCTCTGCACTCTCTCTCTTTGTTGAATATATAGAATAATGTGGTAAGAAATGGATGGCTGACTATGACTTCACAGCGGTCACTTTGCTATGGCCATTCAGAATTTCATAGTGGCATTGAAGAATTGTACCTAAAACCGCCCTTCTTCAAAAGCACAAGCCCTTATCACTTCAGCTACAGAAGAATCTTCATCAGGAAGCAACACGATTTAGCCTATGAGAGTAGATTTTGCCTATGACAGTAGAAGGTAGAAGTACATACACACTAGACAGTTTGTTACAGTATTCACTTAGCTCCCTCACTTGGGGTTAGTTAATTTTGAAGATGAAAAGCTTTACCGGTAATTATTATTTCTAAGCTTCTGTATTAAAGTAGGCATAAGTCTATATAGCCATATTTAGCACGGCATGTGGTTCTACTGCACAGTGCTGTCAGCTGGGCCCTTAGGGTCTTCTGCATATATTATACCAGTTTGTCTTTGCCCAGATACTCCAAGAAACCCTTGTGAACTACACAGGGGTAGACTGGAAATTTACAGTCTGCCCTTAGTAAAGGGGCAGTTTGTAGCTGCGCTGCCCCAGGAGCCCATCAGGGTCTGAATTATGACTCAGAGTCACAGTCTAGTGCCTGTTTACCCCTTGCTCCTTGGAGCCTCATCCACAGGCCAGCCCTTTTCCTGGTACAGTTTACTCCTCCCTCTGTGCCGGCTGGCTGGCATATTGGTGGGGAGAGGTGGAGCCACGGCTCTGCCCTCTCCTTATCCACCAATGCATGGGAAGGAAAAGTAGCCTTCTGGAGACTGTTCTCCCCTACCGTGCTTCTACCTGCGGTATGGGTAGCAAGCACAGAAGAGTAAGGGAGAGGACTAAAACTCCCTCTACAGGAGCACGCGGCCAGAGTCATGGTCTGGCCCCAGGGGTACCAATTAGGTTCTGGGGGGAGGCCAACGCTCCCCCTCCACCCAAGATTTTTGCATTTGCTCAATGTTCCCCAGGCTGCAGAGCCAGGGGGCCACGGCCTGGCCACTTTTAAGCAGTGGTGCCACACTAAATCAGTATGGCTGCTGCTGGAGAGGTCTGGAGCACCGTTCTGGCTGCGTGGTCACAACGCCACTGAATCTGACCTGCCCACCTCACTGTGCAGATGAAGGGAGGCCAGGCCAAATTTCAGTGAGTGGAGTTGTGACCAGGTGTATGCATGGAATCGCAAAGCCACTGAAATTTGGCCCAGCTGCCCTTCCATCCAGATGGAGTGACAGCTGGACCAAATGGTGTTGCATTCTGGTGCACGGGGAGTCACCTTCCATATGGCAGAGCACAGGGGAGTCCGCTGAGAACTCAATTCCTGGCAATACCAGTTCATATGCTGTGTGGGTAAGAGAGTGGGAAGGACTCCCCAGCCAAGACAGGCCCGTGACAAGCAGGGACTGGAATGGGGTCCCTGATGGGGATGTGTGTCGGGAACTGGAATTTGTTCCCTCCTCTCAAGAAACACCTGAACTGGTGCCAGTGTCTGGCCCTTGGAGCTGCTTTTGTATCACCTCTCTTCTGTCCTTGTACAAAGCCTGATCTGGCTTTCTCGACTTCTGTGCATTTGTCAAAGTATTGTTAATGAGTCTTTTGTGCTATCTGATAGGAAATGTGTCCATTCTTTGTGGTCTTTAAAGAAACGAATATGCAAATAAAACCTCAAGGTGAAAGGCTTTGGCAATCGCCTTCATCTCTGATGTCTGGCCTGATTGCTCAGGCTGGGGTAATTTATGTTTTGTTTGAGTTCCTAACACCTCAACTGCCACACTGATCACATGATCCCTTGCCTGTATATTATTTTCACATTTGCGTCTTGCTCCCCTCACCCCCACCTGCATCTCCTTACAAAATAGCTTTCTTTTTTATTAAAGCAATTTATTCGTGAGCCTGCCAAAGGCTTATCAGGTTCGGCATATGTTGAGACAAGTTGTACCCAATGACTTTGGGGAAGAAAATGAAAGAAAGTAACTAACTACAAAAGGGTATCTGAGCTTCATGTTGAAAGAATATGGCTGCTTTCCAGAGAAGAGTTCTCTATTCTGGGTCAGGGTGGAGGTCACTAATAAGACAGTATTGTAGGGAGTTGGGGAGGGCCCAAGAAGGGGCACATGGTGCTAAGTCTAGGATATTTGCACCTTACTAGAGTTGTTTTTCACCAAATGAACATAACTGCTACCTGTCCAGAGCTGCCTGTAATTAAAGGGGCAATTACACGGTATGGTTCCCTGGTTTATTTATCACTCGTTGTAGAAACTCCCTTGGAAATTTCAAAAGAGGAATCTGCTTTGTTGGTAAAATTTCCCCATGGGTTTGACAGTACTGTTTATGTTGCTAGCAAAATTCCTTTTGACGTCACTAAAGTTTTGCCTGTATTTGTAGTCTGATCCAAGGCCTGTGGAAATCAATCAGAGACTTTCCACTTACTTCAATGGGCTTTGGGGCAAGCTGATTTACAGCAGGATAATGCCTAGGCTATGCTTGCTATTACTCGTGAGCAATTGGCTATTGATATTTTTATTTTAAATGGAGGGGGAAAGGGTGGAAATATACCACGGAGATAGTGAAGTCATGGATTTCACAGAACCACTTAACTATCAGCGGAGAGTCACTGTAACCCAAGTTACAGTTTGCACATTGCGATAGGCTGAAATGATTTCATTTCATTTTCATTATAAACTGCCTGAAAGTGTGACTTTTGTTCCAGATTAGATCCATACACTAGAATGAGCCAGAACCCAAACCCGAGTCCTGATGTGGCCTGATCCCCCCAGTCCATATCCATACACCATCTCCTTGGTTCATCATGGCCAGAAACTCTATTATTTAGACAGCGTGATACATGTACACGGTGCTTTCCAGAGAAGTAAAATATACATACAAAGAATCTCATTGTGTCCGACTTCACTATGAGACGGTTCTACTCTACAAAGAGCAATATGGATTATGCCAGCAGGGATAATGCCAGCAAATCTTGACACCGTCACTTCTCTTCTTGCAAGAGCAGCCATTCCACTCCGAAGGCACAATGGCAAAGCCAGCATAAAGCCCATTGCATGAAACAACACAAATACTGCTTATAAGGCAACATTTGTCAGTTTCCCATTGCTTGCTGCATGCTCTTCCCTGTCACTCTGACCCAGGAGAATGAAATATCTCTGGAACAGACAGTATTCAGGCTAGCTCCTTGAGAGGCAGCTAAACATGGCTTTTATCAGTACACGAAAGCTTGCAAAGATAAGACTTCAAAGAAAACACATTTTAAATACACCTTTAAAAGCCTTAAAACTGTAGTTTCAGAAATGTTTGTGTTACTTGGTTGACAGATAAAGCAGAGTGGTATGATTGGAGTGTAATGTGGCTGAATACCTGCAAACTGCACTTGTGTCCATATCAGACAAATGGTTTACTTATTAATATGTGTCTGCATACAGTGGAGTTCTCTCCTTTATGAATGATCTTTTCCCCCTCTTTATAACTAACAGCATTTGGAGCCAGAAATAAGTTGCCTACACTTTCTTCATTCAGAACAACTCACACAGGAATGCAGGAATCCCAAAGGAAGAAGTGTTCTTGATGTCTAGGAGGAGTCAAGGGATCTGGGTTTTAGCTCTGACTCTGCTATAGGCCTGCTGCTGGGTGACCACGGGCAAGTCATTTCACTGCTCTGTGCCTCAGTTTCCCCATCTGGAGAACAGGGACTTTAATACTGACCTATCTCGCAGGGGCAGTTAGTTACTCTTTGTGAAGCATTTAGAGATTGGTGGATAAAAGTTACTGCTAAACTGCAAGATAGTATTTTTTTCATTTCATTTTAAACTGGTGTTGGAATTTACACTCTTTTTAAACCTCATCAGGAATAGCTACACTCACTTCTTATCGGCCTGATTCACCCATCACGTACACCAACATAAATCAGGAATAATAATACTGAAGTCAATAGCCCAGTCTGGGCTGTGTCTGAGGAACACAGTTCAGAAGGGAATGGAGGTACAATGACAACTTTAAGATCCCTTTACATCTACTCCCGCAGCTCTGATTCTCGAAAAAAACAAGGGCACGTCACAAAAAAATTCAAGAAATTCTTTTTTTGTTGCATTTGAAATTTTCTGTGACGTTCACTTTTGTCGACAAAATTTTTTAATGTCCTTAGAGGGAACAGAAAAGGCAATGGAGCAGCTCTAAGAAAAAGTGCGTCATTTAACCATTGTGGACATCCGCTCGAGAAATATCTGATTTAGTGCTGTACAAAATCCTGCATTCGAAGCAGGTGAAAATGATTAATCATTCGCCAATTGCCAAAGGAGGAATCTCTGCTCTGCAGCTCCTTGAGGAAGGTGTCTAGCCTAGAATGGCAGTGGATATGTGTGTGTGTGTGTGTGTGTGTCTATGAGGGGAGGGGTGCACAGAATAATGATGAAGTTTCCTGATTAATTTTCCTGTAGCTTGTTTAGTTTATATGGGTAGATGGCATATTGTTTAATTGTCTAATGGTCTGTCATATGTCACGTTAACCTGACACCGTTGGAAACGTTAAGTCTTAAGAGCGGCATCCCAGCTCTGCAATTGTAGGAATGGATTCGGCCCTCACTGACATGTACAGTCTCATTGCAGATAATGGGGCAGCACATGTGTAACTGAGCAGGATTTGGCCCTTAATATAAAATTGAGGGTATGTCTACACTGCAGTCGGAAGGTGTGATGGCAGCACGTGTAGACATACCCCAGCTAGCTTTGATCTAGCCTGATTTATCTTCTCAGCAACCCCCCTGACTTCAGTTGGCCAGGGTTTGAGGAAGGACAGGATTTGGTCATGCATATGAGATAAAGGGCTAAATTCAGACTGGGTAAAAACAGGTGCAACTCTAGTGACTACACTGGGCTGGCAGTTGCCTACACGGAGTCTACAATGCTGAGATAATGGGGCTCCCGATCTGGGCCCCAAAGGTTTATGTATTGTGCATTGAGAGGGATTGGAATACAACACCTGAGAAGTTGAACTGGAGCTGTTCAGGTCAAGTTTTAGGGTCTAGTCTTGTGCTCCTTCCTCCTGCCATTAAAGGACCTACATATGACTAAGGACTGTTTGCAAGAGTAAAAGGGCAACAGGATTGGGCCCCTAATTGGTTGCTGAAGTACCTGCTTGTGCCACACTCACTAGGTGAGCGCTGACCTACAGGCTCAAAGTCAGTGGGACAACACGTGTGACGGTGTTCACTAATGTGAGTGAAGGTTGCACTCAGTTTTAGAGTCTTTCCCTTTTCCTACTCTATGCTGAAGAACACACATGAGGCTAAAAGCTTTGCAGAAAGACATCCCCATCCACACCCTATGGAAGATCCCTAAAAGTCTGTCTACACTGCAGTTAAACACTTGCGGCTGGCCCATGTTAGCTGACTTGGGCTCAGTCTGCGGGCTGTTTAATTGCGGTGTAGATGTTTGGGCTCAGGCTGGAGCCGGGCTGTGGGATCCTGCCCCTCGTGAGATCCCAGAGCCTGAGCCTGAATGCACTGCAATTAAACAGGCCTACAGCCTGAGCCCTACGACCCCGGGTCAGCTGATATGGGCCAGCCACAGGTGCTCACTTGCAGTGTAAACAGACCCTTAGACGTCACTAGTCTAATGGCCTGGGAGTGGAAATCAATGTCAGTGAAAAGGCAGAAACAATTGATTGAAACTTTTGTCGGATGGACAAAATTCTTGGCATATAATTTAGTGCCCTTAAATAATTAACATTATTCCTGACTACTTTTCCCCTTTAAAATCCTGTGTGTTGCTATACATGTTGTTTGTTTTTTTTTAAAGAGAGTCCATCTTTCAATCTCTAGCACTTTCTTAGCGACACCGATCCTCTTGATTTCTTTCAATACCAGGAAGCAGGCATTTTAGTGTTGGTTTGAGACCAAAAACGATTCTTCTCCTTTGCAAACATTTATGCCAGAGATAAATAATGCCTCTGAAATCATCTTGCATTCTGCGGCATATGTAGCTACTTAGACATAGGGGAGAGACTTTGATTTTGTTTTCTGCGTATTGCACCTTCAGAAGCCTTTCCACCATAAAAACAACACTCGCAACACTTGAGATCCCCTTCTTCCTCCAAACTCCGACTGACCAAACTAACCCAAAAACCTACCCCAAGGAGAGTTTTTACCCTAAAAAGGGAAGAGCGCCAGAGAGCCCATAAAGTCCTCTAGGGACTTTGTTATTGCTGTAGTTTATATGGAAGATGCTCAGACATGACAGTGATGGGTAGCAGTACAAAATCTGAAAATAGATAGCGGGAATCTTCATGTTGTGTTTGGGGAATCAGGACTGGGAGTCAGTTCAAGATGGAGGATCTTACAGGGAAAGAGAGGGAGAGAAACCCGCATTGTCTCTCATGGAGACGATGCTTTCTTTTCTTCCTTTATCTCAGGCAAAAGTCATCTCGACTGAAAGTACATGCTTCGCTGTCAGTGCCTGGAACATGTAACACGTTTCGTTCTGGTTTGTATCTCAAGGCAAAGCCACCCTGCAGGGCAATGGGTTCAGTAACACTAAGAGAAAATGAAAGATGACCCAAATTCTTGGAATTAGGCACCTATTTGTAATGAGAAACCTTTTCCCTTCACGTGTAAATGAATCACATAGGTGGCAATTGAGCCTCCACTGAAGTCAATAGCCAAATGCCCGTTGTCTTCAATGCAGCCAGGATTTCACCCATCATAATAATTACTTACAGAATAATTGCATAACAAGGAAGATAATAATTTATACCAGCTGAAGACCTGACCCAAAAGTTGGTACCAAAAGTGGTGTAAGTGAGTGCTGTCTTCAATGGAATTACTCCTGATTTACATCTGTCTGAAAGGAGAATCAGGCCCACAGTGTTGTTTTATGCTTTAATATCTACAAACACCCTACTGAATGTGTACTTGTCCCACAAAAAAAAAAAAAAAAGGTCTGAGATCCAGGGGGAGAAGTGTTGCTGGGGTCTCTAGCCACATGTCTCTTCAGAAGACTGATTTTGCATTTCTCCTGCACCCTAACCTCCCATTGGCTTCATTCCTTCAGTGAGAGTTTTGAGTGTGTAGGGAATGAATGCCAGATTGGCACCCTAAGCTGGCAAATGAGAGTTGACTGGTAAACAAGGGCTTAGTCATTTGTGTAACCTTTCCTGGGTCCAACTCCATGTCAATGACCAGACAAAGCAGTTCCTCTCAGCCCACCCATAGGCTCCGGCCTACCTGTCAAAGTATGTGATTAATAGCACCTGGACCGCGCACAATTAAATGAGGAGAAAACATCCTGCATGGCACAACATTTAAAACCAGAGCTCTATTTGGAACAAACCAGAGCCATTCGGGATATTGTTGGGAATATCCTTGTCTGGTTTCTAATAGACCCTCCTGTTCTGTCAAGCAGAATATTCCACTCATGACAGGGTGACACACTCCCTTTACCCATCTGCACACACAAAATCCAACTCAAACCTCAGATGTGGATGAGCTCCCATTGGTACAACGGAGGGGGGAAGGGGACAAGGACCTTGAGGGTGTGTCTACACTGCAATTAGACACCCGTGGCTGACCCATGCCAGCTGACTCAGGTGCGCAGGGCTTGGGCTAAGGGACCGTTTTATTGCAGTGTAGGCTTCCAGGCTTGGCTGGAGCTCAGGCTCTAGGACCCTGCAAAGTGAGAGGGTCCCAGAGTTTGGGCCTCAGCCCGAGCTTGGAAGTCTACACTGCAATTAAACAGCCCTGCAGCCTAAGCCAGCTGCTACAAGCCAGCTGTGGGTTTTTATTTGCAGTGTAGACATACCCTTTGAGACACTTAGCAGCTCCTCAACCCTGACACTGGCTGGGGGATGCTTTGGCTCAACCCGGTACAACCTAGAGCAGCCTTTGTGCTGTTGTACTAGTCCCCAATGGGCTATTATGCCAGCTGGCATACTCACTGGAGTGCAAGGACTCTGGCCAATCCCCCTTTCCCTGGCTACACTGCCTATCTGATCCAAGGTGCTGCAAAGGGTGGCCAGTGTAGGGCATGTCCCGAACATGCCATCACTGAGTCCAGCCCACGCAGGGAAATATGTGGCTCCCACTAGGCAAAAATATGGGCCTATGTGGTTCTGCTTGACTGTTAAAGTAGTTCAGTGGTTGTATGCCCCCTCTGCACCTCGGTGAGCACAAGCTTTCGGTGTATAGCAGTAGCCTGGATGCTAAATTCTATTGTCAGGTCCATCCCCATACACATTCTCTGTAGTCAGCAGGGTTACAGGGCTGTAGCTGAGGACAGAATTTAGCCCTTACAGGCTGTGCTCTTTTGGGTGCCTTTTTGTTTCTCAGCATCCTTCTCAACTAAACCAACGTGCCCAGGCCAATAGCCCCTCTGGACAGTCGCAAACAATGCAGTCACCCCTGAGTTCCCGGCCCTGCAGAGGGTTAACCACAGAACCCCTTTGGCTGGGTTATGTGGGGCAGAGATGCAGAGAGACATCTTCTAAAGTCAGGGTGCGGCAGGGCTGCACGATAAGAGGCGTCGTGGGAAGAGATAAGCAGGCTCAGTATTGAAATCCTGTTCCCCACTTTGGCATGGAAAGGCTAAAAATGTCTCCATTCCTGGCACGCTGCCCTTGCGCCACCCAAAGATTAGATGCAAAACAAATTCAGGCCAAACGTTCGCCACCCAGATTAAATATCACCCCACAGCAAGCGGTGCCAGAGCTGGCAGCGCAGGAAGTGGAGGGGTGGCAAATTAGCGACTACAGAACATTAAAAAATGGACAAACAATGTGTAGGCCCTTTGGGTGTTTGATCTAATATTCTCCCAGGGTTCTTACTTTTGACATTACTCTTCCTGTTATTGCAGTAAAGTTGAGCCAAAGGTTCCCAAGTGTTTAGAAAAGTAACAGGGGAGGTAATGTAAGAATGAGCTCCTTTCTGTGCATGCTAGTGTCTCTTTTATTTCGGAGGTTGCATTAAGATTACTCCATAACTTTGCAAATGAATATTTTGAAAGGTGAAAGAGTGACTCTGATCTCACTCCTGTTTTAAGCTGGTGCAACTGCATTGGGTCATACTCTGCTCCCGGTTACAAGGGGGGTCAATCTGCTGTAGTCCCATTGAAATCAGTGGAGTTAGTCAATATTAGATTTACACCTGCGTAACTAAGAGTCATCTAGCTTAATGAGCTGCATCAGTTTAAAACGGTTACTCCCAATTTACACAGGCGTAAGTGAGATAGAAGCTGGTCAAACAATTCTAACAAATGGGGCTTTATTTTGATTGAGGGGACAATATTTTCTGGGCTGTGAATTCCTGAACCAGATGCAACTCCTGCTGCTGGTCAAATTAGGTTTTAGTTAGAAAAGGCTGTTTTTTCCCCTATTACCTTTATCTCACGGTCATGCCTTTCTTTTTAGTAAGCTGAGCACTGAACACGAATGTTGCTCCCTGCCTTTTGAGATGCTCAGTTCATTAAATCCGTCTGCGAAGACTAACGTTTCTTAAATTTTATATTGTCTCTGTAATGTGACTAGCAATGCATTTTACATTGGGTTCTGCTTACTCACTGCGTGCTACTCATCACTGGTGGTGTTTTGGCTAACAGTGGTATTAAATCAAATAAAAGCTAATGATGGGGGGAGCCAGAAAATGTGATGAGGTGTGGGGAGGGAAATGTCACAGTGTATGTGGTCTGATAATAGCCTGGTGCTAGCCATTCTGTGTATGATGGTAAGAGAGGGCTGCTGAAGTTATATGTACATGAATTAAAATGTTGATTTACTGAACATAGTTTGCTCTACAGTTGTGTTAATATTATGGCAATTCCTGAGCTGGCACCAAACAGATCAAGCAAGTTCCGGGAGGCCTGATGCTACCCTCATGTATACCAGTGTAAAACAGCAGTGACTCCACTGAAATTAGTGGAACGGTGCTGGTGTGAGCAAATCATACGTACCAGGGTGGACGCACATACAGAAAGGAGACAGGGGGACAATAGCGGAGGAGTCCATGGTGGAGTCTCAGGAATGAGGTGGGGATCTGGAAGCCTAGGAGCAGCGTGCACGGGCAGATGCCCTGATGGATGGACCAGGTCAGTTTTCTGAATGACGGTAACAGGAGCGTAGATGGAAAGGGGAGAAACTAGCAAAGAAAATCCTGGCCTAGGACTTCATCTCCAGAATGACGGCTGTATGGGCACATGGATCACCAGGAAGAGCCAGCTCATCACCTCTTCCCCGTGTGGAGGCCAAAGCAGCAGAATGGGTTAATCGTGTACCATTTTGCAGAGCCAACAGCTGGTGCTGTTAACATAGGGATCCTGCTAGTTCTGTTTAACAAAGTACATGCCAGTGGTTCCCAAATTGTGGTCCGTAGAGCTCCCTGTTGTGGGGAGCTGACCGCTCACAAGGTATTGGTGCCTCCATCTTGCTTCCAGCAGCTAAGTAAGTTAAATACGTCAAATGCTTTCCTAATTTTACTCTCCCATGAAGCAATTGCTGTAGTTGTCCTAGGGATGTTATTTGATCACCAGCAAAAAAGGAAGTGGTCTACCCAACCGTGAATGGGAATGATTGTCCATAAGACAATCTTTCTATTAAGATGTGGTCCATAGGTAAGGTGCTTGAGAACCCCTGAATACGTTGTTAGCTCTTAGAGAAAGGTTTTTCCTCAACTGTGCTGCAATTCTTTTAAATAATGAGCGTATCCCCAGTAAAGTCTGTTTTACCCATGTCTTATATTCGGATTTATTTCTTAGATGTAGCTGCAAGGTACAGGTTACACCCAGTTCAGAAACAAAATTTTACATCGGTCACGGTGCCAAAACATTTCCAAGGGTTTGGGTCCTGACAGTTTGCTGAACTCAGCCTTCTAGGTTCTTCTACCACTTATTTATACATAATGAAAATACTGTAGTTGTCTCTATACAAGGGGCAGAGGGAGAGAGAGAGAGAGAGAGAGAGAGAGAATATATATGGTGGTATGGCATTATATAAATATTGTATTGGCCAGGACATAGGATGGCCACTTTACTCATTGTGGCAAAATTTTATTTGGATCACCCCAAATAAAATAATCTCTATTTTACACGTATTTTACAGAAAGAATATTTTAAAAATGTTTTAGTGAGCGTTAACATTTTTTGTAAGTATTGCTTTTCATATCCGATTGCATATTCTGTGGATACTAGGGCTGTCAATTAATCGCAGTTAATTCACATGATTAACTCAAAAAAATGTAATCACAATTAAAAAATGTATTGCGATTCATCGCAGTTTTACTTGCACTGTTAAACAATAGAATACCAACTGACATTTATTAAATATTTTGGATGTTTTTCTACATTTTCATATACATTGTATTCTGTGTTGTAATTGAAATCAAAGTGTATATTATTTTTTATTACAAATATTTGCACTGTAAAAATGATAAACAAAAGAAACAGTATTTTTCAATTCACCTCATACAAGTACTGTAGTGCAATTTCTTTGTCATGAAAGTGCAACTTACAAATATAGATTTTTTTTGGTTTTGAGTGCAGTTATGTAACAAAACAATGTAAAACTTCAGAGCCTACAAGTCCACTCAGTCCTACTTCTTGTTCAGCCAATTGCTAAGACAAACAAGTTTGTTGACATGTACAGGAGATAATGCTGCTCTCTTCTTATTTACAATGTCACCAGAAAGTGAGAACAGAAAGTGAGAACGGTGGGAGCGAGGGACCTGTCTGGTTTTAAGACTAAGTTAGACAAGTTTATGGAGGGAATGGTTTAATGGTAAAACATATTAGCTGAGGAATACCAAGCAATGGTAGGTAAACAGTATAATGGCTAACAAGGGTCAGGCTGGAGACTCTTGCCTACATGCTCGGGGTCTTACTGATCGCCATATTTGGGGTCGGGAAGGAATTTTCCTCCAGGGTAGATTGGCTGAGGCCCTGGAGGTTTTTCGCCTTCCTCCGCAGCATGGGGCAGGGATCTCTAGCAGGAGAGTTCTCTGCCAATTGAAGTCACTAAGACACAGGAGTTGGGGACTTCATCAGCAGAGACAAGGAAGATTAGGGACAGTTTTGTGGCCTGCAGCATGCAGGGGGTCAGACCTGATGATCATAATGGTCCCTTCTGACCTTAAAGTCTATGAGTCTATGAGTCTATTTGCATGGCACTTTTGTAGTCGGCATTGCAAGGTATTTATGTGCCAGATATGCTAAATATTCATATGCCCCTCAAGCCAAAATTCATCCTCGAGTACTTAGGGAACTAGCTGAAAATCTCCGACCATTAGCAATTATTTTTGAGAACTCATGGAGGACAGGTGAGGTTTAAAACGGGGAATAAAGATGACCAGGGAATTTACACCAGTCAGCCTAACTTTGATACCTGGAAAGATACTGGAACAAATTATTAAACAATCAATTTGTAAGCACCTTGAGGACAACAGGGTTATCAGTAATAGCCAACATGGATTTGTCAAGGATAAATCATGCCAAACCAACCAAATTTCCTTCTTTGACAAGGTTACTGGCCTAGTAGACATGAGGTGGCGGGGGTAAGCAGTTAGATGTGATATATCTTGATTTTGACACAATCCCACATGACATTCTCAAAAAAACTAGGGAAATGTGGTCCTATGGGTGGGTGCACAGCTGATTGAAAGACCACACTTAAAGAGTAGTTCTCAATGGTTTGTTGTCAAATTGAGAGAGCATATCTTGTGGGTCCTGCAGGGGTCAGTACTAGGTCCGGTACTACAGACGCTCCCCGACTTATGCAAGCGTTCCATTCTGGAACACCTTGCGCAAGTTGAATTTTGCGTAAGTCGGGAATGTATACCCGACAATTACCAAAAAAAAAAAAAGCTTATGGAATTTACAGAACTTTTTCCATAAGTCGGGTTTGCGTTAACCTGGGGAGCGTCTGTATTCAATATTTTCATTAATGACTTGGATAACAGAGTAGAGAGTATGTTTATAAAATGTGGGGATGACGCCAAGTTGGAAGGGGTTGCTACCACTTTGGAGCAGAGGATTAGAATTCAAAATGACCTTGACAAATTAGAGAATTTGTCTGAAATCAACAAGATGAAATTCAATAAAGGCAAGTGCAAAGAACTACATTTAGGAAGGAAAAATCAAATGTACAAGTAGAAAATGGGTGGTATTACTGCTGACAAGGATCTGGGAGTTATAGTGTATCACAAATTGTATACGAGTCAACAATGTGATGCAATTGCGGGAAAGGAGTATCAGATGCAAGACATGGGAGGTAATTATCCTGCTCTACTCAGCACTGGAGAGGCCTCAGCTGGAGTACTGTGTCCAATTCTGGGAGCCGCACTGTAGCAAAGATGTAGATAAACTGGAGAGAGTCCAGAGGAGAACCACAAAAATGATAAAAAGTTTAGAGAACCTGACCTGTGAAGAAAGGTTAAAACTGGGAACGTTTAGTCTTGAGAAAAGAAGATTGGGGGCAAGACGTGATAACTGTCTTCTGGTATGTTAAGGACTGTTATAAAGAGGATGATGATCAATGGTTCTCCATGTCTGCTGAAGGTAGGACAAGAAATAATTATCTTAATCTGCAGCAAGGGAGAGTTAGAAAGTTTTCCCTAATATCTAACCTAACTATAAGGGTACTTAAGCTCTGAAATAGGCTTCCGAGGGAGGCTGTGAAATCCTCATCTTTGGAGGTTTTTAAGAACAGGTTGGACAAACACCTGTCAGGGATGGTCTAGGTTTACTTGATGATCTTTTGAGGTCCCTTCCAGCCCTACATTTCTATGCTTCTATCATGTAAAGCCAGATGCATTAGTTACCAGGAATCAGACTGCCCAGGAGTCACAAGAAGAGGAAAGTTATAGCTAATAGAAACTTCTAAAAATTACCTAAAGTAGCTTTTCCATACATCATAGTGTCGTTATTTTACCCTTCCAAGGCTCAGACCAAGTGCTGTATATTCTATGGAAATTCTGAGTATCGCCTCTTTTAAGTGGCACATTGCTTCCTTTTTAGGCCTCCAAAGGTCATGCTTTACCAGAATTTAAGTCTGTCACTGGTCCAAGGTGATGAGTGCCCACCATGGACCACAGCCAGTGGGATTGTGATGGGAAACACCCCATTTGAGGAGAAGAGGAAACACACACCTGCCAGATGAGTGTTTCAAGAAGATATGGTGACTCTTCAGAGCTTCTCAGGAGGTTTAATCCTGGAGAAGCATTAATGAGAAGAGTGCACGTGAGGCAGTTAGTGGCGTGGTGCATGATAATGTATCACATTAATATCACCCTATCACACAAATAGTATCTCCATATACTTACAGAGACCCAAACTCACCCATGCTGTAACTACACCAACTTCAGTGGAGTTAAACAGGGATGAATTTTGCTCCTTGTCGTTATTGCAGGGGTGAGTTCTTCCATTTTTCTGGCCTAATCTCATTGCCCCTAATTATATCTCCGGGAGGGTTCAGAAGACGACGAGCCTCCTACCATCCCCCAAAGGGTCCTGACCAATAACAAAATGGCTCTAGAAATATTACAAGTTCTTCGGAGTCTACCTGCTTCTAATGCAAATGCCAAATTCGTCTTCACAGACACTGATGTAAATTATGAGTAACTCCAATCAAGGCAATGGGTCCACTCTTCAACTGGGGTACAGTAGCATAGCTCCATTGAAGACAGTGAAGTTATGCTGATTTTACACTAGCTGAGGATCTGGCCCAGTGAAGCTACACTAGTGAAAGACGACGTAATTACATTAGCATAGCAACAAAAGAATCAGCCCCCATGTGAATGTTATTTCTTGCGGCACTTTAGCATCTTTGCTTCTGCTCCCCGGCCAGAAGCAAGAATTGCAGGGCTTCATGAAATTGAAAAATAATTTCAAATCAAATCAAGTCATTCTGAACCTCAAGAAAGGTGGTCAATTTTGGGCAGAGGTTCAGGCTGTTTCTCATTGCATCCAATCTCCTATGCCCAGTGGCTGCTGGGCCTCATGGCCAAGTGGTCGCTGATGCTGCTTTCTCTCTGGAAACTGGCTCAGTTGCTTATAAGCAAGGCTGTGCTGTATTTTTTAAGAAGTGTGTTGGGTCTCAGGAGGATGCATCAAAATTTTGATGCCAAGCAGAAAATAAAAATATTTGCACTCAGTTCATTTCCAGAGCTGCACATAAAACGTTTCCCCTCAGGGCACATCCACGAAAAAGACTAGAAATAAAATATAAATTCTAAATAGCAGTAAAATGGTTATTGCTTTTGGGGTTATGAGTGTTCAGCTTTTATTGCTATGAAAATCAATTTACTGAACTTAGGTTTACTGCAAATCAAAAAAAGTTAAAATCTGAAATCATTTTGCTTCAGTGGGGTTTTTATTTTATAGTTGACACAGTAAAAGGAGATTCGCTTCCCCTAACAGATGTCATTCAGCACTGAATCTGCAAACCATGTGCTGTCTTGAAACCATCTTGTTAAACATCTGCTCTGACCTGCCTGCATCTTGGCTTTCTCTTTCCCGTCCCACGGAATAGGAAAAGCAGGTTCAAATGTTTGGTTTTTTCCAGGACAGACACACTCTTTGACCCCCCCCCATCCCCTGTCAACTGCACCAGTGATGCCCTCTCTGGAGACACAGAACAGTCGCAGCATGGATAGTGGTAAGTGTTCCTCCACACTATCCTGTCCATGTGCCTCACAGTTCTTCTGGTGGGATCACCTCAAGGGGTGAGAAAGTGGTTCCCTCTCCAGGCTTGTTCAATCCTCTTCTCTGAGATGGCTGGCAATGGGGGAAGTTAGCCCAAGCTGATAGCTTTTGTAACATGGACGAGGAACTTTCTACAGTTTTGACTTTCTTTGCCCTGTGCTGACTGGCTGTTTGCTCCAGCCCTCCTGCTCCCCCTGCCCATCCCTCATAGTCTTTTCACTTCAGCTTCACTCCAAACCTGCACCTCTGACCCTCTTCTCCTGGGCCCTGCCCCCCTCAACACTTACTCTTTCCATAAGTGAAATTGTCTGCACTGCACTGCTTTGGGGGACCACGGTTTGCTTTCCAGTACTGCCAAGAAAGCTTACTTTGCTCATGGGTGAGTAGGGAACAACCGCTTGTTCAACAGTGTCCCCTCTGGCCAGTGAGTGTGGCACTGACCCTCTCTGAAGGAGCGAGGAAGGACAGAACTTCTAAGAGCAGAAGCTGAATGTGGATAGATGTGCAGAGGGCTAACAATTTACCCACTGCACTCAACCATGGAGTCAAGTTTTAGTTTAAACCAAGTGTCCCCCCAAAACACAACAACCCCAAATGCAATTTTGGAAGATTCTGGTTTGAAAAACAACAACAAACAAACAAACCAGGGTCGGGGTGGGGAAAGGAAGTAACCAATTTCTCCTAACGGGATTTTCAGTTGCACTTATGTCCTCCTCACACCATCTGCTGTGAAGTCCTTGTATTACTCCCTTTTCAGGCTCTCAGACATGGTGCATAGCTGTAGTGTGATAAGCACCTTTTGGTGCAGTTCTATGCAGTCTGGGAATATTGGATACAACTAATCAATGAGGCTGTTAAAAAAAGCTTAGCGTATTAAAGAACCTTGCGTTTATTTAATTGCTGATGAAACAACTGGATTTCTGTCCAAACATATGCAGCCACAAGTCAAATAAAAATATTTTTTCTAGGAAACAAGAATAATATTTTTTAAAAATCACCAAACTAGTAAAAAAATACAAATACTGAAAAGGTATACAAGTATAAACCAAAAGCCAGCATCCAACCCAACCTACTGATGGGTCCCAGGCTCCTCTTCTACCCCTCCCCCATATTTTGTTTCTGGCAATCTCAGGACCTAACAATTGACCAAATGGATGATGTAACAGTGCTAGTTAAGAGATGTAAAAACAATCTGGCAAATTTCAGGATTGTATTCATTTCGCAGGGTTTAAACGAGACCTGTTTTCGGGGATGTGCGTGTGAAATTTTGCATGACATCTGTAATCATTTGTCATATACTGAAAAAACAAACAAACCCTAGTTTTCAGTAAGTGAAAGATTCTGATAATAAGTTTTTGATAAAAAGGGAGAATTTCAAGTTTATGAAAACTTTTGTATTAAAAAAAGGGGCCTCTCCCCTCCCCTCCAACAACAAAAAAGCTTTTGGAAAAGTTTTTGCCAGTTCTACTGATTGAATAATGAGTGACTAATAGTCAAAACTAACTGCTTATGAGCAGCCCAGAGGATGAAAGTTACTGACCCAACTACTCAGCAAATACTTGGGAATAATGAATATAGGAGGCTCAATACGGGAAAGTTCACTTGCTCCGGGCAGAGCTAAATTCACAACCAATAAGAAGAAGTTTGGTCAGTGCTAGAGTATTAAAACTAAGTTATGTGCACATGAAAAGAACACACGTATGAAGGAAGTGTTGGCAAACCTCTTGAGACAGTACTGTGAAACATGCCAGTTCTAGGTTTGGGCACCTTACCTATCACATGGATACTGGGGTGGTCTACACACAAAGCCTGTGCAAGGCTGTGTATAGTCACTTATTGAGAATAAAACACTTCTAGTCCAAAACAAGGGAGTTACAACTGACTTGGTTATTTCAGCGTAAGTCTGGGCGTAGACTAGCCCTAAGAGCACCTTCACCATGGACTCTGAGCACAATAGTTCATTGCCTTGGCCCCACTCTATCAGAGAAGGTGTTAAAGGGGTGTGAGCACAGGGAGAACTAATGCCAGTCAATCTGGACTCCTTGTGTTCCTTTCCCAACCAACACCGCACTTTCCCTGCTGATAGGCTCCCGGACTTATACTGTATCTGGGGAGTTTCTGTTTTGACTCCATAGAGACCTGCAAGTGAACACAAACAAACTTTGCCTTTTACTCCCCAAGAGAAAACAAAGTTCACAGATAAAAAATGTCGGTCAGAGCAGCTGAAGCCAACGGTGCCAGAGAGCAGCTCCAAGCACACTCTCTGGCTCCATAGTTCCATGGCTCTATATAAATGAGGTGCCTTCAGAGCAATGATCACCAGCTCCTTCCAAAGATCCAGTGACTACTGCCAGGATTGCAGATTGATGGGGCAGCCATTAGAAGGACACTATAAACAGTCATGTCTGCATGTGCGATATACAGGACTGCTGTAAGTATAACGTAGGTGCCTAAGAACTACCAGCCTGTGCTATGCCAGACTAACTACCAGCACAAAATCTTAGTTAACCCCCTCTAAAAGTCCAGGTTAATATCAGGGATGCAGCCTCAGACATTACAGGAGTTTCAGCCATTGCAATTGCAGGTTCTAGCACTGATACTTTCCTAGAAACCTCAGTGACAGGCAAAAGTGGGCACAAAAAAGATGGGTTGGCAGCATGCAAGACGGAACGGGGCAGTAGAAGAATTCTGTTGGTTGCTGATGACGACCTTACTTTTCTAATCAATGCACGAACTACCACGCAGTACTGCTGCTGATCTGCAGTGCATCAAGTTGGAGCAGTCAGTTCTAGCTGCAATTCCCAGCATAGACCATCACATGGACCGTTGTCTCTTTTACCAAGTCCGGATTCCACGTGAAAGTACTACGGGTGTGCAAGAGAGAAATGACGGTTGAGAACATGCTTGTCCACACAGTGGTATGAATCTACAGCGCACTAGCTTGCCGCGTACTAACTTGCCATGTGGAACGTCCCATAACAGGAGCACTAACAACACGCACTAGGGAACTTTTAGTGCACAGTTGCAGGAGCCACCTGGTGAGTCGGTGCATGGCAGGCTAGTGTGCTGTAGGTTCACACTGTGGCTTGGGAATCATTAACTCACCAAGGAGACAAGCCCTACACCAGAAGTCATGCTGCCGTGAAAGTCATATTGCCTGCAGCTCAAAACAGGCTGAGCAATGCTTCCATAGGGCCAACCCCACTAGGAACCTTCTGCACACACATACGCAGTGGAACCTTCCTTCTCCATGCCAAGTCTCTAGTTCACCCTCTTGAGAAAAATAAATTTGATATCCCCACCACACTCTACAGCAGGGGTCGGCAACGTTCGGCACGCGGCTCGCCAGGGTAAGCACCCTGGCGGGCCAGGCCAGTTTATTTACCTGCTGACGCAGCAAGTTCGGCAGATCGCGGCCTCCACTCGCCGCGGTTCGCCGTCCCAGGCCAATGGGGGTGGTGGGAAGTGGCACGGGCGAGGGATGTGCTGGCCGCAGCTTCCCGCCGCCCCCATTGGCCTGGGACGGCGAACCGCAGCCAGTGGGGGCCGCGATCGGCCGAACCTGCCACGTCAGCAAGAAAATAAAACTGGCCCGGCCCGCCAGGGTGCTTACCCTGGTGAGCCGCGTGCCGAATGTTGCCGACCCCTGCTCTACAGTTTAAGCTTTACCACCACTAAGGGCACGATACAACAGCCCATTTATAAAACAGTATCTACTGCAGAAAGATGGTTGGAAATTGGAATGTAATTGACTCTGAACAAAGTCTGAGACAATTTAATACACACCGCAAAATGAATCATAAATTAACATCCAAGAGTTAGTGCTCCGGCAATCTGGCAGGTGTGAACGATGAAGGTAATGTGGCGTGCACTGGAAGGGAGTAGGGCTTGTGCCACTCTCCTCATATATGGCATTGAGCCCTGGCATCCATTTGGCACTTTCGCCATGCTGATTTTCTGTGCTGCTCCCAGAAAAAGGTTCATTTATCTAACTTGCAAAAGAAGGAAAGTGCTTTACCATTTTGCAGAGGGTCATCTGATAACCTTGTCAGGCTTAATTATATCATAATCAAATTGCTCCCTGGAACGCAGGGGATGCAATCAATCGCCTGCAAACACTACCGACATACCCTGCAGATGTGAAAGCCTAGCGCTCACAAATAATTTATGAAAAATGTACAGAATTGAGAGGATTCGTCTTCATTTAGTAAGAAAAGGTTTTCTTGGCTTGTGAGATGGCAAATGAGAGAGGGGCGTTTTAAGCTGCAATGAATCATCTAGACTGTGTGGGTGGGAACAGTACCTCTGCTGCTGAAGAAGGGGAAGATGATGATGTAGTGCCCTGGAAATTCAGGGCTGTTTCACCTTCTTGCTGATCTGTTGCAAGGGAAAAACTTTGGTGAAGATTGTGTAGCTAAGTTATGGAGACAAAGTATCTTCTACAAGGCCTGGTGGTCCGGAGATTGGCCTTTTAAATCACCTCCCCTGCAATAGCTACTGATTGATTGCTGTTGTCTTCTGCCTGCTCTTTCCAATGTAGGGCTCAGCTCTGGATCTCTAACAGTGGCGTTCTTTTCTCTTCTGGATTCTCCATGGCTGCATAGACCCAAGTAACCCAGAGCCTGATATCCAAGGGTGGAGGGAAGGGAAATTATTGACTACCGCTTTAGCTCTGCTTATGGTGACATTGAATCCTAGCAATGATCTGGCAATATAGAATCTGTCACAGATTGTCCTGTGAACATTTTTGGGTAAAAGTCAGAACACTCACCACACACAGGACCAAATTCCACCTTAATGACCATGCCACTCCTGCCCCAATGCATGCCCCTGTTAGGTAGTCTAGTAACAGGATGCGAGACTATGGGACCAATGCATGTTACAGAAGACCGTTAGAACCTTGGTTTATGCAGGACTATAACATGGATCTGTAACATAATTACAGTGAGGTTACGTCTCATCCACCCAGCTAAAACCAGTCTGTGTTGTACCACTGTCAGCCCACTATTGTGTTCTATCTAATGCTGCTTGAAAAAAATGAAATACTGACTTTGTGAAAAAATTCTAAGTTGTTTTTGTTGCAACGGGTTTGAAGAAAGTCCATTTTTTGTCAAAATTGTGTCGTTAAAATTTCTCATTTCTGAAAGCCTGTCTCAAGTGTTAAATTTTCACCCCTCAAAAGGTGGAATTAGTAATGAATTTTATTTTTGCTTGGTTTCTTATTTTGCTCTGCCATGTTGTCTGTTGTCTCTCCATAGAGAACCTACCTACGGAAAGATTCGATTCAGCTCCTTAAAAATAGCCAGGGTGAAGATTCCTGCCATAAGAACTGATGCACAACAAGATTGTTTTTTGTTGTTGTTGTCGTCTTAGGCCTAGTCTACAGTAGAATATTAGGTCAGCATAACTACAGAAAACAGGGGTGTGAAAAATCCACAGCCCTGAGCAGCGTAGTTAAACCTATCTAAGGGCTGGTCTACACTACAGGGGGATTGATCTAAGTTACACAACTTCAGCTATGTGAATAATGTAGCTGAAGGCGACATACTTCGATCTACTTACTACTTGTGCTTCTCGTTGAGGTGGAGTACTGGAGTCGATGCTAGAGCGATCGGCGGTTGATTTATCACGTCTATAGTAGACACAATAAATCGACTCCCGCTGGATCGATTGCTGCCATCGATCCGGACGATAGTGTAGACAAACCCTAAGTCCCTGTGTATACAGAGCTAGTGTAACGCCAACAGACCCCGGTCATCGGGATCGAACCTGGGACCTCTGGTGCTAAAGACCTGCATGAGCTAAAAGCTACATCGCTTGTAGCTAAGGCTATAGAGAGAGATTAATGAGTCTGCTCTAAGTGGTCTTGGTGCCACTGGATGGGACAGAACACCACACCCAGGAGGTGTGTGGGTTACACTAGGTCAATAGAAGAATTTTTCCATCGACCTAGCTACCACCTGTCGGGGAGGTGGATTGCCTATGCTGACAGGAGAACTCTTCCTGTCGCCGTAGATAGCATCTACACTGAAGTGGCTCAACTGGGGCTGTAGCATTTCAAGTGTAGACCAGCCCTTAGTGCCAAGGGTCTGATCCAGTGGTTCACTCACTGGGAATTTTCTCATTGACTTTAATGGATGCTGGATTAAGATCTGAGCGCAAGACCCCCAGAAGGTCCTAGGGAACTGATCCCACTTTCCCAAACAAACTGCTAAGCCTCTGGTGCAACAGCTTTCCCTAAATATAGGGAGTGACTGCTACCACCTCCAGCCCTCTGAGTGCTATTGGAGCAAGCAATTACTGGGCCTCCTTGAATGACTGTGAGAATGTGAAAACTTGTTATACCGCTTACTTGTACTGTAGATATAAACAGTCGGACTCAGAACACAGAAACAAGCAATGGCAGTTATCCCAGACCTATTAGCTGTGTCTGAATATAATGTACTAGAGGCTTCCTTGATCCACTGGAATTTATATGACCATTAATGGGGATTGTAAATTGCTGTCAGTCTGGATAACTCAATCCAGGGGTTTTTTTCTGGAGAGGATGGGAGTGAGATGGGGCAGAAGGAGGAAGAGAGGGAGGCACCCCATATTGGTTAAAGATCACGACAGGAGGAGTTGTACAATAGCATTAAGGCTCTGTTGTCTACTGGCACATAACAGATAATAAAAACCAAGTTTTAATTTAACATATAAGGGTATCACGTCAAAATAAAATGGCTCAACAGATGCCTCAGGGACAAGCAGGGAATATAAAAAAGTCATTGCCCATGCAGTGAGGATCAGCTACACATAATAAAGATATATTAATGGTATATTTCTTAAGAGAAATTCTAATACTTGGGGCTTTTATGAGAAATCAGAGTTTAAAATATTAAAAGCAACAATTTTCTGATTGAAGGAAAAGAGTGTTCAGATTAAGGTGACATGAAAAAAAAAAGCGTGCAAAAAGCAAGGGTTATTAATTGGCTCCTTCATAGCAGAGAGAGAGGAGGGAGGACCCTTTGTGTGTGAACTTGGATGGTTTGAAACAAGCTCCCAATGTGAACTCTTCACTTTATTCTCTTCTGCATGCATTAAAGCCCCTGGGATTTTTTGAATGGAAACAGGATCAGGCCCCACAGGGAGGTTGCTGGAGATGGATGAAAAATAATTTAAGTTTCATTGAAAAACAACAGTGAAGCAAAGCTCCTTAGACAGACACACTCATGTGCCAAAAAGCAAAACTAAAATGAGGGAAATAATGCTGAACCGTCAAATGTTAAAAGAAAAAGCAATTACCGTACTTTGGGGAATGAGTCAGTGTGGAGTAGCTTCCCTTCTGATTTTCTGCTTGGAATGTGGATGCTTTGCAGATAAATGGCACAAGGTATTGTAATATCTAACCAGGGAATCAAATCTAGCAGGAGCTGCTGCCAATAGAAAGGCTCTTCACTACTGTATGATCCTTACTAGATGATAATTTGCTTTGTTTTTATAAATCCCCATGCGTTACGTTCACTAATGAAGTCAATGGGAATTTGGCTTTTGTCAGGAGGGTAGATTCTGAGCTTATGAGAAATGCCTTAAAGAAATGGAGCGCGTGCTATCAAAGCATCTTTGCAGCGTTAACAGTCTTAAAAGATATACTCTAATATCATGGAATAGGAAGTGGATTCACTTGGGTTTCGGCATAATAAAGCCAACCTTGAGTTCATTTTGATAAGTGTGGAGAAATATTTTGAACTCGAGTTGCTAAAAACAAAACTCAACTCACCATTCTCTCATTTCTTTGTCAATGGTTGGAAAGAATAACCAGACATTTCCCCTCTTATTGGAGTGTCATGATGGTGTGAATGGCTCAGATCTCAGGGGTTCAGTTCCCCAAGGTACTGTGGACATGGAATGAATGCTTTTGCCCTAATTTTACAGCCTGGCCTCCAATATGCAGCTAGAGACAGCTGTGGGCTCAGCGTGGCTTAGTGACCAGGGGACAGGCCAGGGAATTGGGGCGCTATTCCAGTTCTGCTGCTAACCTGCAGTTTGACCATAGACAGTTACATCACTCCTGTGCCCATTTCCCTTCCCACATTTTTTCAGTGCTGTCCATAGATCATAAGCGCTTCAGGATAAGGATTGTCTTATGTGTCTGACTAGCACCTCCCTTGATGTGGTCCCAGACTTTAGATGCTACCATAATAGTTTTCCCTGCTGCACTAAGATGATCTTTACCCAATTTCTCATTCTGCATCTAAACACCAGAGAGGGAGAAATGGGGTTGCAGAATGGTCAGCTCCTAGAAGGAGATGCAGCTCTTGTGGAGATTGGGTCTCACTTTCTTACAGCTCAAGATTTTCCATTGCCAGTTTTGGAGGGCCAGCTTTATAGGAAGTTCTCCAGCCCCAGGCAGCGGACATGCACGCACAGGGCAACATTGGCCACACGTTAGATATGGAGAACAGGGCAAAATGGAGCCCAGCTAAAGGCCAGCAATCATTCCACCTCCTGGGTTTAAAGCTGCAACTCAAGAGAAAGAGGATTAAAACGTCACCTCGTTCAAAGCTTAAACCTGTTGCTTTTTGATCGTCTTTATGTTTGAAAAAAGATAACTCATTTGCAGTGGCGTGGATACTATAAATATTTATACAGGGTATTGCAAATTATAAATATGAATGATGCACGAATATTAATCCTTGACATCTGAATTCCTTCTCTGGACTCCTGGCGCTCTTCACGGAGCGCTCCAGTTGGGCTTCTATCGGTCATATTAGGAAATTCCTCCCTCCCTGGATTCAAGACCTTATGCTCATCGCAGGACCAACAATTAGCCTCAGAGTAATTTGGCATTCATAAGCAACATTGCCCATCATATTCCTAATATTAGAAATTTCCTTTAAAATTAAAACAGAAATAGGTTGTCCATTCAATTGGCATCGTGATCAGATCATGCTAGCCTACCTCGAGGACACCTTTTAGCTGGTTGAAATCTGTATGCGGATTAAGGTGACATGATTTTTACCAATGCTTTTTAAAGTATGTGTCATGATCAGAACGCCCAGAGTCTTGTGTGGTCCATTATATTTTATACTGGGTTCCCAAACATTCGTAGTTAAATAAACCATGATAACACTTCATAAACATTTTTCTAACATGCGGAATGTTTGACATGAATTTCAGCTATTTGAAAACTAATAAACAATTGTCAATTGGACTCTGGAGACTAAGCAGAAGCTGCGCTGTTTTTATGGAACATCAAAGGCATAATTAATATCTTCTTTTTAAAAAAAAGCCTTTTGTACTTCTGCATATGCCTCTGTCAGAGCCAGGGCAATGAGCACTGGGGCTGTGTGTTATTGTCTGCCATGTTCAGGGCTTTGTGCAGCAGGCTATTGAGTGAGAAATATGAGGAGTTACACTTCATATGATCAGACTGCACTTAAGAAATCTCCTGGTACTTGAAAGAGATGAGTGAACGACAGACTCCTGCCCCACTAGCTGCTAATGCACTTTTCTCACAGGCGGCAAGGCTCGGGTCTCTCTCTCAGGTACAACACGGCACATACTGAAGCCTTTCACAAATGCATTCAGAGCAGGGCCGGCGCTTCCATTTAGGTGACCTAGGTGGTTGCCTAGGGCACCAGGATTTGGGGGTGCGGCATTTTGCCGCCATCGGCAGCAATTCGGCGGCGGGGCGTCCTTCTGCGCTCCGGGTCTTTAGTGGCAATTCTGCAGTGGGTCCTTCACTCGCTCCGGGACCCGCCACCGAAGTGCCCCGAAGACCGGGAGTGCAGAAGGCCCCCCCCCCCACCGCAGAATTGCCGACAATGACCGGGAGCGTGGAAGGACCCCCGCCTAGGGTGCCAAAAACCCTGGCACCACTCCTGATTCAGAGTGTGTGCATCCTCTGTCCTTATCTCTGCTTTCTGGGGCTGCCCCAGTTCCCACTGCAGTTCGTGAGTAGAGGTCTGAACCCTCTGATCAATCCAGCTAACATATGATACATTTACAGATCATTTTAGCTGTTCGGAATCGGTGGATTTACAGCTGTTCCTTTGGCCCAGCTATTGACCCTGGTGGGCACTCAGTCTGAAATTTGTGCTTCCAGGGAATGTGCAAATATTAATGCATGTGCAGCTGGGATAAGTAAGAAGAGTGCAATGTTGGGGTACTTTTGGAATATTTCGTCATCCAGGGGATCCTCTGCGATCCTTCAGGTGTCCTGCCCATTCTCCACTTTTCCCTTTCTGCAGGATCTCGTCAGTGATCGTTCTGTGAGGCCTTCACAGGAAGGTCTGCTAGAGCAGCCCACTGTTAGCAGTTGTAAAAGAGTGGGGGATATCCTAGGTCCAATTATGAACGCTGTGTTGTTTTAGGAGTTGCACCAAGCCTGGACATGCCCAAAGTCAGCCTGGTGTGCTGCATGCAGACAGCTGCCTTGCCAAGGAAAGGTGTTTGACACCTCCTGAATGACTAACACTAAAAAAACAGCCATCAAGACGGCAATCTGAAGCCATTGACTTTGAATGACTCAACTACTGGCTCTCCCTCATGAAACAACTCCCTCCCCCCCCTACACAGGGGCCTGCAGATGGGGGCAAGCATTACTAGGGTATGGTCCTTGAGCTTCCAGCTGACCATAAAGCATTGTAGCCCAGAGGAGAGAACGGGTTTCTACTTGGTCCAGGGGTTTTGACCATCACGAGATGGAAGAAGGACTTGCAGGAGACACAGGGCAGGATGGACTCTGCCCAGCCTGAAATGCTGACAAACCTGACTTGAAAGAAGGGGTGGGCTCTGCCTAGGGGAGGGGCATCTCAAAACTTGTTATTTTCAAAGATCTGGAACTCTTGAGTGCTTGAAGAGTTTCTGTGGTTAAGAAATTCCTTTGCTAAGCCTGTGCTCTGTGCTTTCCTGCCCCAAGAGGGGTTAAACTAGAAGCCCGGAGTGCTCCTAGGCTAGGTGGAGCATGTACAAGCAGCTGTGTCTAGACTTTCCAAAGCCAGTTGACTTGGGAACATGGGGGATCCAGCAGTTGGGATCACTTGCAGCTGACCGGTGACTGTGCAGTGGGGTGCTGGACCAGGTTGTAACAGCTATATCACTCTTGAGCAAGTTAAGGGAACTCCCTCTTTCCTGCAAGGGTTGATGTGCTATTGCTGCACGCTTTCCAAAATGTAGGACATTGCTTCCCCTCCATCTCTCGCTGTCGCCTACGATCCCTTGAAAATCTGAATCTGAAATCTGTTTCCACCCTTGCATAGCTGCATTGGTTTGCTATTATTCAGTTAGTTCCTCATTCATGCTGGGCTGCTGCCAATGAACTTTGAATCTCATTGACTCATTTGTTTAAAAAAAAAAATTACAAGTGAAGAATTATAAGGACTTTGCAAACAAATCTATATCAATTCATTTAGACCAAATATTAGGCTAAACCAACCTCAACGCTGACCCTTTAAGCATCTGAGAATGTTTTCCCTCAACCCCTAAGTCTTCCAAGTACTAACAAATGCATTGGAAGGAGGGAATAGTAACTAAGTAAAGTCCATTTTCTCAGCGGTGACATAGCAGTGGATTGAGAAGGCTTCAGAAACTCTGCTAACTGCCCATACTTAGCAGCTGACCTTCCAATGATCAGTCACATACCATTTATCCCTCTCCTCACTGGTCATCCCCGACTACAATAACCTACAACCAGTCCTTCCAAGATGTAACCAAAGCCAACACATTTGTGCCTGTTGATTTCGAGACCAGAGTCCACTTCTTTCCAATAATATTTCTAACACAGTGTTAATCTTCGTTTCCATCCAGGATCCAGGGCCGGCTCTAACTTTTTTGCCGCCCCAAGCTGCAAAAAAAAGTGCCGCCCCGCCGTAACACCCCCCCACTGAGTGCCGCGCCGCCAACCCCCCCCACCGAGCGCCGCCGAACAACCGCTGCCCCCCACCGTGCTGCCGAACACTCCCCACTCCCCGCCGCGCTGCTGAACCCCCCCACCTCTGCTGAGCGCCGTGCCGCCAAACACCCCCCACCGAGAACCGCGCTGCCGGAACCCCCCCCAGCCAAGCGCCGCGTTGCCCCCCCGCCACCCCAAGATTGGCCGCCCCTTACCAGGTGCCGCCCCAAGCACGTGCTTGGTTGCCTGCTGCCTGGAGCCAGCCCTGCCAGGATCATACACATCCAAAAAGAGGTGAAGACAAAATACATTGTTTTTATTACATAAAAACATGGTATTTTTATAGCAGTGATATGGAGCAACCCAATTGATTAATCCTTACAATTCCTTCTGGGAATCAGGTACTTCTAAGGAAGGGAAGTGTGAATATGTCCAAGTAGGTCTCTCCACCCTCTAGTGGCTGGATCACATAAGAGTATATCAGCCTTCAGTCAATTCCAGCTGACAGATTTACTCCTTTAGCTCAAGTAGTAAAGGCCTGTGTTTTGGAGCTAGAGTCCCAAATTCAAGCCCTATTGGCCACCCACCCAGAGGGTTGTTATATGCATTTCCCAGACAGGTGAACTAATGCACCAGGAGGTTAGGGGGGGTGATCTTTCACATGTCATCTCACTTTTATAGATGCAGTTTGGTGGTGCTAAATTTGCACTTATGTTATTTTATGCCCCCGTTTGACACGTAGCTGGACCTTTGCCCCTCTAATCTGCTAATCCACTCACATTAACGTCCACAATTTATTTTGGGAGTGCAGAAATTAAAATGGCCAGCCACCCAAAGGTAGCCTAGGCCTCAGGCCCTTGAAAATTTACAGGACTTGCTCAAGATCACATTGAATGAACAGCATGGCTAGGTAGGGACACAGTTTAAGGGGTCGTCTACATTACCCGCTGGATCGACGGGCAGCGATCAATCCAGCAAGGGTCAATTTATCGCGTCTAGTCTCGACGTGATAAATCAACCACTGAGCGCTCTGTCGACTCCAGTGCTCCACCAGGACGAGAGGCACTGGCAGAATCGACGGGAGAGCGTCAGCTGTCGACTTACCGCAGTGAAGACACCACGGTAAATAGATCTAAGTATGTCGACTTCAGCTACGTTATTCACGTAGCTGAAGTTGCGTAACTTAGCTCGATCCCCCCCACTAGTGTAGACCAGGCCTTAGAGTCCCAGACTTCAGCTCTAACCACTAGATTATTAAGCCTGTTTGTCTCTTACTAAACTCTTCAGAGTGGAGGAATAAGCCTTTGAACATTCCCTGCTGGGTGGGGAGAGAAGACAGCTCACAAAAATATTTGTCTAGAAAAATACAATCAGTCAGTGGAATATTTTGTGAGGAGTGACCTGGGTTAAGAAGGAAGCTAATTTAAAATAACAGCTCATTTAGAGAGAGATAGTCTGGCTTCTTTAATCCATTGTCCATATAGTTAAAGGCTTCCTTGCCGGATAATGATAAACTATTCAGTTTAGGAAAGGAAGCTACCCTGTTTCCCCGAAAATAAGACAGTGTCTTATATTAATTTTTGCTCCCAAAGATGCGCTAGGTCTTATTTTCAGGGGATGTCTTATTTTTCAGAAATGAAAAATGCCTTATTATCGGTGGATGCCTTATTATCGGGGAGGTCTTATTATCGGGGGGATGCCTTATATTACAACGAGAGGCAAAACTGTAAGTAGGTCTTATTTTCGGAGGATGTCTTATTTTCGGGGAAACAGGGTACCACTGCTTAATATTTGTCTTCTCAAAGGAGGGAAGCTTCCATAAGAGCAAATCTATCATACACATGCTCCTCTTTCCTTCACCAGGAAGGATGTAGAGAGACAAGATGAAAGTTGTTCTGTATTTAGGGTGACAGTTTTTAGTCTGGAAAGCAGAATGCCTGGATAACAAAAAAACCCAACAACAACAACAACCAACAACAAATCTTCCTCTGTGATTTATGAAACTACATCTATGGGAAACAGCCCGGGCCTCTGGGCCAGACGTAGTCATAGTTCTCATTCCTCTTTCACGATACAAGAAACAAAAATTGGATCAGTTCTTAAAGTCTGTTTTGAGGCTTGCATGGGTTTCCATTAGATGGGCCCAATTTTCAGAGGTGCCAAGCTCCCATAGACTTCAAATGAAGTTGTGGGAACTCAGCACCACTGGTGGGGGGAGGGGGCGGAGAAGTCAGGCCCTGCAGAAATTGGAGCAAGTCTTTATTAGCACTGGACCTTCATGGTGGAGGATATTTGCCATAACAGTTAAAGTAAAGTACCAATCAATATGACCACAGTTATAAAGGGCAGAGATGCATTAATCAGAGATGTATCATTGTTTTATAGCACCCTATCTTGCAGTCCTTACTCAGGCACAACTCCCAGTGAAATCATGGGGGAGAACTGGTAAGGGTATTCCTTAAACTTGATACATGCCCCACTTCTCGTGCACAACGTTTTCTTCCTCTTCTCTTACAAATCCCTCTTTAAAACTCACTTCTCTCACAAAGGCTTCCAACACAGATCTCCTCAGTGTGATTATCTCCTACCTGCCCGGTGTTCGGATTGTTCACTTGCTTTGTATTCACATGCAGACTCCCCGGGGCAGAGAGACGCACACGCAGATTTGACATTCAACACTGAAGTCTGTCCAAGCAATATTGTACCATTTACAAGGAGGTATTTTGTTTGTGCGGCTTATCTCACTGATGGTGAAGCTGCTGAAGCTGATGCGAAGATACTTGTACACCCCAAACGGGGGATTGATTTTGGACGTCATCTGTCGTTAGAGCAGCACTGGCTTTCGCTAGCTGGCACTTTAAATTTTCCATCTGTGCCAGAGTTGTAGTAACATTTTGGATAGCGGCGGCTATCAGTGTTCTCATGTCAGCTTAAGGGTGGCCACAGGAGACTGGGCTGCTCCATGTATGGCACCACTTCTTACACCTTCTGTGCTGTTTTTTCCAAAGCGTGACATGGCTCGGTGGCGTGGTAATAGCGCCCAGTGCCTCATTTTTCCCACTGGCAGGAAAAAGCCCGTGAGACAAAGGAGCCAGTCTGGCTGATTTCGCCTCAGCCAGTCGCTGGGGTAGATAAGTAAACACTTGCAGCTCTGACATAAATTACTTTAGTCCTTGACAGCAGGACACTGACCAGGGTCGCCTGATAAGGAGGGAGAAAGCCTTGCATGTCTCTCAGTCCCACTCAGATATTTCACAATAAATGTCACTGGGAAAGAATAGACACTTCTGTAACCATTAGGCAGCTGGGTGTTCCTGTCACCTTGAAAAGAAGGGATGCATTGTCAGAGCTGTCTAAACAGGCAGGAACCAGCTGTTAATCAGCTCTTACATGCCTCTTCGCAGACCCAGCGTGAATGGGGTGTTCCAAAAGTCGAGGATTGAAAATAGTTCCCCAACACACACCTGAGGAGTTTGTCATTGCAACACTGTAAGAGGCAAGATGGTCTAGGCGACTGAGTCAGGGACTGGGAAGAAGGAACTCCTGCCACTAGTTCCAGCTCTACCACTAATTCTGTGGCCTTGGTCACTTACCTGCTCCAGGCCTCAGTATCCCCAAGGGTATTCTACTACTTTTCCAGCTCACAAGGAGGGCTGAGAAAGTTAATGAATTGTACATTAACTAGTGGGTGTAACACGCTTTGCTTTGTAAGTGCTAAGTCTTATCCTGAGCACAATTTAAAACAAACATTTCTTAAATAAGTTTGGTTGCCTGCTTCTGGCTTTCGGAATGGTGAAGATAACTTTGAAAAGGTGAAGTGGCTGTAAGCAGTGTAGTACTGTTTAAATGAGCTTGCAGACAGTCTAAAACTATGGCTCCTATAGGCACAAACTACCCCATTCATTTACTTGAACCCTAAAGATGGCAAAGCTAAAGATGCAGAGCACTTTAACAGGAACAACCAGATAATCTGAGGGCAGGGTATGACTGTAAGAGGAGGGTTCAGCAGATTATGAAGGGGAGTGGGGAAGTATGGCAATGAATGGGATATGTATGTGAGGGAATCACTGAATGGAAG
Organism: Malaclemys terrapin pileata; assembly: GCF_027887155.1. NCBI lineage: Eukaryota > Metazoa > Chordata > Testudines > Emydidae > Malaclemys > Malaclemys terrapin. The sequence goes on along the minus strand of NC_071516.1, from coordinate 8,219,976 downwards.
AGGCTTGTGGTAGGAGGAAGCCACGGAATTCATACAAATATCAAATTGTCACCCATCAGCATGAATTCTTAAACCACTGCTTTGCCATGCCACTGCTACTCTGGGCTGCAAAACCTCCCATCTCCATGGTATTGCCACCTAGGGTCCATCTACTATAGACAAAAGCTCTGCACTGTCTAGCCTACTCAAGCTAGCTTGAATCAAGTTAGTGTGCATAACATTAGAAGTGAAGACAGTGGAGCATAGGTAGGTAATACGAGCCTAGCACGTATCTGAGTACCGTTTGCTAGCTTGCACTACTATCTTCACTGCTATTGTTACCCGGCCTACCTGGAGTCAAGCTAGACTGGGTAGGGTAGCCCATGTACAGCTCTTGCTATATAGACAGTCTCTAAGAAGACAGCCTTGCTTCTTACCTGCTGAGCTGCGAAAGTGACACAGGCATCTGTGTAGCTGCTGCATGTAATCAAGTTGTAACTTCATGTGTCTGCACCTATGCGAGATTACCAGCTATGGATTAATGGGAGAGGCAGCCCTTGAGGGCTCCTGCTAGTTAGGAAGGCCTTTTCTAGCTGCAATGATGTAGCTGTACCTGTGCAAAACCCTAATGTAGAAGTGGTGCACTGATGCAGTTTCACGGATATAGGTACATTGGTAATAAAATAAAATAAAATAAAATAGACATATGCAGTATGTCTAAATACTACATAAGACTGAGCTAATATGTACCCCAAAGTAGATACCTTTTCTTCCTCTCCACAAAAAGACATCCAATGGAAATATTCCCAACTTCAGTGGGATCCAACCCTCTCCCCTAGATTTGTACGTATTATCCAGGATATGGATGGTACAAAGGGAGGGAGGGGGTTGAGAGGAGGGCAAGTGGGAGATTCAGTTCAAGCAGAAGAGTAGACCCAGGATTTATGAAAGGAAAGTGACGCATTCTCCATTTCACCGCCGGCACTGGAGGCCGGGTTTGTACTAGAGAAACACATGGCAAGTTCAAGGAGCTCAATTAGTTTCAATAGTTTCAAGGAGCAGTTCAATTAGTTTCCCATCTACTGTATGTGACAGCTTCACCAGGTTGATAAGCAGGAATGATCTGACTTGCGTTCACTAATCAATAGATACACTAGAGAAGATGGGATTTTGAACCGAAGATGTATTGCATGCTCGAATGAGTAATTGTGTTTTTAAAAGGTGCAGCACTACAGTTCCAATAGTATGGGGTTGATACTGTACTCTTCAGCAAAGTTTTAATTAGGTATGGGCGAACTTCCTCCAATCTGTGATCATCCCTTGGGGTACGATGGGTCACATACTTACCTAATGCTTTGGTTTGTTCACACTATTTTACCATTAAGTTTTGAAAAAAAAAAAAAAACCCACTATCAGTCCACGCTTACATCAGGCAGTCTTGTTGAAATCCATTTCTGCTTTGGTGTATTTTTTTGTACTTATTATGCGATTTCCTCCTCACCCCATTTTCTATATTGTGTGAGCCATCTGCAAACAATATTTGCCAGATCTCCCAGCTAACAAGAGAGAGTCTTAACTTTCTTTAGGGAGGCTACTAGAGGAGCTCCCCAAGGATTGGTCTTGAAACCAATGTTATTCAACATTTTTAATGATGACTTTGGCACAAGAAGCAGGAGTGCGCTAACAAAATGTGTTGATAATACCAAGTTGGGAGGTATTGTCAATCAAGAGGAGGATCGGAACATTATACAGAAAGACCTGGATGACCTTGAAGATGGGAGTGACTGAAATGGGATGAAATTCAAGAGTACAAAGTGCAAGATGTGACCTAAAGCACCTTGGTATTCACACCCTACACACTATTGCAATAATCTTTGTAATAATACACCTTGTGAGGCATCATTTGAAAACTAATAACTCACTGGTCAATAACATCATAGTGAAATGTGTGTAGTAACATTAGATGTAGAGTTATGAATTCCCCCTGTATGCTGTTGTTAGCACATGTTCACACCCACACAGCCACAACTGGGCAAAAGTTGTTAAACAGGCCTAAACTAAACAAAGGAATGTATGTTTATCTCAATTTACATACAAGTAGTCAACAGGGTCCTCGAGACAGCAAGAAGGGGTAAACTGGTTTCTCAAAGACAGAGGACTAGCTGACGTAACCATCAGGGAAATGCATTTCAAAGGGTGACTGGACTATAAAAGTGAAGCGCACCATACCCCAGGCTCTCTCTTCCTATCTCTCTCTCTTTCACCTAGGAAGACAAAGGAACAAGCCCTTTGACTTTGGGGTGGGGGCGGGGGCAGGGATCCTGACCTGAGAATTTGGCCAGCCCTGTTGCTGGGAGCATGTGGTAAGGAGTTTACCTTGAACCAGGTCTCATTTGTTAAATTTTAGCTACTAAAAAGCATTTTCATCTTTATTGCTCTTCATTTCTGACTCTAATATTTTATACTTGTACTCACTTAAAACCTCTTTGTAGTTAAATAAATGTGTTGTATACATTGAAATTAATCCAGTGTTGTGGTTAAACTGAGCTGTTTGGTAACTCTGGTTAAAGTAGCAAACTGTTGCATATTAACCCAGGAGCAGCGCCAGGATTTTTGGCGCCTTAGGCGGGGGTCCTTCTGCACTCCCGGTCGTCGTAGTCAATTCTACGGTGGTGGGGGGAGGGTCCTTCTGTGCTCCCGGTCTTTGGGGCACTTCGGCGGTGTGTCCCGAAGTGCAGAAGGACCCCCCTGCTGCTGAATTGCTGCCGAAGACCTGGAGCGCGGAAGGACCCCCCCGCTGCCGAATTGCCACAGAGGGCGGCAAAATGCCTCCCCCCCAAATCCTGGTGCCCTAGGCAACCGCCTAGGTCACCTAAATGGAAGTGCCGGCCCTGTATTAACCCCTTACAAGGCCAACGGACCCCTCGTAGTGATCTGTGCAGTAGCGAGCTGGGCAGTGCAGATCACATGTTTTCTGGGAAAGTTCAGGGCTGGGAGTGCGTTGGGGGTCACCCTGCAAGTAGTAACCAAGACTGGTGGAAGCCACAGCATGGCTGACAGGCTGCTGGGGTCAGAGCTCTTGGACCAGGGCTGCAGCTATACACAGACACTCAGGGTGTGACCTGCATGCTGTTTGGCTCTACGTGAGCAGCCCAGGGTGGAAGCCACAACAGCAAAGCATGGTGAGGCACCCCAGGTTGCAAGGCAGGTGGGGACAACCTCTCGCTGGCCTGACTGCACCCCAGAATGTGACAAGGTCATGCACTTAGCATCTAACAATAAGAATTTCTGCTACAAGCTGGGGGCCCCATCAGTTGGAAGCAAGAGAGGAGGAGAAAGTCCAGGTGTGTGGGTCAGGATGATTATAAGCCACCAACGTGATATGGCTGCAAAAAAGGCAGGAATTTCCCCTCAGGTCAGACTGACAGTGATCTTGTGTGTGTGTGTGTGTGGGGGGGAGTGTCACCTTCTTCTGCAGCATGTGACTGAGGATTATCTGGGTAGATCCCATTTAATCATTTCTCTGCCTTCATGGGGGCTTCAGGCATTGGTACACCTCAGTCCCTGCTATTCCCTCCCTGTGGCACATAGTAGTCTAGTCTCTTGTGGGCTGTAATACTTTGGTCTAATTTCAGTTGTTGGCTTGAGTGTGCAGATGCTGGGTGTTGGTGGTGGTCTGTGATATACACGAAGGTGAAGGTAGAAGACCTTGTGGTCACATCTGGCTTTAAACTCTGACTCTATGCATAGGTCTCATCGTGTTCTGTAATCCTCTGTTACATATTTGTTTAGATATCAGTCCTTTGTTCCTTAGGAAACTACCACACATGTAAGTGGAAGATGCCCAGCTAATTTGGGTGCTCACTGCGGGGGATCTTTTCTACCTTAACTGGTTTCTAATCTTTAAATAGGTATTTGTGGTGCAATATCTGCACGTGGTCCGACTCTTCTCCTGCCATACCAGGATGTCCGAACCACACCTTCAAAGCTCATCTCTTCCTCCTCTGTAAATACAGAATTAAAACCCCACTGTTTAAATTAGACCATTACTCTGTCTCCTAGTTTACTCTTGGTTTTCAGCAGTTTGCTTTCACTTTGTCCATTTAAAATATATTTGGTGAACGCTTTATTAGTCCAAATACTCCCTACAGTCTGGGGTTCATTATTTGATTTTGCGCCTTTATTTTTCCTTTTAATATTATTCTGCTTAAAAAAAACAAACACCGATTTTCCAACCCGCCTCCTCCCCAGATTGTTTATGTTTTTGAAAAGCCTTCTGTTTAGTGCCTAGAATACCCTTGACCTCCTCTAACTGCAATGGTCTGTGTTACTCTTTTCGCTGCTGCGACTTAGCTGGGATTTATTTCAAATTTTAATCTCTCAAACTGTTTATTAAACCACCTCCCAATTTATCTGCAGTAGATTTTCTATACATTATAAAATTTCAATCAAAATTCCTTTGGGCATTTTGCATTCCCCTCTTCTGATTGCTAAATCCCATTTGCTCTCAACTTGAACCTCCCTTGGCTCATTTCCCAGGTTTAGGTTCAGAATAGCTTACGCGATAGGCTGCTCAACACACTGCAGAAAACAATGCTGCAGAGTCTTGAGAAGCGGGTGTGTACTGGCATCACAAGCCAAATCTAAGCCATTAAAATTGCCTTGATCAATGGTTTGGCTGTGCTTCTATTGAAGATATTCCATTAAGTTCCCTGCTTTTCACTATGAAGTCTGCCTGATGTTGCTTGATATCAATCACAGGAAAAGCTCATCACAGGCCAGTGCAATCTTGTTCCCTACAGTATATTTTCTAGGACTTTGTCCATTCTACTTTTAAACTTTTCCTGGGAAAGCGCTCTTCCCTTTTAGAGATTCTTCCAGATTTGGCTTCTAGAAAGGTTTTCCTGCTATTTAGCCCAGGTTTTCTCTTAGTTTCATCCCATCACCACTAGTTCAAGCCCTTCACATGCTAAATAATTCCTCTTCCACCTTGGTGTTTATGTTCAACTATTTGTGTACACTTTTCATCTTCCAACTCATTAGTCCCTCAGCTGAGTTACACATCGTTCCATTAATCATTCCCCATAAAACTATCCTTCCACTCCCATTTTTGTTGCTCTTCCTTGAGCTCGCTGTAGGTTGTTCAGATCAGTGGTTCTCACGCCACAGCCCATGGATCCATTCATGATGGTCCATAGACAGAAGCATTGCGAGCACCACACAGTAGGAAGTTGGAGAGAAAGGGTTGTAGATTGGAGGGATTTTATTCTGTTGGTTAGTTTGTAACAAGCTGACTCTGCAGTGAGGAAAGTCTTTCCATTATAAGACATCTAGACCTGCCACCAACTCTGTCGGCCTGAATCTCCATTGCCCTGCACTTTGTGTTGTCACTGACCATCCCTCAGAGTGGGTCTGAGATGTTACCAAAGCAGAAGGGTAGCATCTTGCACCTACTCTGCCCTGGTGTAAGGGACAGCACAAAGTGCAGGGCAGTGGAGAATCAAGCCCTATGTATTCCTTTCGATTCCAATTTAACAGGCTCTCCATGTAGGACAGTGGAACGGACTGCGGAGGGAGGTTGTGGAAACTCTTTCGCTGGAGTTTTTCAAAAGGAGGCTGGAGAGCCATCTGTCTTGGATGGTTTAGACACAACCAATCCTGCATCTTGGCAGGGGAGTTAGAAGGGACCACAAGGGTCATCTAGTCTAACACCATGGTTCTATGACTAGCTATCGGGTATATATTTAGCCTATATTCTCATAAATCTTTTTGTTCTATCCTTGTTCCTCACACTGACAAGATCCTTCTTTTCATTTACTCTCAGGATTATAAAGTAATCATAACGTATCCCAATACCATAACTGAGCAAGATTCTCCAGCCAGGAACAGTCTGCCTGAGTAAACTCTGGCCAACACCACTGCATTCTACTCAGAGCACGTAGAAAATCCCTTTTACGGCACCTCTGTGTGAATAAGCTAGAGATTAGTGCAGTGTTGCCAAGACCTGTCATTTTTGTCATGAATCTCACAATATTTGTGGTTTACCTGTTCATTTGCCCCAGTTCCTGGAGTCATGTTATTGTGAGGGACCCTCGCTTTTATTATTAATATAGTAAGATTCTAACCCCCATGGTTGCAGAGAAAAGCTTCAAAACTTTTTAATCTCATAATTGTGAGGGCAGCCTCATGACATTTTTGGGGCCCAACTCATCTGACTTCTTGAGGCTGGTTGGCAGTGCTGCACTATGTGATGATCTAAATGGTTAGGCTTAATTGAGGCTATCACCTGACATCAGCAATACTATCCCCTTCCCCCCCCCCCAAGAGTGACGAGGAGCCTTAAAACTTGCCCTAGGAGATGGGGTACAGCAAGCTGCTCATGCTATCGGTGTATTTTTATTATTAAGGTTTACATTTCAGGAGTTCTAGAGGCTTCAGGCAGGTCAGTCCCCCACTGTGCTAGCCACTGTACAAACCACATGCTAGGTGACATGACTCCAGCTCTGAATCTGTTTCCTGAACAACCCTCCCACCCCCACCCCGAGAAAGTTCATATCCAAACTTGGTGATGCAGGGTGAAGTTCTCAGAGGACCCGAAGATTCACTTTCATAAGTGACATAGGTGCTTAAGTCATGTAGGTACTTTTAACATTTTCCTTTCAGTGTCATTTCTAGTTTGTATTTAAGTTAGCTGGGGAATAGAAAAGTCAATGATTGGGATAGTACAACCATGTGTAAGAAAATAGCCACTGCTCAAATACAGTTTCCCCAAAGAGGATCAGCTTAAAAATTCCTCAGTCAATGTGAGAGGATGAAAGATCCCCAGACAGCCCTTATCCGGGATGCATTTCAACGGACGTCACCATGGAAAATGGGTGTACGAGTCACAAAGGCTGATAGACTTTCCTCTGGCTAGACATGGAGTCTTTAAATAAAAACTATCCAAGAGTGTGGGATCGTTAAACACCTCCAGATTCCTTCCCTGCTGCCAGCATCATCAGCAACCTCCCTTTCTCATGGCGTCTCCTCAGTCCACTTTGAAACCCTCCCGATTTATCACAGCTGAGAGAGATCCTGCTGAGACCACTGGAGCCTGCTGGTTGTCAACAGGGCACCTTATCTTCTAAAAACATTTACTTAACCCTTTGTCTTATAGCCCATGGAACAATGGAAGTGGAGGCTGTAGAATAACAGTGCCTCACTGAATGGGTGCCTCTTGCTAACCATACATTACATTTACTGTGTGTGATTGCTAGTATCTGATTGTTCCTAGGGATTACCCATTTTGGGCCTTTTAATTGTCTTTCTGGGCAGTGACCACTGTTCCCTGGTGAGGAAAGACAATGGCATAGAGCGGTGCACTACAAACAGAAGAAAGGAAAACATACAGACTGCAGACAGACACTCAGAAGCACGTTGCGTGGGCAAGTTGCCGTATGGATTTGGATATTAAATAGGCATTTTGTCAGTGGGCCAAAGTGTCTGTTGTTCCCCCACACTATAATATGTTACATTGTCTAATGTTAAATCACACTCTATTAGTCTCTAAATTCATGGGAAAGGTCATCTGTGCTACAGTGTAGCCGACTAAAGACCTGTTAAAAGAACAAGCCTGTTAAAAACATTGGCTCTACCGGATCCAAATTGGGGATTGGGGGAAGGGGGGTGTCCAGTTGTATTTGATCAACTGAAAAAGGAATAAAGCGCAACAGAAAATAAAGCATCTGAATAGCTCTCTGATACAGGACTCTGAGACCAGATCCTCAACTGCTGTAGCTCTACAGAAACTATGCCTGTTTACCCTAGCTGAGAATCTGGCCTGTGCTGTTTATGTCATGTACAAAGTGTTTTTTAAACTACTTTATATATTTATTACCATAGAGATTGGAGATCTTTGTAACATGAAGACATTTCCTGTGTTCTATTTCAGGATAGCAGAAGCTTCTTTAAAAGGAACAGGCCCTTTGAAAGAATTACATTTTGATGCAACAAGACGATCAGTTTCACAGGTTTCTAGTGAATAATTGGTCTGTGGCTACACAGCTGTTCTGAAGTCGGAGTCTGAACTCTTGACCTTTACTCAACAATTGTGGGACCACTTTGCCTGCAGTACTTGACAGTAGCATCCTGCTATCTTAGCCATCCACCTTTGAAGAATAAAATACACTGCTACCCCGATATAACACAAATTCGGATATAACGCAGTAAAGCAGTGCTCCGGGTGGGCGGGGCTGTGCACTCCGGTGGATCAAAGCAAATTCGATATAACGCGGTTTCACCTATAACGCGGTAAGATTTTTTGGCTCCCGAGGACAGCATTATATCAAGGTAGAGGAGTAGTAGAATGATCATTCAGTTACATGTTGTCAGAGGACTCTCAGGTTATGACATTGTGGCTGGGTCCTCTGAAGTGTTCAACACCCTCCACTCCCACTGTCTCACAGAATGCACTGAACCCCTGCAAGGAGCAGGCGCTCACTTATTTATAAAACAAGAGCATGGTTCGAAGACCAGTGAAGTAAATATGAGTATCGATTTCAATTGACTTGGGATCAGGGCACAAGATATGTCAGATGGTCCAAGCAGATTATTGTACCATTAGACTTGGAAGCAAGAGATGTCTCTGTAGCAAACATGTTTGTCAGCAATACTCACCTTATTTATTATTAGAGCAGGTAAGCATTTGACAAATCAGATAGACACCAAAGTTTACATAATACATCTAATAAATTGTTTGAAAAAACCACCATCCTGAGTGGCACGAGTGGTAGTGTGCACAGCGACTGACATAGCTACCACCGCTCTTTGGGGGTGCTTTAATTATGTTGATGGGAGAGCTGTCTCCCATCGGCATAGAGCGACTACACAAGGGATCTTACAGCGGTGCAGCTGCATTGATATAGTAAGGTCTCTAACGTAGACATAGCCTGATTCTTGAGAGCCGCATACTGACTCTACCCTCTGGTTCAGAGTCCAGCTCTGTTAGGTTCTAGCCAGGTAAATCCAAGATACTTTTAGCCCATTCAGCTGAAACTCATTTTAAGGGAGTGGCTCTTATCCTCTTTCTAGGGAGGTGTCTGTTCTACATCCTGATCTCAAGCCTAACTCTGTAGTCACTTAACGTACAGAACTCCCACTGAAGTCAGGGTATGGCACAATAGAATTGGAGCCAATGAAAGGTAGAGCTCATCTGTGCAGGAGATTCAGCTTTCTCAGGGGCCAGTCCAAGAGCGTGGAACAGGCTCAGACAGCAAAAACCATCCCAAACCTCATCACCTTCTGCACCAAGTGCAAGATGCACTTTGACCTCCCTTCACTAATATAGACCTAGCCGCATGTCCATCTAAAAAGAACACTACTGCATTGCACACACAGTTTGCCTCAGGGAGACAATGAGTCACACATAGCAGTTGTTAGTCAGCCACTTATTACACTTCTGGGAAGTTCTCAGATACTACAGTGAAGAAGGCAGCATCAGAGCCAGAATAGAACAGAGTCCCGGGTACCTATAGCTGAGCCGTTCTTTATCAGCGTAGGCAAGTCTTGTATATGATTTGTGTCCAATTTAACTAAGAGTTCTGAGTGTGACAGGCCTCAATCTAATGATGCAACAGGAATAGCCAAAGAAAAGCTGAATATGGCTGAGTTACTGTCAGGTGCATTTTCATAGGAACTCATTAATAATCTATATCCTGTCTTCTGTTTTGCCATTAGATTGAAAATATAATGGACAAGTGGCAACATGTCTGAATTCATAAACTGATGCAAATGCTTTGGATTCACCACTCTAATTCTGTGACTGCATGTGGCTGGGATTTTACATTTTTGATTTGGAAATAGGCATTCATGGGTCTTAATATAGCATTTCATGTTCTCCAGAGTACGGCAACCTCAGGGAACTTGGAATAGAGTCAATAATTAACAAAGAGCCTCTTCCATTACAGAGACATCAATTAGAGAGCTGACTCTTTCCTCCGTTTAATTCCAACCCATATTGCTAATGTCTTTGAAGTGGTTTAATTAACCTGCCATGCTGTCCTTGATGATCAATATGCTTTCTAATTCTTCAGCTATATCTTCCATAGGATATGAAATATTTGTTAAACAAGTGGTAATCCTCCTCCTAAGAAGTCCTTCCCACCCTCTTTGGGGGGAAACCATCCGGAGCCAGGGGAAATAGCACTCTCTTCTCTAGCCTCCTATCAGTCTGCTTTGGAGTTCCACACTTGCAGCCTCTTTGTTACAGAGGTCATACAAAAAGGGCTCCTTAACTCCCCCCCTTCCCAATTGTGCATACAGGCATAGACTGGGCAGAATCAGGCCTGGAGCTAGTTATCAGAACACTTTGGAAGTTCTGGAAGGGTTCATGGTGTTTGGTTAGAGTGTTGGATGATAGTATTCTTTAGTTCTTCTCGTAGTCACACCAGCTGATTCCTACAGTAAGTTTGGAACCAAACCATCACCTAGATGCATTTTGATTTCCAACAAAATCTGTCATTGAGTCATCATATATATATGCACTAGGTAGGGAAAGTGGAACAGAGACAAATAAGCTGCATCTTGAATGAGGAGGGGTAGCCCCCTCTTTTTTTCTGTCCTTTCTAATTAAAGGGCAAAGATGGGCTAAATTTCCCAAGTGATTTTGGTGCTTTAATTTTTGACTGCCCACTCTGGCACTTTAAAGCACCAGGTTTTCACAAGGTTAGTGCTCAACACTTCAAGAATCAGGCCCCTTTAGGGTATCTTGAGTTGGGTGCCAAAGACCTGATGCATCCAAAATGATGCATTCACTTTGGAAAATTTAGCCCATTTTAATAAGGGAACTGTACTCCCCTAAGAATTTCCTTTATTCAATCCAACTCCTACTGATCTTGGATTTGGGTCAGGTGGCAGAACCAAGATTTACAAGTTCTTGAATGTAAAGAATAAAAATAGGCTTGAAAGATTTTAATTGGTTTCACCGTATGCACATAAACCTACAAAACCACTTTTCCATTGATGATAATCAACATTTACAGACAGACAGAGAAAGAAAAATGCTGCTTGAGAACTTATTGGTTTGATTTAAGGGTATTTACTTTGAAGTGATGTTGACAAAAGTTGTGTTCTAACAGTTACCAAGCTTCAACTTTTTGAGGACTACATTGGTGTGAACTTGGGACCTTTAAATTTGGGCCTGCAGCATCCACACAGTGGAGTTACAGCGTAGCACTCTGGTACACACTGCTAGTCACACCTCCTTAGTCCAAACTGCAGGGCACGGTAGACATGACCTTGGAGGCATGGGGATGGAGGAATTCTAATACCCAACCGTCTTCCTTCTTTAGTGTTCCAGGCACCTTTAAACATACAGTTTACAGTCCCAAACTGGGAACCAAAAAGAGGAACCCGAGTGGATTTTCACTATATGCACATTCATTTGATCTTTTTAGGTAGGCACTAAAGTTATGCAAGATGAACATGTGTAATTTTCAAATGAAGATTTGAAAACTTTGATTACTTTTAACAGGACGCTCCAAGAACTATTACAGAAGATGTTATTTAATCTTCAGCTGAGAGAGTTCTTATCCCTGTTCATGTGTTACAGCAGTTGTGTTTGTGTGATGTCAGGCAGGCCAACATGGCCTTCTGGATACCACACTATTATTAGTAAGACACAGGCATGAAAGGAGGAGGAGATTCTTCAAATATAGTTTAGGAGGCATCTGTGAACTAGCAGACCCAAGAGATTAGACTTAGGCCATTCTGTTCTTGTGCAATGCTCTTAGCAGTCACACAGACCTGAAGGCCAAATCACTACAAGACTAGGCCCCAATGATTCAGCCAGGTACTTAAGCATGTGTCTAACCTTAAGCAAGTGAGTAGTGCCAGTGAAGTCAGTGAATTAAGCTTGGATTTACCACATGGCAGTGGAGAGAAGTACAGGGTCTCTTAAGTGTGCTAACGTCAAGAGGAAGCATTTCTAGTTGTGACCCAACTGAGCTTGTCGAATATGAGCTAATGAACCACGTAGAGGGGTGTAAATTCTAGTGCGCACTAGCGTTGTGTGTACTAACTAGCCCACATGGACCCTGCTAGTGTGCACTAAAAGTTCTGGAATACACATTGTTGTAGTACTGTTTGAAATAGGACTACATTAATATGTCCAAGGGAACTTTTAGTGCACACCAGCAAGGTCCATATGGGCTAATTAGTGCATAGCATGCTAGTGCGCACTAGAATTTACACCCTTCAAGTGTGGGCTAACACACTGCGTAGACAAGCCCTGATTTTATGCCATTTCCAGAGCCCAAAAGCTTGCTATCTGGCTGGGATTCAATCAGAAGAATAGCTAATAGATATTTTATGGGTTTTGAATGTTAATGAATACATTACATTTTTAGGGCCTGTCCTAACTTCCATTGAAGCCAACTCCAATAGGAGCTGGATTTGACTAGTATTCACTTAACCCTTTCCAAATATATCAGATATTTTCAATGAAAACTGAATTTCTCTATTTACAGAAGAGAACACTTCAGAATTCCAGAATTGTACATTTAGCTACACATTTAGCTACACTAATGTTTAGAACCGGTACAAAGAACACAGGGGAAAAGTTACACAAACATTTAATCCTCCCGCCCCATGTATACTGGGTTTTCATTGAAATGCAAAACAAACTTGTGGCCTGCTCCGATGACAATACTGTACTTGGCTCTTACAGTGCTTTTCAGTCATGGCTTTCCAAGTAGCAGATGGCGTATTTACACGGCATCTGGAAGGGAGCCTCCTAACCCAGGTCCCCAACCATGTATTAACAGGGCTCGTGCTAGTGTGCTAAAGATAGCTCTGGACCATCAGATGGGACATCAGAGCCATATAGGCAACACTTTTGCTGGTTTGCCACAGACCTTGGCCAGGTCAAAGCCTCTGTTCACCATGTGTAAAATGGGGCTGAAACTTCCTTATTTCAGAGATGTTTTTGGGTGGGTGTTTGTGACGTGCTTAAAATACTGTTGTGATGAAAAGTAAACAGACAACAGGTTACATTCTGAAAGATGAGTGAGAAATAAGGACATATCTTCATTAATGTATTCTTTTAAAGAGCAGAATCCCACTCCATTCGCCCTCGGAGATGGCCTCATATATAGCAACATTGTGAACCTAGAAGCGACATTGTTATGGGGGAGGGATGTGAACTGTGAATGTAGCTTTTACAGCGCTCATCCTAAAAAGCTATAAATGTTGACATGCATTTAGTCAATATGCCTTGAACAAAAGAGGACAATGAGGAAATCGGGACTCATGAATTACAAGCCCTTTTTTATTGAGAAAAGATTCATCAACCTGTTGAAATACCCAGACACATCTGATGTGTTAAACTGTTCGCTGGGAAATGGTCCTTTTCATGTGTAATATGTAATCTTTTATTTTTAAAAATGGCGTTAGTGAACTGACTGGTGAAATGGCTGTCAGATCAAAACGCAGTGAGAGCGCCAGATGTGAAGTGACATTCCCACACCCTGGGTACGGGAAGACATGACTGCACTATGAACATTCCCAAAGACAAACACCACAGGAAAGTCCTGCATGCTTTGGCAACACCATCAGGGTGCCTGGCAAAGATCACTCAACACGGCCTGTCCTCCTTCCATCTCTGCTTTACCTTTTAGTGCCTCTATGATAATGCGAGCTAGCAAGCATGTTCATCGTAATCCTGGCAAGGCAAAGCCAAGTAATATAAATGACTCTTGAGAGAGAAGAACAGATTCCACATTCCAGACGGGTATGATCAAATGTGTCACTCCTAATTTTTAAAAGGAGGTGGTCCTAGGAGTTCAGTATAAGTCAAAAAAAGATTAGAATGCTCTCTTGCATGTACAACTTATATAATTGGATGGTTCAAAAACATTAAGAGTTGTTTTAAAGTGAAACAAACCACCTTTTAAGGCTCCTGGGTTTGTGGATTTTCAAAAGACCTTACCTGATTTAGGAGCACAAGTTGCACTGAAAAGCAAAGCTTTTGAAAATCCTATCTTTAGTGTTAGGGTGCTTGTACAGAAGACTCCTGCACATATAGACCCTTTCCTCCATTACTAGGAGATCCCTCTACAGCTATGTTCTGCAGCAGGGGCGGGCAAACTTTTTGGCCTGAGGGCCGCATCGGGTTTTGTAAATTGTATGGAGGGCCGGTTAGGGGAGGGAATGGGGGCCTGGCCCCCAACTCCTATCTGCCCACCTCCCGCCCAGGAATCCTGCCCTATCCAACCTCCCCGTTCCCTGATGGCCCCTCTGGGACCCCTGCCCCATCCACCCCCCCCCGCTCCCTGTCCCCTGATTGCCCCCAGACCCTCGCCGCCCCATCCAACCCCTCCTCTCATTCCTGACAGCCCCCCCCCCCGGGACCCCTGCCCCATCCAAGCAATCCTTCTCCCTGTCCTCTGACTGCCCCTGGACTCCTGCCACCCCATCCAACCCCTCCTCTCATTCCTGATGGCCGCCCCCCCCCCCGGACCCCTGCCTGGAGCATCGGTGGCTGGCGGCGCTACAGTCGCACCGCCCGGCTGGAGCTGGGCCATGCTGCCACCGCCACCACCCAGGCCGGGCTCTGCAGCTGCACTGCCCCAGAAGCTCACAGCCTCGCCGCCCGGAGCATTGTGCCGGCGGTGGAGCAAGCAAGTCGAGGCTGCGGGGGAGGGACCGGGGGCTGGCCTCCCAGGCCAGGAGCTTGGGAGCCAGGCAGGATGGTCCCACAGGCTGGATGTGGCTCGCGACACCGTAGTTTGCCCACCCCTGTTCCACAGGATCAATGAAACCACCCACCAGGAGGATACTTGACCAACTGGGAAGGACGAGAGGGATATTATTACTTATTTCGATACCTAGGAGGTGTGCAGGCACTATGGTAAAGAGTACCTACAGACAGGCAGACTCTCCTTTTAATCCTTTGTTCTCCTTTAGGAAGAACCAAGTAGGAACAGAATTATGTAGATTACAACACTTTCATTTTCTCTAACAGAGAATTGATGGTCATACAATGACCATTTTAACACATGTCCCTTTCATTTGAATGATTTTAATCTAAATTAAACAATAGTGACTGAGAATCACTAAGAAGGAAAGGTCAGTCCACTGGATGTTTTATAACATGCATAAATTAAGCCCTTCAACTCATAGTAGATGTAGGCCTTATTCAAATGAGCAGATCCAGTGATTTAACTGGGAATATCCATGTGAGCAAGGGCTGAAAGATGTGGCCTGTAGTGTCAGAAAAGTAAGAATGATCAGGTCTAAATTTGCTAACCATTATTTTATTGCTGCTTTAAGGTAAGGCAAGTGCAGAAGCACACCAGAGTCGGGCAATGTTTAGATGTGCTGTTCGATTGGCCGGCGTAGAGAGAGCTGGGGCAATTGCCAACAGAGTTTTTAGCACTGTAGCTGGCCCTAGAATCCCTAGGTCCTTACACATCAGGAATTCAAGGACTAAGACTGTGCCTGGTTCCTGTGCAGTGGTGCATGGCAGGAGAAGTTTCCATATGCCCTCTTGCTCATCCATGGTTCAATGTAATCTGGCTCAACAAAAGAGACACAGTTTAGGTAGGTAATCCACCCCCTGACTCCTCCCAGAGGTAGTAGCGCTGGCTATGTGTAATAATGCTGCTCAGGGTGTGGATTTTTCACACCCTGACCAATGGAGTTAAATTGACCTAATTTTCTAGTGTAGGCCAGACCTTTGTAACAACGCCAGACATCATGAGATTTCTCCAGTTGGTAATTAGCTGCCTTTTAAAGAACAAACATTAAACACAACTGCATAGGATACATACAAATGACTGCTGCTCCCACCTGGCTTATATCCTTTTCACATTAATGTAAGTGAAAGAAGGAACATGTGCTTGAGAAACTTGCACTACAGACAAGAAATTCCTTGGTATGCTTTATATACCAAGAACTAGGAATTTGGATTGGTAGAAATTTGATCATGAAATGACAGGAAACAAAATTAAATATAAAAGATTACCAATAGCTTGTAATAGAAATAATCCCCTCAAAGTTAATTGTTACTGCAGCAAACAAAAGTGGTTTATTAGCTAATCAAATAGTAATTAAATGTCCCATTGATTCCCTTAGGATTGCTGGATGAAATAACAAGGAAGTTTGTACAAGCGTTGTTACAAAGGTCTGGCCTACACTAGTCTGTAATGAACCCGGCTTAGCCCCGCCCAACTCCACTGTGGAAACATCAGCCCTCACCTCTGTAAGACAGGCCTCAGGTTGCCTTTGAACGGAGTGCTTTCCTTAGCAGAGACAGTGACTTGCGCCATATGATGTGTGAAGGAATTGTGTAACTGGAGCTGTCAAGAGAGGGGAAAACTGGGACTTCACTGCACGAGGCCTTGGATAAAGTCCAGTGTTGCATCTCTCATGGCTACCAAAACAGACACAGAAAAAAAAAAAAGTGCAGGACATCTAGAGAATGGGTGAAATTCACCTAGTACACAGGGCCACCACAAAGGCTATGAACCACTTACATCCCATTTGAGCTATGGGCTTGGCTCACCATTTCTGAATATATTTAGCACTTGTATCATAACATTTTCATCTTCCCTACTCCTCACAACTGTTAGCTAACTCACCCTCACTAGCCTCCTGTGCTGTATTGTGGAGATTGCTATCTAAGCTTTTTGTAGAACAATCTGTATGCTTGCAGGGAAAGATACACCACACTGATTAGATACCAATGGCCACGTATTCAAAAGTCAGTCTGTTTGTACATTTATCCCTTTGCACATGCACACCTTTTCACGAGCAGGGACACTGCTGAAAAACTTGAGTGCAACTGATGGAATTTCCATGTACAAAATCCACTTGTGTATGTCCATGAAACTGAAGCTAAGCACAAACGGAATGCACATGGGTCGTGCGTGTAACTCCTTAGAGGGATGCTTCTGAAATAACACACAGCTCACCCCTGGACTATAGAGCAATGGCTACAGAGGTGCAGAACTCCCTTTCCCAGATTGCCTAGGGTCCAGGGTGGAGATAGGTTCTGGTAGTGTTGCTACCTGGTTCTATCATAAGCCACAAGTCAGAGACAAAGGTTTGTTTTTGGCTGTTGTTGGAGCAGAGCAGAGCGAGATTGAAGCATCACAGCCCGGGAGGACCTTTCAACCCTCCACATTCCTACCCAAGGGGAGACTGAGTTTTTTTGGGATTTCTGGGACATTGAACAGCGTCATCTCAGCAGAGACCAGAAACTGAGGAGAGAGTGATGGTCAGGCTACCAAGAGCCAGCTTAACTGCACCTTAGAATCCAGACCAGCGAGCTTCAGGGACAACCTGGCCACCCTTGGGGTGGATACTTTGTAAGAACACCCCCATTTATTTATTTAGATATTGTGCTTTCAGCGCTGCACCGCCCATCGGAGACAGAGCCTAAACTCACTATTTGCCTAGGCAGGTGCTGGGATGGAGCATAAGGCGGCTTGTGCTGGCTGTAAATGTTGGGTGGGGGAGAATTTATGTATTGCTGTTTGTGTCTTTTATTATCCTGACCCTTTTTTGGTTGTCCCTCATCCCGAGTTCCCAAGACCTAATAAAGCCCTGATTCCTGTTTTCTCACTCTGGGAATAGGGATAGCTATTTTATTTGGGGGTTCTATGATTTACACTCTTCTGTAAGAGATTGGGTGTTGAAAATTATCCCAAGGGCCAGGCCCTCTGTGTTCTCTGCACTAGGAGCGGCTTCTTTGGATGGAGGCACCAGACACTCTTATAGGGGAGTCCAGGCCCCATGCCCCTGAGGAGAAAAGGGAGAAGGCTATGGCCATGTCTCAGTGTAAACACACCACAGGCAGAAATTACTTCCCACAAATGGCCAGGTTAAGTCCCCCTGGAGAGTTTGGCACTTGAAGTTCTTTCCACTTTTGTTATTTACCCCAGTCAAAGTCCACCTTCTGCAATGGCTCATTGTGATGCTAACACAATAATACAAGGACTCCAAACCGAAAGCGCAGCAGCAGCTGACAACATGAGATGTCTTAACTCAGCCCTTTTCCAACAGGAGGGACATTTATAGGAAGACACTGTCACTGGGTCACATTACTACAGTATTGCAAACTCAGGCTGGGTCTATACTACCCGCCTGAATCGGCGGGTAGAAATCGACCTCTTGGGGATCGATTTATCGCGTCCCGTCGGGACGCGACAATCGATCCCCGAATCGACGCTCTTACTCCACCAGCGGAGGTGGGAGTAAGCGCCGTCGACAGGAAGCCGCAGAGGTCGATTTTGCCGCCGTCCCTACAGCAGGGTAAGTCGGCTGCGATATGTCGAATTCAGCTACGCTATTCACGTAGCTGAATTTGCATATCTTAAATCGACCCCCCCCCCCCCCCCCGTAGTGTAGATGTAGCCTTAGTCTATCACATTGCACTGTGCTGATAGGTTTTATTAGAGCTGAAATGCCGAGGTAAGGAACATACATTCTTCAGTGTACCTTCACAATACAAGACTAGGATTTGATCATCCTTAAGATTAACAAAAGCCAACATTAGAATCACGTAGCTGACTCCACCCATCTCCAAGTTTTTGGATTTGAGAAAAGGACAGGTCCTGCCGCTAAACCTGGGGGGTTTGTTTTGCAACACAAACAAGGAAAAAAGACAAAACAAAGGATTTTATATAAGAAAAAAAATTGCCAGTTTTTAACCACCATTTTTACCCATATTTTTTAAAATTTCATATTTTTAAATGTAATTTAATTGTAGGGCCTACAAACCACACTCATGTATGAGACCATATTGTGCAAGGTGCTGTATAAGTGCATCAATAAGATAGATCCACACAAGCCAGTACTTTGGGGTTTGGATAAAATGAGACCTAGGACCCCAATCAGCTCTAGTTTGGGTTTTTATTTCACAAAGTCCCAAACTGATGAATTAAACACCTCCTGTTTAGTCCAGGTGTCTGTGACTACAGTGGCACCCTGCAGTTTGACACAGATGTTGTTGTTTTCTGTTGGAGAGAGAAGCCCATGGTTGGAGGGATCAGATTCTGCTAGAAGGACTGAGAGGAGTTTACCATATTAGGGTGGGGGAGGAGAGATTATGCAACACCTACATGCCCAAGGCCTGGTTTTCACTTTCATGAACAAAACAGTCACTTATTAATGAAAACAAAATGATAACAACCCACTTAAAACTATAGCCTGAACTCCCTAGCTTGTCATAGCCCTGCTGTGAGCAGCGAAGGGAGAATGTATGTGAGAAAAATGTCATATTACCTGCTTGGATAAGTGTAACTGCAGCTTACCTGGCCCAACATCAGGTCATACGTTCCTCAGTTTCCCTTCTCGTGTATTTAGTGGCTTCAGGAAGTTGGAGGTTTTAGTGCTTTGGCCAGTTTAGAGCCATCTTCTTCTAGGAGAAGGGAAGTAGAAAATCTTCCTCCCAGTCTCTTCACTGGGCCATAGGCTTCCCCCAAAAGCCTACCTATCTTCTCCCCTCTACAAGGCATAACACCAATTTACCATCCACCACCTACATCTTCATTCCAAGTCCTTCCCTCATTTGAGGGTATTACCACACCCCCACAGGGAAGCCCACGTCAGTCTTCCTTCTACTCCAGCCTCAAGCCCTGGGACCTAATATCACCAAGCCCTGTTTCAGTCCTCCAAGGCCTGCTTCCTACATTGCCTGTCTCCAGGCCTTCTTCCCTGCAGGCCTCCACTGAACATCAGGGGCCCTCTCCTGAATTCAGGCCTTTTCTCCCACCTCTTTCCAGCAGACCTTTGCCAGATTGCTACTCTCCCACAGGCCACATCCCTGAGGAGAGCCCCATCCCACATCTTGCCTCAGCTCTCTCACAGTCCCAGGCTAGCTACAAAGTTGGCCTTATATAGCCCTACCCCTATTACCCAGCAGGGTTTGCATCCAACTTGATCACATGATCCTTCTGGGGACTACAAGTCCCAGAATGGCTGTCCTTAAAGAGGCAAAATCTTGGAGCAGGGGTGGCTAGACCTAGGCCTGCCCTTAAAGTGACAGATTTCCTTGTTACCGGAGAAAATACAAAACCCTTGGTTCCACCGCTGTATGTGTGTAATTGATAATGGTGTCCTCCAATGAACACAGAGGGCTCTTACTGAGATGTAAGCAAGGGCAGAATGAATCTCTTTTTTCCTTTGTTGTATCTGTAGGTAAGAAAGCATAGAGGAGCAAATTCTTTTCTAGTGTCACTCTATTAACTTCAGGGACATAACACCAACCAACAGAGAATTTGGTCCAATGTAAGTAAAAAATATTCTTAAATTCTTATATTTTCTAGAGTGTCTAACATTACTCCAGATCTCCCTCTTAGCCTTTACTCTTAAATTGTTCCCTTAAAAAAAAAATTAAGACAAAACATTGCTATTTCTGGTTCTAATCCTAAACCTGCTGGATCTTGAGAAGTGTTAGGTTAAAAAAAAAAAAAAAAAAAAAGCCATGGTGAAATCCAGCCGGTGAAATTGACTAGAGACAGAGATGGATCTAGGGTCTCTCACCTCCCCAGGGCCCCACAGATTGCATGAAAATGGCAGACACAATTTCCTGAATATCAGACAAAGCAGAACATTGTCTCGAGAAACTAATTAAGTAAATGTGTTTGAAACAATACAGGTTCGATTGGGTCTTCACTCACTTTCCATAGACAGGCTAATGGCTATTCACTCTAATAGCTGTTACACCTAGCAGCAGGAAGGCTTTTGGCTGCTAAATTAATCCCATTCTCCTGTTTCTAGGGCCAGCATATTGCTCAGGATTAAACCACCCTTTCAGTGGAATGGTGAAAGAGGAGCCAGAGGACCTTTTATCTATAAAATGATGAGTGCTCCAGGACACTGAAAATTTGCTAAAAATACAGTGATCGACCCCGCTGCAGGGAGATGCTGCAACTCTGTGGGACTATATGGTTGGTACCATGCTGGATATACCATGCACTCAGAGGCATGCACTGTTGGGGCTCCAACCAAAGGGTCCTTCAGGCTCTAGTCCCCAGATTCCCATAAACACTCACGGGGTCTAGTGAATATCAAAGGCTTGCTTTACTGGGGTTGTCTCACATAAACAGTGCAGTTCCCTCAGCAGGATGGTTAAAAGTTGCTAACAAAGGAAGTAAGCCCAACACACACCAGTTCCCAGTCCAGACCCTTGGGGTGTTCCCATACAGGGGAATGAAGGTGGGGCTTCTCGGACCTAGCACCAGGCTACTTGTTGCTGGAGGCAATCACGGCCCAGCTGGGAGATACCCCAGGCAGAGTTCAGTTCTTTTGTCTGACCTGTTTGAAGCCATCTACATGATCCCCTTATTCGTAGCCCCCTGGACCCAGCTCTGGGTGAAATTTGGGCCTGCAACCCTTAATTGCCTAAGTAGTTATTACTCACACAAGTAGTGCCATTGAATTCTGTGGGACTACTCACCTAAGTAGGGGCTGATGGATCGGGTCCTACATTCTTTGCCTTTGTTCTTTGTTTCCTGCAAATTTATGGGAGGCCAACGCTTCACCAAATTCTCAGCAAAATGGCCCATGGTTTGCAGCTTTGCAAAGACCTCACAGAGCTTCCAATGCTACTGCAGAATTACATGATACTGAGTCAGGAGGGCAAGAAGTTGGTATCTGCAGAGTTCTGACTGAGATGCAGAAACCCCCCTCTCTCCCCCTATAGACAAAAAACTCAGTTTTGGGTCTGGGGGTCTCCACAGGTAACAACATCTGGTGAGAAAATCAAGAGAAAATAAATGCAAATGAGCATAAACAATGTACATAGAATAAAGGACATAGTCATATTCTAATTAGCTTTCTCTCCCCCCACTCTCCCTCCTTCTGTCTCGCTCATCGAGGGCAGGTCCAAAATATCACAAGATCATATTCTAAGAAACGTCCTCTCAGACATGGCACCCTGGACTTGACCCCTGTGGTTCTGGCTCCACAGAGCCTTCTGATCATTTAAGCAACAGGAACTTCTGTCAGCGGCTGTGACAGATAGTTGCAGTGGGAGGGAAACCTACAGACCAACAATCTCACAAACACGACGACAGCAGAAATAAAAAGAAGCCAGATCTTTAAGTGTCTCAGAAAAGCCACTGAAAGCGGAATGGAAAAAAAGATCCAGTTGGTGTTTAGCACCCAACTGGGAGTTTACAGTAATAATGGAACAGAGTGACAAATAGCTCTCTCTCCAGTGGATCTGGCTGGCACTCATGTTGTTCTTCGTGGCCTATGCTCGAGGATGCGATACCTCTCTCTTGCACTAAGTACAGAGTTTACCAGCTCTCGGGGCTTCCACTGTCCTGATGTGGATTTAAGAAGTGCTGTAAAGCTTAATCATTCCATAGCTGAAAATAAGCCAATAAATAACCATGAACTTTCTCTCCTCGCTTCGTGAACTAAGGAGGAAACCATGGCCTTCCAGACTGACCGAATGCCATTTTGGTGCAGCTGAGGTACCACAGGGGTGGGAAGATGCTAGAAAGAGAGAATAAGACTGACAGACCATTGGCTATATAGATATGCTGACTGATAGTATTGTCACTATTAAAAGCCTCCCGGCTGCCAGCTACTTCCTCTCAGGATGTGCAACATTCCCTAAGAATCTTTTCATGTGGTGTATATTTATACCTGCCTACTGTATTTTCCACTCCATGCATCTGATGAAGTGGGCTCTAGCCCACAAAAGCTTAGGCCCAAATAAATGTGTTAGTCTCTAAGGTGCCACAAGGACTCCTTGTTGTTTTTGCTGATACAGACTAACACGGCTACCCACTCTGAAACCTAAGAATAGAGAATAATGCAAATACCCAGCTTGCCTTTTCTTTTGATCTGAGGCAGAATCATTACAATTCTAAGAGTGAGCTCTGTAGATAAGATTCAGAGTGGTAGCCGTGTTAATCTGTATCAGCAAAAACAACGAGGAGTCCTTGTGGCACCTTAGAGACTAACACATTTATTTGGGCCTAAGCTTTGTAGATAAGTGGCCAGAGACAGACATGCTAGATATTCTGAGTCAGCTCCTTTGGTCTGGCTGAGACGAACTCAATGCAGGGCCCAGGGATGGAGGCGAGTTTGGTTGCTAGAGTATCTTTAGAGCAGTAACCATCCTCTAGAGGCCATTCGACCTGCTGGGGTCCTGGAGTCCAAGGTCATCTGGACTGGAGGACCTGAACTAGGGGAATCTCTATTGACCAATTAAGGCAGCCTTCCAACTGTTCTGCACAGTCTGAGCAACCCAAAGCTGCCAGAAGGGGGAAGGATCTGGCCCTCTATTTCTAATTCTATCTCCTACTCCTAGATAAGTGTTCTTTTTACAAGGGCCCCACCCTGCTGTCCATATGTGGGCAAAGCCTCCATTTAACTCAGTACCTGCACTAGGCCTACAGGATCAGGCCCAAATATACACTTGCATCCAGTTTTATTTTGGTGACTCTTTAACAGAAGGAATATATCCCCCCCTCCTCAAAAAAATATAACCTGTCTTATTCATACATCCAAGGAATAAGTCTCCAAGCCCATCAGAGGAATAAATTACAAGCCCTGTTAAGCAGGCAGTAAACCATGATAGAGATATCAGGCATGTCCCCAATGGAACCCAAAATATGGCTCTGTGGTTATTAGCATCATGTTGTTACATCATTAAGGGAACAGAGAGCTAAAGGGACAAGTAATAGGACTTTTCCTGTTGAGAAATATGTTAAAAACAGGAGCAGAGGGAACTAAATGCATATTCTTGTTTAAAGAGACACTCAAGTATCTTAGGCCTAAAATTTGACCTACACTCACTGGAATTTGTATAGTCTGATGGGGGAAGCTGAAAAGTTTCTTAATTGGCTCAGTCATGCTTCTCTTGGAAGTTAGCCATGGTTTTCACGAAAAGTAGAACTGTGTACAATGACTTTTCTTTCAATTCCGATTTCTCTGTTGCTGAGAAATGGATGAGATCTTCTAAGAGGATATATTAACAAACAGCAACAGTTTTTTGACATTTTGGGGAAGATCTCCACCTAGTGTGAACTTTCATAGCTCATTGTCACTGACTTCAATGGAGCTAGGACAATTGATATCAGTTGAGGCTCTGTCCCATCACTTTAACATCTATCTATCTATCACATGGGAATAAGAATTAATGATGGCATTATAGTGAAAATAAAGGAGTATGACCCAAGATTTTTTTTCTCTAGTATCACTGTGAAACAACTGTCATACAGCAGCAAAAGGAATTGATGAAGACGACCCAAATGAAAGCAACAGATTATAAAGCAGAAAAGTGATACGAGGCAAGTTACAAGAGAGATTATAGTGAAAATGATCTATAAGGCCCCTGGTTATGACTAGGTTTATAAGGATTAGATTTTTATCAGTAAATGTTGGTAAACATCAATCTCACCATACACATGCGGTCCCATGAAAAAATATTTCCAGGGATAATAATAGAAATTTACTGACAGGGAAAGTAAGAAAAATGCTGCATGAGAACTTATTAGCGTTTGATTTAAGGATATTTACGTTGTATATTTTGACGTGCGATGTTGACAATTTGTGTATTAACGGATACAAAGCTTTAACTTTTGAAGCTGTGTCTACTGTCATTGAATAATTATTGTCTGACCCCCGCATGATTCCTCACAAATGTGAAAAATTTAAATCAATACAAATCTAAACAAATGCGTAATTTTGTGTAACTGTGAAAATTGTATCTGATAAAAATAAAAAACGCTTCAAATAAGCACTGATCGCCGTACAAATTAAAATCAGACTCTAACAAGTCTATTTATAACACTGCCTAATCTATAAGGCTAGACAATATTCAGTCTCCACCATTTGTCACTGTGCTTTAAATGAGTGTTTGCTCACTGTGTGGGTAGCAGATGAGTCCAGTGATTTGAGGTGAGGCCTGAGAGTCAGGCAAGCCAAGTTCCACCCCCCACCTCAGCCAGCGACTTGCTGTTTGATCTTGGGGAAGCCATTTACCTGCTCTGTGTCCCTTATCTAAGGAGAAACTCCAGTGTCAGTTCCATTACAGAAGTAGCAAAGGGCAAAAAATGAGCAAGCAGGGTTTCTTTCAAGTGTGCTTATAATGATTGGGAACAAAGACAAGTCCCTTGGAGGTACTGACCATGACCAGTGAATCTGATGGGTTAGTAAAAGACAGTGACTTATGGTTGCTTCTCCATCTTGTCCCCATTGTCTGTGCCTGTTGCTTCACTATGTGCCAAGATGGGCTTTATGCTACGTTAGCATAAATGCAATTTAATTTCCTGTTATTAACCCCCCACGAGCCTATCGCTGTTTTAACAGTAATTTACATTGCTTCCAATTAGCACTGCCCTTTGGTTTATGGTATGTTGTTTTTCTCGAAAACCTTTGAACTAGATTATATACCAGTTGAAGGACATTCTCGGGGCTGTTAATAAAGATTAACCCTTTTGAGCAAAGCTGCCCCGATTGTGTCCTGAATCTTTAGCGGATGAGAGTGAAATGGATTCTGTTAAATGATCCTTGGCTCCTTGCTCTTCAAATTTTTCAAGATAATTTTTTGCCCTTATCCCTTCCTTGTCCCCATTTTCCAGCCTTTCCCAAGGAGACAATGTCTCCCTGGCATTGCCTTAACTGATGTGAACTATGTAAGGTCTGTAGTTAAGCAAACATTTTTAGAAGTCAACATGATCTAGAGTGGACTGTAAAGTGCTGTACAGGTATCAAGTATTATTCTTATTTTGGCACCTGGAACAAACCCCCCAGGTACAAAATAACCTTTTAACCGCAACCGGTTTCAGGAGTAAGTCACTTAGCAGCTGCCCTGTCTCTGGTAGATCAAGTATTTGGGGTACCTAAATCTAATACCACTATAAAACACCCACTGAAAAGAGGAAGATCAAGAGGCCAAAAGAAGGAGAGAAAGTCCATCATAACTTCAAAACAGGTGGATTTGAGTCTATTTACCTACCTCTTCCAATGCTGACTCGCGCTGCAAGTGCCTCTCCATCACTGTCATGAACTCTTATGCCCCTGTGTTAGCTTTAGTCCTCCTCTTGTTTGTCTGGGGTCATTGGCTCCCCTGTTTACCCACAATAGCTTTAAAAATACTGGCCAAAAAGACAGAAATATAGAACAGATGATATAATCAAGTAAGCCCTAGGTACATTCCACCTTCTTTTTATTATTACATGTATATTTTTATTCTGCTGTCAACAAGAAGGGTTATTGCCCTTTTCTCTCAGTTATTCCTTCTTTGTCTATTTCTAAAATTTGACTTTTTTCCCAACAATTTGGGGCAGAGGGAATTTGACTTTTTCTGCCTTTCAGCCAAGAGCTCAAATGTCTTCTCCAGGCTCACAGGTTCCACACAGGATTCAAAAGAGAAATGTGCTTTACAACGCAGGTGTTGGTACCAGTATTTTTGCATACAGGGGATGATGATCCAGAATACTATATAGTGTTTTATTTAAACCAGGTCACTTTAGCCAGCAATGTGCTGCAGGTTCACACACAACAACCTAAACAATGAAGTGTTTCACACACAACGACAGCAACAATGAAGTGGTCCAAGCTTCACACAGCATATATTTCTCTGTTAAATATTGCAAACATCTTAGTGTGACGTCTGGCTGTGAATTTCAGAGTCCAGGTTAAATATTACTGTATGTGATGGGGCATGTGATAAGGTGCCATAGGGAACAGACTGCAATGTATAAACACCTTGTATTATCAACAGCAGGCCAAACCTGCAGCCCACGCTCAGGTCCGATCCTGCAAAGGCTTATGCACATGTTAGCTTTACATGCTGTAAGTAGTCCCATTGACTACTTTACTTAGTGTGTGTAAAATCAAGCATGTGCTTAAGTATTTGCAGGATCAGGGCCTCGGTGAAAAGTCTCAGTGAAGTCAATGGGAACTGTGCTTGGGCAGAGTCTGTATGATCTGGCCTATCGCTTTTACCGCAAAGAACTGTGATAACGATTCAACGATTGCTGCCAACGTTTTTGCTTTAAGTGCTCCACATTTCTCTCTAAATGGCTTGAGGTAAGACCAGCAAACCATTTATAATGAAGCAAGTGGCCCTTAAAATAAAACAAATACAATTCTAGAAGCTGTTAGCCATTTATAACTGTATTAAACCATTCCTAATAAATTTCACCAACATATAAATATTATCAAACTCTTTAATAAGCCATTTACAATAAAACGTGTAACTCTTAAGCTCAAGTAAAATCACTAGCAGTGGGGCACCATTGTCTTTTCCTGATTTGTTGTTAGGCAATCCTTAAATTCAGGCATTATTCCAGTGGAAAAGGCTATTAAAGGAGCTGCAACAGCTACCACCACTCAATCCTCAAAGTGTGACACTTTCTTGGATATTGGTACCTTACCTCCCAAATTAGGACTGGGCACTGAGTGGCAGTAAAGGACAAGAGATGAGCCAAACCTCAATAGCTAAACACCTTGGTCGATGGGGAAGTCTGTATGAGTCTGAACTTCACAGAGAGACTTCCTCATCTCTCGGGCCTAATATTATTTTGTGGTTTTCAGATCAGATCCCTTTTGGATCCTTGAGTCCCATTTCTATGTGTAGGGGCCACACCTGCATACTTTATCCAGCGCTCCCTTCTATACAAGACTGGGCTAATATTGCATAATTGCCTTGGGTCCTCACTCTCCACTGTGTGAAGGGAGGGGAGAAAAATAAGTAAACAGAAGCAAAACGGTCCCTGAAGTTTCAGCAAAGAGGAGCAGCGTTAACATTGAACGCTGCCCCACTTCCATAGGAGCCTACAGAAGACCCTCCATATGCCCACCACATGGCCAAGTCTCTGTGGGTGTGGAGAGGCATATAGGGGTATGTGGAGGCTAGGACCAGGGGAGCAGCCCTTCTAATCTGCAGATATCCAGGTGGCTATCCAAGCAGAAATTCATGCTTCTCCTACTAGCATGTTATCAGGCGTAATTAATTCTTGTTTATAAAGCACTCTGAAATCCTCGGGTGGAAGGAGCTATAGAAGTGCACATTTGTTACTGGCTTAGTGAAATCTAATTATAGAACACACCGCCAGTTTGGGGTGTCTGCCCTGCTTGGACAGTCTTCCCTGAGGTTGGTACTCATGGTTGTGAGCTGCTCCAGACAGCATGACTGAAGCATCCTTGATTCTTCAGTGGTGTAGACTAGTTATAGGGGCTCCTATATCACCCACCATCCTGCTGATGGTGGAAGGGGCTTGGACCAAAGGACACGACTTCCTTCTGTCCCTTGACTGCTCTTGTGACCCCTTACATGCTCACCAGTCAGACACTCACAAATTTACACTTTTAGGGTTCCGATCCTGAGAGAAGTTGGGTGCCTTTATCTCCCATTAATATCAGCTTAATTAAACTTATCTCCTTTGTCAAGTGCTTGAAGATCGATGGATAAAAGGGGCTCTGGAAGAGCTAGGTATTATTGTATTATCATTAGTGTTATTCAATAGGCTCTCAGCCCTTTTCCAAACCCTAGGTGAAATACGATGTGTACCAAATGATCGGGGGTCAGTACATCCAACTAACTTTCTCATTCCATATTGAGGTGGATGTTTAAACCTTGACCTGTCTGAATGGGCTTATTTAGTCTACTAACTTAGGCGATTGCTTTGCCTGAAAGGCGGAATATAAAATGACAAGAGTGGGACCCTAAGTGGTAAATACATTGCACATAGCTGTTTTCAGTACTCCCATATATCTGCAAGTGAGTGGAATGGCTGCAACTCTAGTGGCTCTGTGGATATTTATTGTGAAAAAACAGCAGGGGAACAATCAAAGTAATTGCTCTGGGCTGATGTACGTGTTTCTAATGAGTTCTGCTGCAAAGGGACTGACTCAGTGTGTCTCCATTATTTACACAAGACACCCACTATCAGTAAGAGGCCTTATTAGCTACTTTATATTGGTTTCCATATCTTTCAGCTCAGTAAGTTTTTGGTCTTTCTTTCTTTCTTTCTTTCTTTCTTTCTCCTCAGTTAGTGATATGATCTTGGAGTCAATAAAAATCCTTATACATTTGGTCCCCATCCATCAGATTCTGCTGGCTACACTTTTCATATTTCTGAAAATGCCTCCAAGCAAATATAAAAGTCTGTTTGAAGCAACTGGGGTTAGTATTGCCATATGTACTGCCATTAATTAGGAAATAAAGCAAGCTCCATTTTATATCACTCATAATCAAAATGTTACAGTCTGAACACAAAGCCTTCCAATTGGACTCTCCTTTTTTGATAGGCACAGCAGAAAAGGAATTAGGAGATTTTAATTCAAAAATCATGGCCCAGATCTTCACTCATATATTCACGAGTCTACACTGTGAGCATAGTCACCAAGACTAGGCATGCAGTCACAGTGATTTCACACGCAGTTTTGTAGCTAGATATCTAACTGGGCATTCACACATGTTTCTGCTGCAATTGCATAATCACACTAATTATGGTAGTGTAATTAATTACTAGTTCAGTTCCTAGTTTAACACAAAAACCGCAACTGGTATTAAATGATGCCCTGTTTAGAAGAGCTGATTAATAGATTTCAATTTAAAGTCCATTGTTTTTTTCACCGCTATGGAAAATGGCTTTTAGATTAAATGGAAATTTTTGCCCAAAAGATTCTGTGTTCACCAAAAATGAAAATTTTATTGAAAAAAGAAAACGAAATCTGTAGGTTTTTTGATTTTTCGATGAAAACCCAAACAATTTCCAAGAAAATTTTTAGTGAGGACAAAAATAATTTGTTTTCATCAGGTTTTTTTTCAGGGGGAAAAGGCATTCCCTAACCAGCTCTATTTAAAGAGTCCAAGGAATGAATGAGCCATTACAGTTAAACTATCTTTTTGCCCTCTTAGAATGCAGGTAAGATCCCTTGAGCTGTTGTTAACACAAAACTAGTCTGTAGATAAACAGAGCTCTCCAGTTACCAGTGCTGAGTATGGGATATGTTTCATGAGCACTGCATTGACTTTAAATATAAAAGCAAGACAAGGGAAAGCAAATCAGCTTGCATGTTTTGTTTGGGTTCAGGGGCCAGATTTACAAAGGGATTTAGGCACCTAAAGGTGCAGATAAGTGTCTAGTGTGGCTTACAAAAACGCCTAAGCTAGGTAATCTGGCTAGGTGCTTTTGTGAATCCCACGGGGTGCTTATTTGTCTCTTTAGGTGCCTAAATCCCTTTGCAAATCTGGCCCATATGAACAAATTGGTGGTGCAAACATTTTAGAAGAACATTTGCCATCTGCATGATTACGATACCCAGACATGTACATAACCGAAGCAAAGATTAACCATGTCTGACAGAGCTGATGTGTCTCCAGCTTTGTGTATGTATAAGCGATAATGAATCAAAACTCTGTTTGCCTTCGAATAATACATCGTATGATTAATTATATGGAGAAGCGTGAGTAATAACAACAATATTGTATGCTCCACCATCATGGAAACCTGCTCTCTTCTTGCTTTGTTCCTCTAATCTTTGAGAGCCAAATATCCACAGGGTGTTGCTGATTGAGTGGCAATGAGATTGCAGATGGCTACAGTTTATAAGGAGTATTTCTTTTCCATTGTGTTCTCACGCTGAGTGGATTTAGACAAAAGCTTTTTAGAAAACACAGATTGTTGCTAAAGGATTAAAGGGATCTATAGAAAACATACAAAGAACCGAGCTAGACATTATGAGCTTGAACTTAGTCCTAATAAACTCAGTGGCAAAACTCCCATTGATTTCAATGGTACAGTTCTGGACCAGAGCTGATCATTGTGGATTGCCATTGAGACACTCTCAGGTAAATATCTATCACTTTGTCACTAAGAGACTTTTAAAAAATATTCTGTAGGCAGTTTAATCATCTCCTCTCAATACAGGCAAACCCGCCCCTTATGAGAACCTAACAGAATGTTCAACCTTCAACCCAACAGTAACAGCTGCAGCACTTTGAACTGCTTCTGTAGGATACTCCAGCAATCTTTCCAAAGGAGCCCAATTTAGTGGGTGCAGGGAGTGTAGTGGCAGAAGAGCCCAGAACATGTAAGACCTGCAGGGTCAAATCGTGAAAGACTGGGGCCTCATTTGCAAGCTGCAATAAGCACAGGCTGCTCGTTGTGCACGTGTGAGCAAATCTAGTACGAGCATGTGAAGCCATTTGCACGCACGGATGGCCCGATTGGCATGGGCATATGTTGCACCTGCGATTTAGGCCTCATTCGTGGGGAATTTGCCCCTTGCAGTGTTTTTCACTATCTCAGACAGAATCAGCAGAGGGAGCCGCAGACCCTACTTGGTTGGTTCACTTTTTGTCCATGGGATTCTCCTGTGTTTCCAGCTAAGCATCCAACACTAGTTGAAGGCTGAAAGGTGAGTCCAGTCCACAAGCCTTGCTGTACGTGCTGTGGGGCAGAAAGGAAAGGAAGTGGAACAGCTAAGAAATCTGAACTGGGAAGAGAAATGAGTTTGAGTGACACATCCTCATCGAAATTTCCTGACTTGCTTTCAGAAGCAAAGTCCTGGGCACCCCCTTCCCCCACACAATTAAATGGGAACTACAGGGGGGCTGAGGGAGGGAAAATACCCCCAATTAACAGGTCAGTTCCCCTTGGAATTATATTACAGTGTTTTCCTCTATTTATCCTTGTGGATATCTATAGAGAAATCCCATAGAAATCCTGCACAATGTACATAACACATACGACACCATGGAACGTCCACGGGAAGCTTTAGAAATCCCACAGGAGATATTTCCCAAAAGCACAAAGGTGGAGTGCACAGCAATAAATATTTGTGTTAAAATTTGAAATAGGTTAAACTAGTTATCTGGCTAAATGTTGCTAAAAATACAAGTTTCATTCATATAACTAACCCCATTTGCCTGTATTTACTATATATAACTTAGCCGTCTACAGAGTTTAAAAATATTACTGGCAAATTCCTGTCTTTGGGATATTTTTAGTTGCTATTGTCTCCTCTGTTATTTTGGTGGATAGTATTGACGAGGACGTGAAAACGTTTAGAAAAGCTTTTAGAATGAATGATTTTCAGTAGGAAATGAATGTGGAATGTTAACTGTGATCTATTTTTGCATTTTATTTCGTGAGTTAATTAGAACTCAATTCAAAAAGAGCTATTACATGCTAGTAAGCATCACTTTATCTCCTTCTTTAAAGTTCCTTTGGTTTTAATGGAATTACAAAGCAGAATTAATGTATCAGTTCCACTAACTATGCACCAAAAAATCATTTTATTGTAAGTGGAGCTGGGCAAAGAATACATAAGGAATAATTTATCCAGTGGATTTTGCCTCTTTTGCCAATATTCTGAAATGTCTTTTGTTATTCAAAAGTATGCCCCATATAATTTCTGCAAATAACCCTTGGTTTATGGATTGCTTGTGAGCTGTTCACATCCCAGGTGCATCTATCAAGCTCCCCTACATGTTTCATGGTGTCCTAGGGGCTCCTGTTCCACATGAAAGAGTTTCATTTCTGTGCTCTGGCTGTACCATTTGCACATGGGCTCCTATAACTGACCTCTGTGGAGCGAGAGACTGATGCAGAAGGGAAAATATTCCCTTCACTTGTCATACCCTACGTGTTAAAATGAAACAGACTGGTACAGAAAAAAGTCTCCCCTTATCAGTGACACATTATACAGTGTAATGACCATAATCCAATATTAGCGTATGATAGCGATCCTGGTGTTTGTACAGAATGTGCTGGAGGCGAGGCTGCACCTTGGGAGCGACCTCTTCTCTGCCCCCATGTTTCCTTTCACCTACTAGAATGATTCTTAGCACTTTCCAGCTCTGTTTTACACTTTCTGACTGGACTATTTATGGGGGATAGGGGGAGGAGGTTGTACCCCAGTAATTCCCTCTCCAAGTATTGCACATGTATAAATGGCACATATGTTTTCCCTAACGAGAGAAAGGAGCAGTCCAGCAAGAACTAGCCAGATGCTGGCTTCATAGAAGAATGACCAAGAAGGCCAAAGAGAGGGGGAAAGCGCCTTGCTGGGGAACTGCAGAGCTGCCTAGGGCAGGGGTGGGCAAACTTTTTGGCCTGAAGGCCACATCGGGGTTGCGAAACAGTATGGCGAGCCGGGGCGAGCCCCCAAACAGCCTGGCTCCTGCCCCCTATGCGCCCCTCCCACTTCCTGCCACCTGACTGCCCCCCTCAGAGCCCCCAACCCATCCAACCCCCCCCCACTCCTTGTCCCCTCACTGCCCCCCCAGGACTGCCCCTCCCGGGACTCCCACGCCAATCCAATCCCCCTGTTCCCTGTCCCCTGACTGCCCACTCCCAGAACCTCCCCTCCATCCAACTGCTCCCTGTCCCCTGACTGCCTCCCGGATCCCCCGCCCCCCGGGACCCCACCCCCTATCCAACCGCCCCCTGCTCCCTGTCTCCTGACTGCCCCCAGGACCTCCTGCCCCTTATCGAACCACCCCTCCCCATCCCCTTACCAGGAAAGCCTGGGAGATGGGTGGGCGCAAGCCGCACAGCCCGGCAGGAGCAGCGGGCTAGAGTGCTCCCTGCATGGCAGCGTGGCTGTGGGGGAGGAGGGCAGCAGGGGAGGGGCCGGGGGCTAGCCTCCCCGGCCGGGAGCTCATGGGCCATAGTTTGCCCACCTCTGACCTAGGGGGAGGAGATGTGTGTAAATGAATTCTCCCATACCTCACCACGCCCTCTTCTACATCTCCTCCATCTTCCTTTTCCCTTGCTGGGTCTCAATGCAGTTCCTACTATCTGTCTTTGGTACTTATATTGTCACCATTCCCAGAGTACCTGAGCACCACCCAAATCTTTTACTGGGTTTATTCTTACAACCCTCGTGTGAGTTAGGAAATAGTTCTATCCCTGGTTGTTGTTTTTTTAAATAGTTGGGGAATTGAAGCTCAATGACTTACCCACAGTCACACAGGGAGTCGGTGGGGGAAGCAGAGACTTGATCCCAGAGACCCAGATCCCCCCAGGTCTTAGCCTAGTGCCTTAACTAGTGGATGGTCCTTCCCATTACCATGGTAGGACCCCTGCCTAGCATCAAGAAGGCCTACCCTACAGTGATCTCTCTCTCTCCCCGTGCCACCGCTGCCCCTTTAAATTAAAAGCAAGAGAAAAAAGAAAATAAACATTGGTGTTGGAGGAGCCTTTCCCCACTCAAACCAAACCTCACTAATTAGGGACAGGGGAAGTCTCCAGCCCAATAGACCACGGGTTTAATCTCCTTCAGTGCCAAGAGGCTTGCTGTTAGGAAGGGAGATCCGGCTGTACCGAGGATTCCTGCCATCTCTGTGGAAGCCTCCGGGGGCATAATGACATTCCCCCAAGGTCATTCTGATGTGTCTGGTGATCAGGCTGAGTGGGAAACTTTGGGCCACGCTCTGCTTTCACACTGGTGTACGACGAGAAGGGATTGCTAACCTCAGGTGTTCAAAAATCATGTGTCACGTGCCAGAAAGAACAGCAGCCCTACGCCAGCATCCAGCCTCCCTCCAGCGAGACGTGGTGGAAGGATGCTGAGATTTTTTTTTTTTAATACATAAAGCTATCTGTCAAAGTGTTGTATTTGGACATGAATTTGAAATATCCCGCGCCGCATGATGAGCTTATAAACATTAAAGCCATATGCCTCCGTGAGGGATGCTGCAGCCAACTCCATTGCTGCATTCTGGCCCCAGCCTCGTTTACCCAGCGAGCTCTGCTTTAGAGTTGGCAGCTGGAGCAGAGCGCGGCAGCACCGCTGACCTTCTGTGCATCGTTAGCTGAGCAGCAGGGCCAGGGAAGGAAATCCAAACCATTTACATGTGCCTTTTAATATTTATCATCCTATAATCTCTCTGGCTCAAGTCAGGATATTTAACGTGTCAGTCACATTACCGTAGCTATTTATTATTACAGTGGAATGAATGCTGAAGAAACTCCTGACCAGGCGGGGAAAGCAGTGTGGGTTGCGCAAGGCTAATTCACTCAGCTGGGGTTTTTTTACTTTTAATTCAAGTAAAATGTAGTCAAATTTGCCCAGCATTTCTAACCAGAAAGTGAAATATGTCAGGTGCTAATATACTGCAGGGGTGGATGGAGGGGGACTCAAGATGGATCGGAACTGCAGTAAGGAGAACCAAACTGGATCCGAAGTTTTCCAAAGGTTGGGTGAGGGGAACTGAAATGTTTAGGAACTGGCTGGTGTCCCTTTCAATAGATTATGACCCCTTAGTGAACCTATGCACCACTTGAGCCTATTGTGAAGACTTAATGGGAGGTAAGAAGTGCATAGTCCTCAGGCTAAGCCTGGTAAATGTCACCCTAAATGCATTTTGGGGCTCCTGAGTTTTAGCTTTTGTCTGCCTGCGAAACAGAGAAACACTTCCCTGAAATACAGCAACATCTGTGAGCAAGCACTAGAGAGGTGTAAAATATTTGCAATGAAACTCACCCATTTTCGTGTGTCAGCATAAACTTGAAATCAGACTTGTTCCTTGAGAGGCCTGCTGGTAGGGGTCAGCTAGAGCCCAAGTGCTATGTACCAGCTGTAGTGCTCACTAGCAGGTGTGCTTACCACTGGCTATTGCGCTAACTTCCAATTAAAGACGTCTCACAGAGGTAACAGCTACATCTGGTATTAAGGATTTGCAGGATTGGGTGAGTGCATGATAAGTATATGGGGAAAAGGGACCCTGTCGCTGTTTATATTAGTCTCTCTATATATGCCCCTATAGCAGTGGTTCCCAAACTGGGGTTCGGGAACCCCTGGGGGTTCGCAAAATGTTACAGGGGGTTCTCAGGAAAAAATTCCCTAATGGCAGACAGAGTTGTCCATAGGGACCCCGGGCAGCCCGGGGCCAGCAGCCCGGAGCCCCTGGACTTCCAAGAGCTAAGCAGATCAAAGCAAGCCTATCTATCACACTGAGGAGATTTAAACTTCAAGACTCCTTATAAGAAATGGAAAGGGAGGTGGATATTTTTTGCTGGTTTTAAAATTAAACTGGCAGCTAATATTGTTTTTAAAATTATTATGAAGAACAAGTTTAAGCTTTGTTGTAATGTGCGTTGTTTGCCTGGACTGCTCAAGACCTGAATGCTTGTGTAGGAGGATCTCTTTGAGTTGGCTTCTTAAATACCTTCCTGCTGTTTCACATCTGACACTCCTTGATGAAACATAGGAGCCTTGTCTTATAACAGACTTATTCAAAGTGATACAAGCTACGAAAGTGAGATCTTGGAAGAGTGTTGCCATTTTCATAATGTAATAAAAATACTGTAATGATAAATAATAATTAATAATAAATAATGTGTAATAAGCATGTCATAAAAACACATTTTATATTTCCAAGATCACTGCTCTTATAATTTATACTCAGGTAAAGGAGAAAATCTCTGGAAATATTCATTTTTAGGAGGGGGTTCACGAGACTTGACATTTTAGTGAAAGGGATTCACAGGTTGTTAAAGTTTGGCAACCACTGCCCTATAGAAATGATAAATATGTAATAAAGTCAGCAATGTTTGGCTTAACATAAAAATCATATAAAATTCCTGATCTCCTGTGACTGAAGTATAAAACCAGGTAAAACTCAGTAGTCTTGATTCTATGTAGATTTGAGTTCATTTGCACCCCAACTGCAAAATGAGATCAAGGGTGAATCTTATGTGGGACAGACTGGAAGAAAACATGTAACAGCTATGTTGTGGCTCCTTGTCCCCCTCTAGTGGCTACATTTTGAAGGTGTAATTGCCATGCCCTCAACCCCTGCAGGCAACACCATCATTCTTCACAGGACTCTTAACAGGAGCCTCATGTTAAGATGTTGCAGAGAACACCAAGTTAAGGTAGAGGGACCGTGGGGATCTTAGCACTATGTAAAGGTTCTTTTAGGTCATAAATTTTATTTAAAGGCTCTTTCAAGACGACAAGAAAATTTAAGAGGGCAGTTAGCTTCTGGCACGTAGCTGCATAACTTTATTTGAGTATTTCACTTCCTCCCCAGTTCATAAAGTAAACATCTCTGATTTATCTGAAAGTGGCTGTACCCTCCTGCAGTGTTTTCTTAAAAGAGTCAATAGGAGCAAAGAGACATAAAATGATTCAGAGAGCTTGACCCAGGAAAGCATAGGTTTTTCAATTATACACATTCAGGAAACAGTTGAATTCAGCATTTTAGATGGAAAGGTTAAAATGTTTGTGCTGAATTGTATTAAGTCTTTCACCAATAAATCCTGTAGGAAGTTGAAGGAACCTACTCATAGTCAGAATCAAGGAAAGACTCCCATAGTTTCAAAGGAAAATGTCCATTAATCACACTGGACAAGTGCACTCTAATAAAAGCTGTTGTCAAATTAAGGCAACTTTTGTTATTAAACATTTTCCAAATTTAGTCTATTTTTTTTCAAAATCCCCTTTTTTGCTACAAAATGATGGAGGATCTTTGTTGCCTTTTAACCCAAAATAATATTTTTAGAAAGAAAGAGTGCCTGGCTAAGCATCAGGAAATCTAACAGGGAACAGCTTAATTTTTGACAGGGATTTCTTTATTGCCAGTATGTTGGGGGTGTTTTAATAAGAACAGAATAGAACTTGACCTAAACATCACCTTTGTGTTTTCGAAACAACCCAAGGCACTTCAAACGGTAACAAGTAAGGGCCATGTAGAACTCCTGGTTTTTAAGCAGATCTCCCCATTGCAATCCAGAGGGAGTTCTGCTCCAAAGCTGTTGGTACCAGGATAGGCTCCGGAGATACATGTGCTGTAGGCCACTGACTGTACTGAACAACCGCTCACACCCTGCATTCTAGGACAGTATTTTTTATGGAGGGGGGGTACAAGGCCTAAAGCAATGGGATTATTCCAGGCTCTTCACTTGGCTGCTGAACTTCCATGTGCACAACTACGAACTGCAAAGTATCATGCCCGTCATCGCGCACCCCTGGAGCGATGCACCACCTCCTACTGTAGGCTGGGTGCCCTTCAGAGCAAGTCTGGCCTGAGTCTTTGATTCAGTGCCTGGAGCACAGCAGCAGGAGACAGGAAAACTGAACTCTGTTCCAATTCCTGCCACTGACTTACTGTTTGACCTTGGACAAGTCACTTAACCCCTCTGTGCCTCAGTTTACCTACCAGTAAAATGCAGATATGATCGATAACTGTCTGTGTCAGAAGGGTGTTGTGAGGCTTCGTTAATTATTGTTATTACTTCACTTTAAGAGCCTTGGGTCAAATCCTGGCCCCATTGCAGTCAGTGGCAAAACTTTGATTGACTACAATAGGGTCAGGATTTCATCCCTTGTGTGAGGCCACTGATGAAATTTTGGAGCTGTTTGAATTT
Organism: Malaclemys terrapin pileata; assembly: GCF_027887155.1. Taxonomy (NCBI): domain Eukaryota; kingdom Metazoa; phylum Chordata; order Testudines; family Emydidae; genus Malaclemys; species Malaclemys terrapin. The sequence continues at coordinate 8,181,661 of NC_071516.1, read as the reverse complement.
TGAATGTCCCCCCAACTTTGGGGTGTGTTTAGAGATGGGGGTTGGTTCAGGCCCATCCAGTCAGATACTGTGGTGGTGGGCAGCAATAGCAGAACCTGGGTAGACAGGCATGTAGAACAGATTTCTAGTGACAGTTCACTTTTTTTCTTGCCAGATGCTTAATTTCGTGCTAAGAATTCAAAATTCCCTTGCAAACCCCACTCTGAAATTATGGTGTCCAGGGCTGCACAGAACACGGGGTTCTATGAGAAAGTACTTGACTATGATGTGAGTTAGACGTCGTTACCCAAAGCCAGTGTCACATAACAGTGTCAAAGTCAATTACCTCAGGCTAGAGCTCTTGATGGTGGGACCATTGTGGTTAAAACCTGATGCGCAGAAGTGAGTTATTAATATTTAATATTTTAAATGGCTAAATCCTTTCTTTTTTAATATTAGGAAAAGTGTCCTGGTTTAAAACTGCTGACAATCACACATGTTGGAGTCGCTGGGAACAAAAGCCGAGGGCTGGAATTCTGAAAAGAGTAGGATGGCAACTTTGGACCCTGGTCTGCAAGGTGCTGAGCATCTCTTAAAAGGGGCTGAGGGCCTTCACCCACTCCACTGGCTGGAGTGGGACTGGAGGGTTCTCCATGACTAACAGGACTGGGCCCTTTGAAATTCTACCTTTATTACCATTAGAATGTGGAAATTCCTCTGTGGAGTTAATGGGGGCTTCTCCTCAGTCACGCTTGACTCTCCCAAGATTCTTAATGTATTTCAGAAAGAAGACAAACAAGAACAACTCACTGCTGGGAACAGAAAGTCAACCTATCCTGGGGCCTGATGCCTGAGAGGGGCTAAGCACCTCCAACCCCAGCTAAAGGCAAAGAGGTTTGTGGGTGCCCCTGGCTTGGAGGAACTTGCAGATGGAATGATGATGGGCCTAAACCTCCAAGTCTATGGGTCTATCTCTGCATTCAGACGCTGCCCCGTTTCAGATTTGGGGTTCTGGTTTTGACCCAGAATCAAGATATTCTAGGTCTCGCTTTGAGCCGTTACAGAGTTGCTGTGGTCTTTGGGTCCAGAACTATTCCTAATTTAAAAGCAGGAGGGTTTTTTCCCAGCTGCTCCAGAACCATCAAGTAAATCCAGTTCAGACTGATGGAAAATTTGCTGTATTCCTCAGCTCAGCCCGCTGAGAATGTTCAGTTCCTTTTCTAGCCAGGCATTTTACTGTGCATCCAAGTGTCTCCTGTCCATGGAGGGCTTGAAGTCACTCAAGAGACCACTGTTGTTGAAGTTGTAGAGACACTAAGGCCCAGATCCTGAAAAGTATTTCGGCACCTAACTCCCATTGATTTCACTAGGAGTTAGGTGCCGAAATACCTTTTAGGAGCTGGGCCTAATCCACATTATCTATCACATGCACCAATTGAAGGACAAATCCAGTGGTGTCCCATCAGCTGGCAGGCGCCAATGGAGCCATGGCCAACTGACTAGCGATGGGTTGCTTAATGGCCCTTAATCGACGATGATATAATAGATTTTAAATGCTCTCAGACAGCAGAAAAACAAACTTACGCTCTTCTCAGTAAATTCCCATACAAACTGTGAGGCTAAGAGGAGCACTACCATTTATTTTTAAATGCACGACGTTAACAATTGTCTACTGTGGAAATCTTCCACCCCTGTTTGTTGCTGGAGGGTTATTAATCAGGGACGAAAGATGACAAGGTCAGGCTCTGTGATCACAGTCACACTGTGACCACTACATATAAATAATCAAAATTTATAGAGACACAGCAGTGCGGGCTGGCATGCAACAGAGTATCACCAGCAGCAGACAGGGTATTCCTAGTGTCATTAGCACTCACAGGCCCATACTCTCCTACAAAACAAACAAAGGTGGATCCGAATGTGCTGCTCCCCCGAAAAGGCCAATTTATGGTGCCATATAAGCATTGGTTTTCCACATTTAAGGCATACACTGCTTCTATTGCAGCCACTGTCCCATACAGGGTAAATGATTAACCCCTTCCCACCCCCCACCCTAGATTCGACCTGTCTGTTTCAACCTAGTCTTTCTGTTCAAATAAAGAGGGGTATGCTTTTCCCTATGAATTATTTTAATATCAATACTCTGTAAGGAAATATTTAAACACAGATCTCAAGTCAGACGGTACACTTAATTCCTGTAGTTAAATGCTTACCATTTACATTCATGTCACAATCAGGAGCCATTCGTTTTTATTACACAAGAAGAGAGAACAGATGGAAAGTGATATTTACACCTGAAATAACAATAGCTTTAGGGCTGTTTTCCCCGCCCCCTTTCTTTCCTTAATTGATCTTTCAGGCGGCTCTGCAGGGGTGTTCTCTGCAGGCTATCTTGCTCTGCAGCAGGGTGGAATACTAACTTAAGCATGGGATAGGGACACAGGCTGGAAATTTCCTCCATGGTCTTGTTTTTAGGTTATAAAAAGGTTAAGTCTTAAGCTGCAAGATTCAGAACTGGATGCTGAACCCCCTCAAAAATCTAGGGAGATTTCTTTTGGGTGGTGGTGGCGTTTGATTGGGGCCCATTTCTAAGCACAAGTCCAAATCAGAGCAGGGACGATACTACAACAAATAAAAATAAAGTTTGAATTTCTTCCAGAGATAGTTTGGGCCTCTTTTGTTTGCTCTTCACGGACAGTTGGCTGAGAAAATTTTCCCCCGCAAGGTGTCCAACAAGAAAGGAAAAGTGCTGTGAACACTCATGCAAATATGTTTTGGCACATAAATGCTTGGGTGAATAGGGATTTACATAAGTGTACAGCCATCCTGCCAAGGGATTGGGATTGGGATTGGGATTAAGGCCATGGCTACACTTGTTAAATTGACTGAAATTACGCTGGCGATCATAAACCGCTGTGGTTACATTGCTTGTGCATGTTCACACCATGTTCCTTGTGTCGGCAGAGCTCGGCCACAGCTTTGCGCCCACTAACTCCGCCTGAAAGCCTGGATCCTGCGCTGCTCACTAGTCTTGTGATAAGCATTATGAACACAACACAGTTGATCCTGCAGTGTGTCATGAGCTACAAATCTGAACAGGAATCCGTGCTGCCTGCCCTGCTGTGTGCCATGGAAAGAACCAATTCAAGACTGATGTTGGCATTCACGGAGCAGCTGCACACGGTGCACTGTTGCTATAGGGCTCGGGAAACAAGCACCGAGTGGTGGAATTGGATTGAAATGCAGTTATGGGATGATGGGCAGTGACTGCAGAACTTCCATATGCGCAAAGCCATCTTCCTTGAGCTGTGCGTGGAACTCGCCTCTGCCCTGCAGCACAAGCACACCAAAATGAGGACTGGCCTAATGATGGAAAAGTGAGTGGAGATCACGGTGTGGTAGCTGGCAACTCCAGACTGCTTCCATCAGTCACAAATCAGTTTGGAGTTGGGAAGTCCACCATTGGGGCTGCGTTAAAGCAAGTGTGCAGAGCCATCAATTACCTTCTGCTACGAAGGACTGTGACTCTGGGCAATGTGGGGGAAATAGTGGATGGCTTTGTAGCAATGGGATTCTCTGTTGCACTCATCACATAATATTTGAATGCCTCCCTAAAGCTTTCAAAACCCAGAAAAGGTCAGTGGTTTAATATTTCTCGCTACTTCCCTGAGACAATTGGGACTCTGCTTTTTAATAGTTTAATTCTTTATCCCTTTCCCTTTCATCCTCTATTCTCTTTCTCCCTCTCTCATCTCCCACAGTCTTGAACAACACACACACAAGGACAAGATGAGATATTCGCTTCAGAGCAACATCCATTTACAATGGCTGGAGACCTGGCCCTCTAGGATTCTTATCAGAAGGTGAGATTTTCCAAAGCCCGTAGGGTTGGTCTAGCTCTGCTCCCAACTGAAAGGGAAATACAGAGCGTCTTTGAAAATCCCACTGTACATGTGGAAATCAGTCTAACGCCTGTACCTCCCTGGCCTTGATTGAGATTCCAACACTAATTTGTCCTTATTATACTGAAAAAATCCTACAAGAACAGCTTACCCATGCAAAAATATGGCCCTGTAACACCGTCAGGTCCAGTGAGACCAGAATGTCCTATGTACGAGATATCAGTATGTAGGTAATTTGGCACGTTCTCCCTTTTCCTTGTCTGCTTTAGACATGTATTACTTAGGGGCATAGTAACTATCTCCTACACCACTCTTTTAGCTGAAAATAAACTAAAACCCAGGATCCTGAATACAGTAGGAAGGCAGAGCAGTGCCCTTGCAGTGTGTATGACCTCTAGCAAATTTGCACTGGAGAAAGCTCAGCCTTGAAATAAAAGCACTTTTCTTAAGGTGCTGGGCGTGAGCACACCTCCACTAAGAGCTTTCTGGGCAATTCAGTGTAAATTCATGGCAAACAAGAGGTTCTTGGAGAAACACCCCCAGAAAAAAACCAACAGTTTGTAAGAAGAATCCCCCCATGTGGTAAAAGGACAATGCTGTTTATCTTCCTCAACAGCGCATACAATGGCAGGAGTAAATATTCACTTCAGGTTTATCAACAGCAGAAGTAAATTGCTCTGACTCTTAATGGCGACAACAGATTGATTTGAAATGTAATGCTGCCTATTTTGCTTTCTTCCTCTCTTTCTGTGGGTGTTGTTTTTAGGTTTTCTGTTTTGCATAATATCCAGTTTAATAGAATATCAGGGATGGAAGGGACCTCAGGAGGTCATCTAGTCCAACTCCCTGACAGATTTTTGCCCTAGATCCCTATATGACCCCCTCAAGGATTGAACTCACAACCCTGGGTTTAGCAGGCCACTGCTCAAACCACTGAGCTATCCCTCCCCCCAGATGGAGGAAGAACAAGTCCACTGGGGGCTTTGGAAAGCAGGACACATGACACAGGAACACAGACGTTCTGGAACTGTCCTTTCTTTTGGACTTGCAGGGAATGAACCTCAGCATAAGTGCAAACGTGAAGGCCGTGTGTGGATTTACAAACCGTTCTTTTAGCAAAGCCAGGGGCCGCGTATGTTAAAGCCCCAGCTCAGACACGCGTTTAAAAGAGCGGGGGCCCAATCCAGCTGTGGTGGCCTGACATGAAAGATCGACTCCCGCACCCATCACACAGGGTTTGATTGATTGTCAGGGCTGGCCTCTGTCTCTTTCCCGGAGCTGACAGAGGCCAAGGTGATGATGTACAGCCCTGTTGGAGATGATCAACAAATAATTAAGGAGGGGCATTAGGCTCTAGAAGGCAGGTTCATCGCGTGAAATGAGGGCTTCATGTGAAAGAGGGATTAAAGTCTGAGTGTGTTGCAGGGGGAGGGCGGGAGGGAGGGAACTGGGCAGGGCCATAGAACTCCATGCTGGGCAGAGGGCCCCATCAGAGAAATGGATAGGCCATGTAGGTTCAGTATAGACAAATGGGTGGCAGAAAGCAATACTAACCTTTGAGCGCTGAGATCCTAGTAGGCCCCTGGAAGCCTTGGATTCATCAGGCCCCATCCATAGCCCATTGAAACCAATGCAAAGCCTCCCACTGACTTCACTGGGCTTTGGATCAGGCCTGTGGTGCAACAGGAAGTTGGGTGCCATGGTTTGGAATGGAATCCTGGCCCCACCCAAGTTGCTGGGACTTTTGCCGTTGACTTCAGAGGAGTCAGGATTTCTCCCAGGGCTGCTATTGTTCATCTTTCTCAAACCTGCTGTATTGTGAAAGGCAATTTGCCAGGTTTGTGCAACTTAACATTTCTGGCCTCCTCCTTGATGCCTAGCCTTGATGCCCCCATCACCCGCTGCCTGGCCCCCTCTGAATTTCTATGCCCATTTGTTCCGTTACAGCCCCACAGCAGAATGACGTCAGGGGATGCCCGGACTAGGCTGCTGGGCATTGGGAGAGATGCGTGGGGCAGACTCTCCTGGGCCTGGCTGACCAGTTCTGGCCCTGGGTCAGGCCAATTAGTTCTGCCTTTCAAAATTGGCATGAAAATGTATCAGCGCAGCTAGAAAAGGCCAGCTCCTTCGCTGGCTCTTTGCAGTTCAGAGGATGGGAATAAATAACACACCAAGCAGAGGATATTCCACTCACCTGTCCAAAACCGAAAAGCCTGGCCCAGGGAACGGTTGTTTAGGATTTGACAAGGCTGCATGAGCCCCTGATTTGGCACCCAGCTCCTAGGCTGAATAGCCGGGGAGAGGTGAATGAGCCGTGACAGAAGGAATTCATCTCTCTGTGCCACAGAGCAGGTCTGGAGCCATTCGGCAGCTGCTACTGTAACCTTGAGACAACTCCAGCCTTGCAGCACTAGCAAGCCCATCCATGCTGCAGGGAGGGAGTAGCTATGGAGCCAATGGTCCTACCCCTTCCCCTCCCATGTTCATGGCTGGGAAAGGCCTCTGGAGATGACTCCAGCTCATACATGGGGGTGCAGCTGGCTGTTTAACTCTTCCAAAGCCTGCCCCCGTTGCCCAGCATGGCTCCTCTGGTCCCACTGCTAGGGACGCCTCTGTAGCTGCAGAAGCCACTAAACTAACCCACTTTGAAACGTTATGGGCCAGATTCTCAGCTGGTATAAATTAGCATAATTCTATTGTCTTCCACAGAGCTACATCTATTTACACCAACTGAGGTTCTGGCCCTATTGATTAAATACAGGCTTTCTAAGGAGAGCGAGTTTAACCAGGCTTGTTTGTTGGATGACTCATATTCTAAGTGCCATAGCCCTCAGGCAGGGGCTCATTTACATTTGAACTGCCATACAGCTCGCAGCAAAGCAGTGAGAGCATGACCCTCTAGGCCCATTGTACAAATTACACCCAATTAGAAAGTGGAAGGGAGTAACCCTTCCAACCAGAACTTTCGCGACAACTTCCCATTTTCCAAACAGAAGAATAAAGGAAACAATTAAAAGAAAGCAACTGCGTTGGCTAGCAATGATTTCATTGTGCTAGTCATACGCGCCTAAACAAGAACAACATGTTTTTAGCGGCTCGAGTGCGTCATTAGTTACTTGCTGACTTGGTGAAAACACCGTGGCATCTGCATCGAGTGCAAAATGAACCGGATCATTGTAGTCATGTTGTAAACTCATCTGGCTAGGTGACCTTTGCACAATGGCAAGTGAGAGCTCAAAAGCAGCTGTGTAACACCACTCAAACAGATGGTTACATACAGGATGGCAGGCACACAGTCATGCAGATGCTCTCCTGCGACAGCCCAAGCCATCCAGGGGAACCAGCAATGCTTGTTCAGGAAAGGAAAAACCTGCCTTGCAGGTGACTCACTGCACCATTGCAGGCTGGATAAAATTAGATCATAGGACATGAGTGCCATGGGATAAAGAATAGATTTGCAATGCTTATTATTGGTGGCACAATGGTCTGGAGTCCTCAGCCAGGATTTGAGTTAGGCGCTGTAAGAAAAAGTCTCTGCCCTGAAGAGATTACAATCCAAACAGAAAAGACAGATGCAGGTGTTGGAGGGGAAACAGCAGGAGAGAAGGGGGATGAGGCTTGTCCTAGGGCACACAGCATCAGAGCTGGGACTGGAACTCTGGTCACCCTGCAAAGGCCAGCCCCAAATCCATGGGACATAGGAGCAACATGCCTCATGGATCTTTGGCTGCATCTAATACCAATGCCTCGCTCCAGCTCCCTCTGGGCGGCTGCAAACCCATCCCTCTGCAGACACAGAAGCAGCAACTCTTCAAAGGTGAGCTCCTGGTGAGAGTCCTGCTTTTCCACTGGTGGAGATGGCTGCTTCTGACATCATCCACTGGCAACACCCAGGCCCAGATCTTCAAAGAAATCAAAGGGAATTACTTACCTTTGAGGACCTGGGCCCCATAATCCTCCTCCAACCTGGCCCTGTCCTGCCCACAATCCTCCGCCTTCTTCCATGGTCTGATGGAGAGAGCTACCATGACACACTGCACCATGGTCTTCATAGGGCATGGGTCTCTCTGGAGTGTTTCCATGACACAGCTGGCTGTGCTGCATTTCAGGTCTTGGCCCCCAGGCCTTTGACTTGGTGGCGGTTTCGCATGCAGAAGGACTGCAGCACCAATTCTGCAAACACACAGTGCCGGAGCAATTCCCTGACCAAAAAATCTGGTGTCAATGGGGGGAAAAAAATGTTAAGCTCAGCCTGAAATGTGACAAAGGAGCCTCGTGGCAGGTGCACATCGTTAAGTGCAGGGCACCAGCAGGAAAGGAAAGTTACATTGCACACCTCAATTACTTCATTCCTGTCATATCGTCTCATTTTGTCAGCCATCCGGCCAGAGAATATCCAGGCTAACAGTCAACATTTACTGACAAGCAGGCAATAAATAACATTGCTGGAGCCATCGGTGTCAACATCTTTGGCATTGTTTGGGTCTTGCCTGTCTTTCAAGTGACACCCACTCGGGGTCTCACACGCACACAAGCAAAAGCAAGACCCCCTGGCTATTGTCTGTAGAAGTTATCGTCTCGCAACATCTCTTCAGATGCCCCTCTTTTGTATACAGCTCAGGATTTAATTGGTGGTTTGACCATGTGACTAATTTTGCATAAGGTGTTTTCTCCACTTGCTGCTTTCAATCACTGCCCAGCCAAATGCATTAGTTTGGGATCAGGAGTGCCTCCATTTTGCCCGAGGCAGGGCCAGAGGGGCAGTCTGCCAGGAGTCTGAAGGAAACTTTTAGGACTGGATCCTTAGCTGGTGTAAATTAACATAACGCCATTGACTTCAATTATACTGATTTACAGCAGGTGTGGCTATATTCCGTGCTGTGTGAAACTCACTAGAGTGTTGCATTCTGTCCCCCTCTTTAATAGGGAAGTAGGACTCTTGCAGATCACAGCTCAGAACACCAGTTCTCCATTTTCATAGGAGCACTTGGGTCAAGATCATAGAATCATAGAATATCAGGGTTGGAAGAGACCTCAGCAGGTCATCTAGTCCAACCCTCTGCTCAAAGCAGGACCAACAGCAACTAAATCATCCCAGCCAGGGCTTTGTCAAGCTGGGCCTTAAAAACTTCTAAGGACAGAGATTCCACCACCTCCCTAGGTAACCCATTCCAGTGCTTCACCACCCTCCTAGTGAAATAGTGTTTTCTAATATCCAAGATAGAGCGTAGCGTGTTGGGAATCATAGTGTCAGTGGGTCATTGATCTAATCCTATCCACCAAACTTTGCCCGCCCCTTTGTTTGCAGTTTATCCAGTGAAGTTTGCAGTGAAGACTATCTCATCTTCTGGCAAGTGAAGGAGAGGGTGAACTTGCAGGATTGGTACAATTCATCAGGTGAACTCTTCCTCCATTGCCAGGGGGAAGACGGAATCAGTGGAAGCTCACGCCATTGAGTCAGTGGGCAATGTCACGAATGGTGAAGTACAAAAAAGCGTTGTGGGGCAGAAGATATTTTTCTGAACACGATTGGCCAGGGCTGAGGTCAAGGGAGTTGGGCTGGTGTTAATGAGAGCAAAAGCTCGCCAACTATTTCTGGGGAGAGGATAGTGGTGAGGAACTGTGGGCACAGCCTAGCAAGTGAGCTAGCCAGATCCATGGTGCCTATCTAAGGATCAAATTCTGACTTGGTGCAACGCCAGTGACTTCGGATGCCATGCACCTGCTCACACCAGAGCTCAAGCTGATGCTGAAACGGCAGTGCCATCAAAAAGCCTCTTTCAGCCCAAGAGGCGGCGTAGCGGCAGGAGAAGGCAGCATCGTAAGTGTTTTTAAATGAATATAGACGAATACCCATGAAAAGCGGGGGAGCTGCAAACAAGGGAATCAGGAACGGGAAGGCGTGTCTGATTTTTATAACTCCATCTCGGAGCATGGGAGGAGGTGGGATCAAGGACTGTGAGTGAGAAAGGGCTCACATGCGGGCGAGTGAGTGTGGGTGTGCGCACGGGTGTATGCACGGGTAAAATGGTGAGGGCTGAGACTCTCACGGGAAGGTGGATGAGAAGCCCCGATAGAGCACTTTAAAACAGCTCAGCGGGCCTGGCCCGCCTCTCTCGCACATGAGGTTTACATCAGTCTGAGGCCATGGAGCTGTGTGAAATTGCCACTAGCTCATACTACTGCAAGCGAGCAGAGAGGTCAGCCACTGAAAGGGGAACTCTTTGGCCCAGTCTGTGATCTGAGTGAAACCAATCAAAAAAGACTAAAGCCTCTTGTGAACCACACCCTACTTTTACTGAGCCTCCGGGATCAGTCGGGGTCAGCCTGAGGGGCAACAGAAAAAAACTCTTGATTCTGAAATTGGACCAAAGCCCAACCATTAGAAACTCCAACCAGGCACGACCCATGCCTGCCGATGGAGGGAGGCCGGGAGGAAGGCAGAGTGAGGGCAGCTGGCTTCGGCAGTGTTACTGAGCATGCTCAGTACAAACCAACCAGCAAAGCAGGAGGGGGCACATAACCCAGCATAGCCTCTCCCCCCTTTCCCTCATCGCCTCCGACTCCAACACAAAATGAATGATGCTTTGGGCCTATTGCACTTGAAAGCAGAGACCCAGGGATAGCTCACCACCACCACTTGCTCCTCGGCAGATATAGTAAAACCATGGAAAGATAGACTGGAGAATCAGATCCCCAGCAGGGATCAGGGCTTAGAAAGACACCAGCTTCCCAGACAGGTGAAAGCAGTATTGACTGGCGGGGACCAATGAGCAGGGAAAATTTGGGGAGGCCTGTCAGGCATTTATCCACTGTGTTTAATGCCAAGCCCAGCAAAGCGCTACGAGCTTGAGAGCCCCATCAGTAGGTGTAAATCCGAACAGATGCACTGCTGTCGAGGGAGCCGCACAGATTCAGACCAGCTGAGTTTGTCACCCAGACTGTCCGTTTGGAGCATATTCTTAACTCACTGTAACAAAGGAGTGTTACAAAGGGGGAAAGTGTCTCTTCCAGCCACTCTGCAGCACCGAAGTTCCACCTGATCTGAGAAGCTAATAAGACTTTTGAGTTAAACTAAAACAAACGGCAAAATATTCTTATTTTAGGGTTTTAGATAAAAGGCTGGATTGAAATCCGTAATCTCTTTAAATGACAGCTAAGGGCAAAGCCAATGCAAGCCTGCAGCTATTTAGCTTCCTAGAGGGAATGAGTTTTTATGTCACTTTTGAAGTTAAGCAAAGTTGAAAGGGGACTAATGTTCCCCAAGTTGCTTGGAGCATCTGCTTTCTCTCTAACCAGGATTAAATGGAGGAAAAGTTCCACGCTCCATTTCAGATGAGACATGATTTGATGCCAGATCGCACTCTCCCCAGATTGTATTTATCCTGTTGTTTATAATAAAAATCGAGTGATCCATTTCTTCTGACAGGAGGAAGAGCGGCTTCAGGAAGCCTTGTACTAGTCTGTGTCTATATTAAGGGACTATTGCTTGACAGCTTCCTGACCATAAATAGCTATCCAGCTAGGCAGAGTTTTAATTTAGATGTGAGAAATAAGAGAGTCTGGAAAAGTAATTTTATGACGTTACTCAACTTCTGTCCCCCCCCTTTTTTTGCTTTTCAAAAATGGGGTGTCTCTGATCACGCTCCCCTCCCCCCCCCAGCACTGACTCTACTCCACCTGAGCTCACCCCCAACCAAGCACATCCCCTGTGTTCACAAAAGCTGCAAAGGGAAGTTAGGCAGCTCCCAGGTGCTAAGTGCATTACAAGTGTCACAGGGGAGGCCAACCTGAGCCGGAGAGGGAGCCAGAATTTACAATGTACATTGCCAAAGAGCCACAGTAATATGTGAGCAGCCCCCCATCAGCTCC